>NC_069509.1:145334278-145646778 GCF_027579735.1 Bombina bombina | reverse complement strand
TGCCATCTTAGGTACTGGCAGCTTTCTGCCAGTACCTATAAATGCCTTAAGATATATCTTTTTGTATTTTGTTTATTTTTATTTATTTTCTGTAGTGTAGTGGTCCCCACACCTCCCCCTCTGGCAATTGCTAGTTAGGGAGCCCCCCACCCTACCCTTTTTCTGTATTATAGCTCCCCATCTCTCCCTGTCCCTTTATTTTTTTTCTGTGGTGTAGGCCCCACTCTCTCCCTCCCTCCTCCACTGCTGGACTGCCTACCGCCTCCCGGATTCCCTCCCACACCTACCGCCGGCACCAGCAGATGATCTAACCTGCAAGCATCTAGGGGAGGCCCCCTTTCTGTTGATTTCTGGCTGTATTCCCTTCCTCTAATAAAACCTCACACTCAAGGCTAGATTGGCCAACCAGGACACCAGGAGATTACCCTGTGGGCTGCAGCAGCTGGGGCTGACCAGTTGCAATTTAAGGGGTTGGTGTTGCTGGTGAGATGATGCAGCTGATTCAAATTGCTACTTTTTTGTCTGAGCTATACATATTAAGGTCACAAAGTAAATCCTTTCAAGTTTCATTTTCAAGACTATGTGTACCATTTAGTAGCCCTCATTTGAATGGCTTCTAGTGTCCAGCCAAGTCACACTGTTTTGATTGTCTTCTCCAGATCAGACTATGGATAATTATTTTCACACCATGGAGAAACTTGGGCTGTACAGTTCTTATATAACAACAATCTGGCATTTTTTTATTACAACCTAATATAGTTTAATGCTGAAATAAATATTGGTGGAAGGAGTATCCCAGTAATCCCCTTGAGAAAAATTGTGAGTGGGCATTCTACAGACTCAACAGGAAATAGGGCTGATCTTCAAATTTGTCCAGGGCTGCTTTTTATTCCCAGTCTTGTTACACTCACACTTGATATGAACTCAATATCTCATATAATTGAATATTTTTGTAACCTATTATTAGAAGTCCTCAATGAGTGTCAGTCATATAAAATTGGACAAGAACACATTGGATTGCATCATAAATGCATTGAAATAAGTTTACAAGTAAAGGTTTGATGCCAAGGTGGGTGGGGTTTAAGTAAAAGCTCCATGCGTAGTGCCCTTGGTCTGGACAAGTGAATATTCATCTCCACGTATTCCTCATTTTTCTTTTATTTTGTTTTAAAACTTTTTAACTATAATAATGAATACAATTATATTTTAAGTAATTGAGGTTTAGCTGTAACTATATACTCTAGTTAGATGTTTACTTTTCAGGAGTGTATTGGGACACTGTAGATAGCAGGCATTTTTTTTGTGTTTATCACTAGCAACCAAGGGGTAAAATTACTGCTTTGTTTGTTTCTGGCAGGTATGGGGTAAACATCACTGTTCATTTGTGAACAATATATAACGCTGGGCTTAGGACAGGACTAGGGTGGAACTTAAAGTAGAGCTTTGGGAAGTGCCATTGTGAGACCCACCTACTACCCTGCCAGAGTCTCACACTGGTTCTCCAGTACGCAGCCCTACTCATCCCTACATTGTTAAGTAAATCAGATGCTTAAAACAACATGGAAAATGATGATGCTTGAGGAGTCTTGTCTGTCCGTACGTTATGCATTAAAATGACTGTCAATAAAAATAACACTATCCAGCAGTTTACAGAGCTGTGATTTTTGTTTTGCGCGTGCCAAACTACGTCAGCAGACAGCTGTTTTTGGCTCCCATTCAAGTCTATGGGAGCCAAAAAATGATAATTTTCTCACAGTTTACATTGAGCTCATTAATGGCTTTTGGGTTGTCATATGCAGTCATAAAGAGCCTTAAAGGAAACTCAAAATGTATTTACTCATAACTACAGTATAACTAAAATAGACCTTAATGAAAGTCTATTTGTGATTTTCTCCAAAAACGGCTTTTTGCTTTCCGACCAAATTGGTCACTGAGTTTCTTGAGTGATCCCAATACTATATCATTTTATTTGTTAAAAACCTGCCAGCGCAAATTAGTTTTCAAAAGAAAAGATCCCAAAAAAGGATTTTTCCTATGTTTAGTACCTTTTTTTCAAAATAGAAACTAGGGGGGTCTCCCAAATGTGACTGATACAATAGTTCATTCATGCTTTTTAAGGTTACAGGAAAGGTGTAATCATGTAAACTCTTTGTTCACTCTGCAAGGAAAATACTAATTTACATGTGTGGCATTAAAGGGACACTCAAGTCAAGTCATGATTCAGATAGACCAATTTACTTCCATTAACAAAATGTACACAGTCTTATATTTACACTTTTTGAGTCACCAGCTCCTACTGAGCATGTGCAAGAATTCACAGAATATATGTACAGGTGGCCCTTGGTTTACAGCGGTTCAATTTGCACCGTCAGAATAACAACCTTTTTTTCAGTCATGTGACTGCTATTGAAAAGCATTGAGAAGTAGTGCATTGATTAAAATAGCCAGTAGGTGGAGCTGTCCGCTTGTGTTGCAGCAAAGATATGCAAGCTAAGCAAGCTGAAATTAATCATTTTAACCAGACCTGAGCTATCGAGCAGATTTCAAAGGCACAAGATCTTCCTGTCTATAAATCAGTCCAGATTGGAATGCATAAAAAGAACTGTTTGCAGAAAAATGCAAGTAAAGTCTGTGTTGTGTGATTATTTTATTAGGTTTATAATGCTGTTTAGCAAATGTTTTTGTATATTTAACTTATTTTAATTATATATTCTGTGTTGTGTGATTATTATCTTAGGTTTATAATGCTGTTTAGCATTTAAAGTCTTCATTTCAAAGCTTTAAAATAATGTATTAGGTGTTACTTATGACAATTTTGAGAGGGGCCTGGAACCTAACTCCCTCACTTCCCATTGACTTACATTATAAACTGGGTTTCAATTTACAACGGTTTCGATTTACAACCATTCCTTCTGGAACCTAACCCCGGCGTAAACTGAGGACTACCTGTATATGCATTTGTGATTGGCTGATGACTTTCAAATGATACAGGAGAAGTGGAAATAGACATAACTTTGAAATTTTTAGAAAAATCTACTACTCATTTGAAGTTCAGAATAAATGCTTTTGCATTGTCTTTTTTACCATGCATTTGTTCATTATGCAAATCAACACTAAGTAACCATATGGATGACATAGGTATCTTGGCATGATGGTGGACATACTTCTATAGTCACTTCAAGTCCCCAATATCTACAAATGGCGTGTTTTATTTTTCATTTTAATATTTGATTAAAAGTCTCACTTGCATTATCATGATTGTCACTAGCAGTACTGGCATTATTAAAATTGTGTTTTTAAAGGAGATTGCATAATCGCGACTTTCATAGAAACCTATTAAAATCCGTTTCCATCCGGATGTTTGGAACCACTGCTAAACCATCTGAATACATCTTTCTTTATAGAACTTGCAAATTGTAATGCACTCTCTTGAACGAATATGGATTTAGCGCCCCCCCCCCCCTTTAAAAGCCTGGTCACAAAGGTGCAATCTCCTTTAAGGGTCTCCTGGGCAGATACAATGTAGCAAGGTAGCAGGATATCACTTTACAGTTTAAAGAATGTTAAAATTCAGTAAAATAAGTTATTATAAGTCTTTTACATAGAATCTCGTAGTCACCATTTTGTTTTCATTTAACGCCTAAATGGAAATGGTGCTTTAATAAACAATCAATTTAAAAATTGGGGGGGTGGGGAATACTTGAAGTTGAAAATCGTCCATATAGCAATAGAGAAACGATACGCAGTCTGTCCATCCTGAAAAAATAAAAGATGCATTTAGATGGTTTAGCAGTGGTGCGGATGGAAACGAATTACAATAAGTTTGTATAAAAGTCACGATTAAGCAATATCCTTTAAAAAAGATTACTTTAATAATGTCAGTACTACAAAAATACACCATTTGTAGATGTTGGTTCTTGAAGTGGCACTTTGTGCATATCTCTTTAGCTGTACATAGTATCACGCAGCCAACGCATATACATATGTATATGTCCCTATACATATGTAAATGTGTGCTCTGTTCCCTGTATACAGCCTCTACACTAGGGATGAATGGAATTTTAATGAATCAACACCATGTATGTTAATAAACCTCTACAATATCTCCTGTGATTATTTGAGAATGGTTGACATAAGTGCAAGATAATAGACTGTTTGCAAATAGTTGTAAAGATGCCTAAAATGTCCTTTCCAGGACTAATCAAGTGCCTGGAGGTGTCAACTATGAAAAGGCAAAATTGGCCTCTAAAAAGGATTGTGATTGCTGAAAACTTTTTGGCCCCATAGGAGAAAATAAGCTTTTATCAAGGATCTGAAAACCTGTTTGCGGGAATCAGCCGAAAGCACATTATTGCGATCACAATGAATAAAAAACTAGCCTGGATTAGAGCCAAAAAAAGATGCTGCTGATAGATTGTTATTGAGCCCATAATATTCAGTAATGCATAGTTTTAAAAAAAATGCAATACACTATTATTACTTATTTTACCTGCTTTTTATTTTATTTAACCATGCAGTTTCTCGACTCCCACAGAGCAGCTGGAGTGGAATACAGAACTGTGTCCATCCTACATGATGCACAGTGATTGGTTATTGATATGTGCCGGATCTTGTTTATATCTGTCTCTAATTGGTTACAGCAAAGGAGATAAGAGATAAACAACATCCAAAAGGCTTTTCAAGGGGTATGTCCTGAGACTGCAAAACAATGTAAATATAACTATTAAAATGATAATTGTGAATGCTTTAAATAAAATTAAGAATTATGTCAATTATTTCACATATAAGAGGAGCCTATGAATATTTTAAAGGGACAGTGTACTGTAAATGTGGCTCCCCTTATGGTGTTATACCAGCTATATAGTTTAAAACATATGTAAAACTGCTCCTTTAGGTTTATTTTTGTACTGTATATGAAATTTCTGTTTTTGCTAATTGAAACCACAACCCATTTAAAGTCCCCTTTATCTTATCTCTCACTCTGTACACAAAGATTTGAAAATCGACATTTTAGCACTTACCCTAATGTAGTTCAAATTTCATTGAGTGACCCACACAAATTATATATTATTTTTTTCAGCAGGCCAAGCAGAGTCACAATATACCATTAAAGTATATTTATAATTCATGGCATGTGAGAGAGCTGCAGCAATAACTGTATAAAAAATCTTTCATTTTTGCTTAGATTTTAGTAAATAATATTGAAAATGACCAAGGGTTCGATTTATCAAGCCCTTCCCCTATCTACGACTGCAGGTTCTCACAAGAGAAACTGCAGTCCGTGTTTATCAAGCAGTGGTCATCAGAACCTTAGGTGGAGAATTTCAATCTCCCCGGTCTCGTCCGACCGGGGAGATTGACAGTTCCTGCCCACACATGATTGGCTGTGCGCGGGCAGGGGGCTGCATTGCATGCACTCGCATGCATTGTTTGATTCCGCCAGCGGAATTCTGTTCACCAGAAGCGAGCTGCGGTGGACAGGAGTGCTTATTTACGCCCCTGTCCGACATAGCTTGATAAATTGAGCCCTAAGTGACAACTGCTTTTACTGAGATCACATTACTAAATTACCATCAAGGGAAGCCACATGTGAAATAAGGGCCGATACAGGCTTTTGGGTGTTGTTACATAGATTAGAGAGGCCCCATTGTAGATATACACCTACAGAAATATGTTAAGAATTTGGGAACATATCTCAGGGACTCCACACATCATGTACTACAGTTAGTAGAAAATATAGAATGGGAAGATAATCTCATTATAGCAACATGCAATGTCACTTCACTGTACACAGTGATAGACCACACTAAAGGATTCCAAGCAGTAGAACATTTCCTACGGGAACATAAAGAAGTAAGTTCTGAATTGTGTGAATTTCTCTTAAAAAGTATTAGATTCATACTAAATAACAATTATTTTGAGTTCAACAAAAAATATTACTTGCAAATAGAGGGCACAGCAATGGGCACGAGAGTCGCACCAAGCTATACTAACATCTTTATGGGAGATTGGGAAGCCAACTTTCTGAATACACATGAGCTTGGTGCGGATCTCGTGTTCTTTAAAAGGTTCATTGATGATATTCTAATTATATGGAGAGGTTCAGAAGATAATCTCCAAAAGTTTTTTCAAAGTATGAATTCCAACGACAAGGGATTAAATTTCACTTATGAATATAGCAAAGAATCGATATCTTTCCTAGATTTAGAGATATTTATAGATAATGATAAATTATCCACCAAAACGTTTTTTAAGAAAGTCGATTGTAACAATTATGTCCATAAAAAAAGTTGCCATCTGAAAAGATGGAAGGACAATATTCCAACTGGACAATTTTTAAGGATTAAAAAAAAACTGTTCGAGACAAATAGATTTTGATACCCAGGTAAACATACTACAGAAAAGGTTCAATGAGAGAGGATATACAGATAATGAATTACAAGGAGCTATCAATAGAGCATATGAGACAGAAGAAGTACTTTGCTCAGTTACAATAAAACTGAATCCCTAAACTCGCAAACAAACAGAGAATATAACATAGCCTTCATAACAGACTATAGTGAGAACCATTCAACCATTACATAAATAATAAACAAGCACTGGCACATACTGAAAAAAGACTCACTAATAGGAGATATTTTGTCACATAAACCAAAAATGATATTTAGAAAGGCCAGAAATCTTAAACAGATACTGGCTCCTAGTGAACTAAAAGGAAATAATATAAGTTTAATTGAAAGGGAAATAAGTGTTTTTTCCTTGCCACACATGTAGAGCCTGTAGATCAAGTACCAGAAGCAAAACCATTGTTTTACCAAGAACTGAAGAGACTTTTAACATTAAAGATACGATTAGATGTTCTCAAAAAGGAGTTGTATATATAATAAAATGTTCATGTAATCTGTTTTACATTGGTGAAACGACTAGAATCCTGAGGGATAGAATCAGAGAGCACCTCTGTAATATAGAAAAAGGTAACCTTGATACGCATTTGTATAAACACTTTAGAAAAGCACACAATAACAACATCAAACATTTCCAATTCTGGGGTATATGTAAAGTAAAAGGAAACTGGAGAGGGGGTAACTTTGAAACCAAACTTTTGAGAAAAGAATCAGAAATCATATATAGATTTGACACCCTCTTTCCTAAAGGGTTAAATTCAGAACTTGACCTGTCCCCCTTTTTGGGAATCTAGTCTGATACACAATATTATCTCCTATATTCTATTAGTCTATATATATATATATATATATATATATATATATATATATATATATATATATATATATATATATATATATATATATATATATATATAATAAAACCATTCTCCTAATTTGAGATATCTATCATTATTTTGTCCTAGAGGTTTTGTATGTATAAGTCATGAATTTGATATACTGTATATTATACATTACAAATTAACATTACACATAAAAACAATAAACCATGTTGTAAAAAGAAAAATCTAAATCTAGTAAAGGGTTAATTTAGTATTTTATCTTTCCCCTTTTTTGGGAATAGAGTTTGCCTAATTATATATTATCTTAAGAGCCTTATAACTCTCAATGAATAAGAATACTCCAAATATCACCTTAAGGACATTCCACCTTAAAAATACATTAACTCCAAAAAATCTTTATCCAATGGAAAATAAGCAGCAGGTTTTTAAACTTGACTTCCAGTTACAGCTGCTATCTTGAGAAAGCCCAATACCCTGGGTGAAACGCGTTGAAGTTAAGCTGTTATCCTGCAATATTTTTACTTCTTACAACACTAGGTACCTAGTATCCCGCGTGTGTATTACGGTAAGAGCGGGTCCTTTTTCATAATCATCTGATTGAATCTGCTGGCTCCATTACCGACCGGAACCTGATACAGAAGCCGTTACATTGGTGGAAGAGGGGTGAGTGAAATTACCCATTTTATCTCCAGGAGGCGAGTGTTTGTTCCACATCCAGTTCGGAATTAAACTCTGCAGAGCAGCTTCGAACAAGGTATTATGTGCAGCACAAACTTTTAAACATAAGTCTTTTAAACATATATGAAGAGATATCTGAAAGCTTCACATAATCAGGAAACATATTGATTATTCTGCCAATATTCACTATAGCGTGATGTTCTGATGATCAATCTGCAGATCAGTCTTTTTCATATGGTGTACTATATTGCATGAATCTATAAGGAGGCATTTTATCTATATGATGAACTGTTGGCAAGTTTATATGATACACTGTATGTTCTGCCAAGATTTGCTACATAGTGGCAACACCATATAACGCTGTAAAATCATTTCGTTTACCTATTTGGAGACAAATATAGGAGTTATTCTAGAACTCTCACTTTTAGGATATAACGTTCAAGGATATCTAACATTACGAGGATTCTTTGGGACGAAACATCAGTCTATGTTATTATACATTTTTATATAATTTTGTATTTTTATTTTTTCTGCTTTTTTAAGGTGGTATAACATATACATTTATTGTTTTTTATATTGCAAAAAAAATTTACGTAAGGGAGACGTCCCTTTTTATGAATATTGAATATGATTACCCTTAAACATCTTGTTTTGAATAAATTCCAAATGCATGTTGTATGACACTTTTTTATTTTAAGTTTCCTTTATTATAGAGTAAAATCTTTTGACTATAAGTCCTGAATTAGTGTGTCTGTTGCACCAAACTACTAGCGCCATCCTTTGTATACATTGTAATTTCCATTTTTTTCTGTACCCACTTTGAGGGAAGTGGTCTAGGATTTTCTAACATGTAACTTTAGGCTTAGCGTAGTTCTTAGTTTGTTCATACGATATATATAGCTTGTCATCGAGGTGGATAAAAAAAGCATAACAATATGCTTTTTTGTATTTAAATCTCATTGATTTTATTCATCAATCAATCCTTTTGATGAGGCAAACATGATTTTCATCTATTCTGCTCAGGGGTGTATTAAGGCATAGGCCAACAAGGCCGGTGCCTAGGGCTGCAGATTTTTAAGGGGCAGCAGAATTTTGAGTCCCTAGGGCCACTCTACTGAACTCAGGGCCGGGTGGATAAATCAACCAATTACTAATGACTTAAATGGCTGGCCCAGCTATTGCTATCCTATGGGATTGTATGTGGGTGACATGGTGACAGTGGAGGCGGAGCTCACTTTGCGCAGCCTGGCCTGGAATGAGAGGGAATGCGGTATTCTTCCTGGCTCCACTGCGTGATTGAGACTCACACAGACTACACAGTGCAGTGTGCACTACAACGTGACCACTGTAAAACAGCATATGTCTTTCTCCCTTCAATACATCTTCATTAGGCATTAAAATACTTAAACAGATTAGTCACTAAATACTTGTACATTTACTGTTTGTCTATCTGTCATACATGCAAAGAAAATTTTTTTTTATTGCTGAATCTATACAACTATGTGACTTAAAACACAACTGAAAATATGTTGTATGCATTTAATACATTCAGAAACAATACAAGTATATACTTTATTATGATTGTATCATGTGACTTTATCCCCTAGGATACAATTCCTAAACCTATCATAACTACTGTTGTATTTTTTAAGTACCTTTAAAGGCCAGTTTGTATATTCATTACATATTTATCCAAGAAGATATTTTGCTTAAATAACTGTCAATCACCAAAGAAGATGTTTAAGGTTAAACAACTACCTACTGACCAACTATCATACAGTGAAGGATATTTTTTTCTGATATAAACACTTTAATCATCTGACTTGCAAAATAATGTCTTAAAATATATATATGTGTGTGTGTGTGTGTGTGTGTGTGACCAGAGTGAATGCAAGCCCTGGTGAACATCTACTTAAAAAGACATTTATTTTTTATTTTTTACACCCTGCCCCAAAAATATTATGTCTAAAAAAAAGGCCTTAAACCTGGGGTGGGGTGGGATGGGGGGGCAGCAGAATTTTGAGTGCCTAGGGCAGCAAAAAAACTAAATATGCCCCTGATTCTGCTCACTATAGTGTTGATTTGTATAATATCAAGTTTGTATACAAATTTGTTCAATTATGAGTCAAACTGGATAATTTAGGCCTAGATTTGGAGTTTGGCGTTAGCCGTGAAAACCAGCGTTAGAGGCTCCTAACGCTGGTTTTAGGCTAACTCCGGTATTTGGAGTCACTCAAAAAAGGGTCTAACGCTCACTTTTCAGCCGCGACTTTTCCATACCGCAGATCCCCTTACGTCAATTGCGTATCCTATCTTTTCAATGGGATCTTTCTAACTCTGGTATTTAGAGTCGTGGCTGAAGTGAGCGTTAGACATCTAACGACAAAACTCCAGCCGCAGGAAAAAAAGTCAGTAGTTAAGAGCTTTTTGGGCTAACGCCGGTTCATAAAGCTCTTAACTACTGTACTCTAAAGTACACTAACACCCATAAACTACCTATGTACCCCTAAACCGAGGTCCCCCCACATCGCCGCCACTCTATTTTTTTTTTAACCCCTAATCTGCCGACCGCAAAGCGCCGCCAGCTAAATTATCCCTATGTACCCCTAATCTGCTGCCCCTAACACCGCCGACCCCTGTATTATATTTATTAACCCCTAACCTGCCCCCCACAACGTCGCCGCCAGCTACCTACAATAATTAACCCCTAATCTGCCGACCGCAAAGCGCCGCCACCTACATTATAGCTATGCACCCCTAATCTGCTGCCCCTAACACCGCCGACCCCTATATTATATTTATTAATCCCTAATCTGCCGCCCTCAATGTCGCCTCCACCTGCCTACACTTATTAACCCCTAATCTGCCGACCGGACCGCACCGCTATTATAATAAAGTTATTAACCCCTAATCCGCCTCACTAACCCTATAATAAATAGTATTAACCCCTAATCTGCCCTCCCTAACATCGCCGACACCTAACTTCAAACATTAACCCCTAATCTGCCGACCGGAGCTCACCGCTATTCTAATAAATGTATTAACCCCTAAAGCTAAGTCTAACCCTAACACTAACACCCCCCTAAATTAAATATAATTTTAATCTAACGAAATTAATTAACTCTTATTAAATAAATTATTCCTATTTAAAGCTAAATACTTACCTGTAAAATAAATCCTAATATAGCTACAATATAAATTATAATTACATTGTAGCTATTTTATGATTAATATTTATTTTACAGGCAACTTTGTAATTATTTTAACCAGGTACAATAGCTATTAAATAGTTAAGAACTATTTAATAGTTACCTAGTTAAAATAATAACAAAATTACCTGTAAAATAAATCCTAACCTAAGTTACAATTAAACCTAACACTATACTATCATTAAATTAATTAAATAAAATACCTACAATTACCTACAATTAAACCTAACACTACACTATCAATAAATTAATTAAATACAATATGTACAAATAACTACAATGAAATAAACTAACTAAAGTACAAAAAATAAAAAAGAACTAAGTTACAAAAAATAAAAAAATATTTACAAACATAAGAAAAATATTACAACAATTTTAAACTAATTACACCTACTCTAAGCCCCCTAATAAAATAACAAAGACCCCCAAAATAAAAAATGCCCTACCCTTTTCTAAATTACTAAAGTTCAAAGCTCTTTTACCTTACCAGCCCTGAACAGAGCGCTTTGCGGGGCGGGGCATGCCCCAAAAAGTTCAGCTCTTTTTCCTGTAAAAAAAAAACATACAATACCCCCCCCAACATTACAACCCACCACCCACATACCCCTAATCTAACCCAAACCCCCCTTAAATAAATCTAACACTAAGCCCCTGAAGATCTTCCTACCTTGTCTTCACCCTGCCAGGTTCACCGATCGGTCCAGAAGAGCTCCTCCGATGTCCTGATCCAAGCCCAAGCGGGGGGCTGAAGATGTCCATGATCCGGTCGAAGTCTTCATCCAAGCGGGGCAGAAGAGGTCTTCCATCCGATTGAAGTCTTCATCCAGGCGGCATCTTCTATCTTCATCCATCCGGAGCGAAGCGGCAGCATCCTGAAGACCTCCGGCGCGGAACATCCATCCTGCCCGACGACTGAACGACGAATGACGGTTCCTTTAAATGACGTCATCCAAGATGGCGTCCCTCGAATTCCGATTGGCTGATAGGATTCTATAAGCCAATCGGAATTAAGGTATGAATATTCTGATTGGCTGATGGAATCAGCCAATCAGAATCAAGTTCAATCCGATTGGCTGATCCAATCAGCCAATCAGATTGAGCTCGCATTCTATTGGCTGATCGGAATTCGAGGGACGCCATCTTGCATGACGTCATTTAAAGGAACCATCATTCATCGTTCAGTCGTCGGGCAGGATGGATGTTCCGCGTCGGAGGTCTTCAGGATGCTGCCGCTTCGCTCCGGATGGATGACGATAGAAGATGCCGCCTGGATGAAGACTTCGACCGGATCATGGACATCTTCAGCCCCCCGCTTGGGCTTGGATCAGGACATCGGAGGAGCTCTTCTGGACCGATCGGTGAACCTGGCAGGGTGAAGACAAGGTAGGAAGATCTTCAGGGGCTTAGTGTTAGGATTATTTAAGGGGGGTTTGGGTTAGATTAGGGGTATGTGGGTGGTGGGTTGTAATGTTGGGGGGGGGGGTATTGTATGTTTTTTTTTACAGGAAAAAGAGCTGAACGTTTTGGGGCATGCCCCGCAAAGGGCCCTGTTCAGGGCTGGTAAGGTAAAAGAGCTTTGAACTTTAGTAATTTAGAATAGGGTAGGGCATTTTTTATTTTGGGGGTCTTTGTTATTTTATTAGGGGGCTTAGAGTAGGTGTAATTAGTTTAAAATTGTTGTAATATTTTTCTTATGTTTGTAAATATTTTTTTATTTTTTGTAACTTAGTTCTTTTTTTATTTTTTGTACTTTAGTTAGTTTATTTAAATGTATTTATTTGTAGGTATTGTATTTAATTAATGTATTGATAGTGTAGTGTTAGGTTTAATTGTAGGTAATTGTAGGTATTTTATTTAATTAATTTAATGATAGCATAGTGTTAGGTTTAATTGTAACTTAGGTTAGGATTTATTTTACAGGTAATTTTGTAATTATTTTAACTAGGTAACTATTAAATAGTTCTTAACTATTTAATAGCTATTGTAACTGGTTAAAATAATTACAAAGTTGCCTGTAAAATAAATATTAATCCTAAAATAGCTACAATATAATTATAATTTATATTGTAGCTATATTAGGATTTATTTTACAGGTAAGTATTTAGCTTTAAATAGGAATAATTTATTTAATAAGAGTTAATTTATTTCGTTAGAATAAAATTATATTTAACTTAGGGGGGTGTTAGTGTTAGGGTTAGACTTAGCTTTAGGGGTTAATACATTTATTAGAATAGCGGTGAGCTCCGGTCGGCAGATTAGGGGTTAATGTTTGAAGTTAGGTGTCGGCGATGTTAGGGAGGGCAGATTAGGGGTTAATACTATTTATTATAGGGTTAGTGAGGCGGATTAGGGGTTAATAACTTTATAATAATAGCGGTGCGGTCCAGTCGGCAGATTAGGGGTTAATAAGTGTAGGCAGGTGGAGGCGACGTTGTGGGGGGCAGATTAGGGGTTAATAAATATAATATAGGGGTCGGCGGTGTTAGGGGCAGCAGATTAGGGGTACATAAGGATAATGTAAGTAGCGGCGGTTTACGGAGCGGCAGATTAGGGGTTAAAAATAAAATGCAGGTGTCAGCGATAGCGGGGGCGGCAGATTAGGGTTTAATAAGTGTAAGGTTAGGGGTGTTTAGACTCGGGGTACATGTTAGGGTGTTAGGTGCAGACTTAGGAGGTGTTTCCGCATAGCAAACAATGGGGCTGCGTTAAGAGCTGAACGCGGCTTTTTTGCAGGTGTTAGGTTTTTTTTCAGCTCAAACAGCCCCATTGTTTTCTATGGGGGAATCGTGCACGAGCACGTTTTTGAGGCTGGCCGCTTGCGTAAGCAACTCTGGTATTGAGAGTTGAAGCTGCATTAAAAATGCTCTACGCTCCTTTTTTGGAGCCTAACGCAGCCTTTATGTGGACTCTCAATACCAGAGTTATTTTTATGGTGCGGCCAGAAAAAAGCCGGCGTTAGCTTTTCGGGTCCTTACCGACAAAACTCTAAATCTAGCCGTAAGTCTCCACTCCTCCCTGATTTAAAAGCATTCATTAGAACACATCATTTTTTGCATTACAGATCCTAATTAAACAATGTGTGTAACACATAGATAAAGTTCTGCCCCAAGCATTATAACTCTTGAGCAGAACACAGCCAGTGATTGGCAGGTTGTGCAACCATCACTCCCAGTTAACTAATGGCTTGTGTCCTGTTTGTGGCTCAAGAGAAAGATGTTACTTATGCATTTAACCTCTTTGTAAAGGTTATCTAGAGTCAGTATTGCAAACATTGCATGCCCTAACAAATTAGAGCATGACATATTTGCCTTAAAATGTCCCTTTAAGTCATGTCTATTAACTACAATTTTGTCATTTTTTTCCCCCCAGAGGTCAAAGGTTCTTGTTGTACTTCAATAACATATCCTTAGACAATTCCACCTGTCTGCAGGGCCTGCGGGCTAAGCAACTAGTTATTCAAGAAAACCAGGATGTTCACCAAGGGCAATCATTTTGGTCAGTTTAACCCTGCTTTAATTATGTTTTAAGGTCTTATTCAAACAGTTCCTTGTGGCTACTGCTTTGTGTTGTCTGAGCAGAAATATATATATATATATATATATATATATATATATATATATATATATATATATATATATATTAGGTATGTTGCTAAGATTTAGTTCTTATTTGCAAAAGAAGATAATCTAAAGAAATATTTTTTTTAAATTAAAGGGACATTAAACACTTTGAGGTGGTAATATAAAATGATAAATTGTATATATAAAATATATATAAAACAGCTCTGCAATATACTTTCATTATTTATTTTGTCCTCTTTGCCTGTAATTCCATTCTGAAATTGTGAGCTTTTCAGTTCCTGTTAGAAATGGAAGTGCAGAACACTGTTAAATCCAGCACAACCATTGGCTGCACACTCTAGTGACCTATTTATAACTGTCCCTAATTGGCCACAGCAGAGAAGGTAATACAAGTTACAACATGGCAGCTCCCAGTGTTTTATAGACACTAAAACTTTACACTTATTTTGTCACTTTTTAAACAACTAATGAAACTTTAAAAAATACATCTACATGTTAGTCATGGACTAATCTTTTCTTTGAATGTATCATTCTATCTAGCATGTATTTAGTGTTTAATGTCCCTTTAAAGGGACAGTCTACACCTTAATCATCTTAAAGTCTTACTTTAGATGAAGCTGCAAATATCCTACTGCACCCCTTTCCATATCATGCAGCAGTAACAGTAAAAAAGTTATTTTAAAATGACTCTTGTTTATGGTCACTTTGAATTGGCTGCCAAGCTCCACCCACTGATGACATCACAATCTGGGCTGCATCTAGGGACTCTGCTGAATAACATTGACAGTCTGTTGAATCCAGTTAGTGAGTCTTTTGTTACTAGTGAAGCCTGCTATGCAGCCCAGATGGTGATGTCATCAGTGGGCAGAGATTGGCAGTCATTTCAAAGTGACCAGAAACAATATTAATTTTAAAATAACTTTTTGACTGTTACTGCTGCATGATATAGAAAGGGTGCAGAAGGCTATTTGCAGCTTAATCTAAAGTAAGACTTTAAGATGACTAAGGTGTAGACTGTCAATTTAATAAGGCTATGAAGGGTCAGACCCATATATGGTAACTGTTCTAATTTTCCCTGGAGAGACACTAATTTTCCCTGTTGTTAGAATCCACAGGCGTGAGCTCAATGTTATCTACATGGCACACATGAACTAGCTTTCCCTGATGTGAAAAACAAATACAAAAACATGTGATCATGGGGCTGTCTTTAGGGACTTTGAAACAGACAGAAATTTAGAGGTTTAAATGTTATAAAGTATATTAATATAACCATGTTGGCTGTGCAAAGCTGGGGAAAATGTAATAAACGGATATATCTATCTTTTAAACAATAAAAATTTTCAGGTAGACTGTCCCTTTAAAAGCTTCAATAATTTCCCTGTAAAGAGTGACACACCTCCCCAAACATAAAAAAGGCCCTTATAGAAGCAACAATAATGTAAACTTCATATCCCTTGCTGAGTTCTGTCCCTTTAATAAGTATCACCCTCACACTTTATAACTTTTTTTTTCATTCCTTTTCTAAATATAGAAAAAACTAAAGTTTTATGCTTGTAGTAAGAAGTTATAGTAATACTAATTTTATTTAAAGGGACATTAAACTGGACATTGACTTCATAATAAAATGTTTAATTGTACATAATTAAAGGGACAGTCTAGTCAAAATTAAACTTTCATGATTCAGAAAGGGCATGCAATTCTAAACAACTTTCCAATTTACTTTTATCATCAAATTATATTTGAAAAGCTAAACCTAGGTAGGCTCAAACTGATTTCTAAAACCGTTGAAAACCGCCTCTTAGCTCAAAGCATTTTGAATGTTTTTCACAGTTAGACAGTGCTAGTTCATGTGTTTCATATAGATAACATTGTGCTCACTCCCGTGGAGTTATTTAGGAGTCTGCACTGATTGGCTAAACTGCATGTCTGTCAAAAGCACTGAACTAAGGGGGCAGTCTGCAGAGGCTTAGATACAAGGTAATCACAGAGGTAATATGTGTATTAATATAACTGTGTTAGTTATGCAAAACTGGGGAATGGATAATAAAGGGATTATCTATCTTTTTAAACAATAAAAATTCTAGAGTAGACTGTCACTTTAAATAACTATGCAATACAAATTCATTATTTATTTTGCTTGCTTTTCAAATAATTTAACATTGAAAATTGTGGTGTTTCCACTACCCCAACCCAGACGATCTGGAGTGTATTATATGGACCCTGATACTTCTACATGCTGTGCAGTGATTGGTTAATGAATGCAGGCACTTCTTTATATTTGTCTCTAATTAGTAGACATGTGCACAGGAAAGAAATTTCAGTTCCGCCGTATCTTTCATTTAGAATATTCAAAGTACTTACCATTTCAAATATTGATAGCCTGTGCTATTCGTTATTCATCTTGCTTTACATTCGTTTTCATTAAACAAATGTACATATTTCTTTGCTACGGGTGAAAAAGTTCCCCTGTAAAAAAAAACGTACATTTAGAATGCTGGAGAGCCACGATAACCTGTTCCTTCTTCACAGAGCCCCGAAGCTCGCTAATAGGAGGCTTAGCACGGCGGCTCCCAGGGCCTGCACTTAAAAGTATAGGAGAGTCAAAATTAAACTTTTAAGACACTTTTAATTTCACTTCTACTTTCAAAAGTTCTTTGTTCTCTTTGTATCCCTTGTTGAAAAATAATATACACGTATTCTACACTAGTGGGAGCTAGCTCCTGAATGGTGCCTGCACACATTTGTCTCTTGTGATTGGCTGGCTAGCACAAAGATTTTCCTTCAGCAAAGGCTAACAAGAGAATAGAGCAAATTTGATAATAGAAGTAAATTGGAAAGTTGTTTAAAATTGCATGTTCTATCCAAATTATGGGTGAAAACTTTGGGGTATTTCTGTCCCTTTAAGGACCTTCTCCTTTAATGCAGGCCTTGATAGCTGCCGCTTTAGACCTCCTATACGCATGGCCGGGGCTTTGTGAAGAAGAGGACAGAATTATCACGGTTCTCCAGCGTGCTAAAGGTAAGTATTTGAACTATTTAAAGGAAAATAATAAATATTAACAAATTTGTCACAAATTAATTATTTTCTTTTAAATTTCGTGACTTCATTCAGATATTTGTTTCATAAAACTGAGATAAATATCTGTTTCATTAACGAATTTGCATTCATAACAAAACGAATACACATGTCTACTAATTAGCCACAGCAAAGGAAACAATATTCAAGGTGGTGTTTTTTTGCACTGCAACACTATGCATATGATTCAAACAAACTGACAGGTTGTAATTGTTCTCAAATTATTTATTTTGTATGCAGGTTTGTTGCAATACTAATGCATACATTCAAAATTACTTTAATGTTCCTTTTGATTTTACTCTCAAGTTGGGTTGAGTTTTAGTTTAAAAGATAACTGTTTATAGCAGACAAGAGAAGGAAAAACTGATAAAAAATTTAAAGTAGGTCACGACTCAGAGAAAACCACACAAACATGGGTGTCACATGGCAAATAGTGAAGTGTATCTATCTGCATTTGAATACATTCTAGACGTTAAAGTGCAAAACACAGGGGAAAAAAAACTTATTGAGTTTGAGAAAGAAGCAGAAACAGAAAGGGTAACTGATAAGGAAATGAAACCTTCATTTGCCAGATTTTAGAGTCTAATTCAGTCTCTTTTTATTGTGAATATTCTAACAAAAGAGGCAGACTTGATTCCCACAGAGTTTGCTTACAATAGAGAATCAAACACAACAGGTCTCTCTATGGACATAAAACTATCTGAGAGCTATCAAACATGCAGAATGCTTGTTGCAGAGAATAGTGCTGAAATAATGAGAATCTACCTAGCTTGGAAGACACTTGATCCGTGTGTCTGCGGTATCTCTATGCTCAGGCCTTTGTTTGTTGTCTGTCTGCACTTTCCTGCCCAATGTAACTATATGTGTAAAGGAGCACTGTAGAAGGACTGTAATGAGAAGAGTCAACTAAAAATCTTAGATGCCAGTGCTCCAGGCAGGGACAACTTCAGCATTGCGGGGCCCTGGGCAAGATACATTTGTTGGGCCCCTCAGCCCAGTGCCCTTATTTCCCTCCCCTGCCCCTATGGTTCACCCCTTTGCCAATATTCAGTGATACCTATATAAAGAATAACACAAAATATTAGACCTCCTGATAACATAAACACTCATAAACTAAATACAACATATACATTGAACCATCTCATAACCTCACCGCTGACATTGTGAGACCCCCAAAGTGCAGGGCCTTGAGTGGGTGCCCTTCTCGCTCTGCCAAAAGGGCAGGCCTGGTTTCAGGCTTATATATCTCAAATGTTTTCTATATTTATACAAATAATCCTAGGGCATTTGTCTCCCAAAATGTAGTTAGTAATTTCAGGCAATGGTACATTTCGTAATAGTTGAACCCCCTTAGTATTTAAGCCTATGAGCCCAGCTGTTTGTAGATCACCTTCATGAGAGCTGACTACAACAGTGCAACTCTTGGCAGGGCTCTCTACCCACTTGTTCCCTGTATATTATGCCTTTGTTTATAGCGCTGCAGAATCTGTTGGCATTCTACAAATAACATAATAATAATAATAGCTACATTTAACTGGTAAGGGCCAAAAGACTGAACAATATGTCTGGGGTTGATGGTTTCACTCAGACAGTAATTGTGTGGTTTCACATCTGAAATGATCATTGGGATAGACTCGTCGTAAAAACTAATGGAAACTTCTCCTCCGTGTAATCCATATCAACTAGAAAAGAATATATCCAGTATGGGTACTTTCCAATAGATGGGACATGCCAGTTCTCAAGGGTAAAAAGAAAAGGACATGGATTTGAGGAAATAAAGGTATTGAAAGTAATTACCTAACCCCAGAAGATTACTTTAAAATAATAATAATAATAATGGCCAATCTATCTGGTGAAGTGTGGGGTCTTAGAGCCTTGCTGGAGTTTGATCTGGAACCCAAGCAAAAAAAAGAAACAGAGAAAGCCTGGAATGAGACAGACTCCACAAGAAAGCAGGAAGGTCTGGAACTGGGATGATGAAGCATTGAGTCCAGAGAGCATCAAAGCCTATGCATGAAGGAACAGATATAACTTAGCTTACAGAAAACACCAGGGCCTCCATTACATATGCAGCATCGCCCACAAAATCCTCCGCCGCCAGATTTTACGCGATTTTGGTATTACATATACGGCATAGCATACAAGTTACGTGCGTATATTTCACCCGTCGCTCGCAATTATTACTCCCATAGGCTAACAAAGAACTGCGTTGCAAATCGGTATCCAATATCCAGCGCAAGGACTTACATGGCGAAAATGGAGAAATCTTACTCCATTTTTACCTCGCCATAAAAGGCAGCCGCAGCAAGCCTTGCGCTGAGTATGTGAGCAGCGTAACTCCCGAAAATGCCTGCAAAAATAAACTAATACCTAAAGCATGCGCAATGTCTATCTACCTGTCAACCGCAATCCCCCACCGCAATACCTAATAAAGTCTATTAACCCCTAAACCGCCATAGCCCACAACGCAATAAACCTAATCAAGTATTAACCCCTAAACCGCCATAGCCCACAACGCAATAAACCTAACCCCTAACCTAACCCCCCCAAAATAAACTAAAATTACCTAATTTACAAAATACTAAAGTTACTATTAAATATAAAAAAAATTACACTACTTTTAAAATACAAATAAACTAAGTATAAATTAAAGGGGCAGTCTAATCAAAATTTAGGAGTAGACTGTTCCTTTAAGCAAGAATTACAGAAAATAATAAATAAAATTACAAAATTTTAAATAAATTACACCTAATCCCTATGAAAATAAAAAAGCCCCCCCAAAATAAAAACACCCCCTAATCTAATAAACTACCAGTAGCCCTTAAAATGACTTTTTGCAGGGCATTGCCCCAAAATAATCAGCTCTTTTGCCAAAAAAATACACACAGCCCCCCTACCAGTAAACCCCCCCACCCACCAAACCCCCCCAAAAAAATACTAACACTAAAAACGCTAAACTACCCATTGCCATGAAAAGGGCATTTGTTGGGCATTGCCCTTAAAAGGGCATTCAGCTCTTTTGCTGCCCACCCTATCTAAATAAAATAAATCCCCCCAAAAACCCCTTTAAAAACCCTAAGTCTAACCCCCAAGTGGTCCTCACCTGTCCTGAAGTTCAGCGGAGAAGGTCCTGTTCCAGAGTTGCCGGTCTTCAACTCTGCCCTCTGCTCCGCGCTGGTTCCTGGAAGAAGAAAGAAGAGGTCGCCACTTGGAAGAACACTTCATCATCTGGTAGGGGGGGGGCTGTGTGTATTTTTTTGGCAAAAGAGCTTAATATCTTGGGGCAATGCCCTGCAAAAAGTCCTTTTAAGGGCTATTGGTAGTTTATTAGATTAGGGGGTGTTTTTATTTGGGGGGGGGGCTTTTTTATTTTCATAGGGATTAGGTGTAATTTATTTAAAATTTTGTAATTTTATTTATTATTTTCTGTAATCTAAGATTTTTTTATTTTCTGTAATTCTTGCTTAAAGGGAAAGTCTACTCCTGAATTTTGATTAGACTGCCCCTTTAATTTATACTTAGTTTATTTGTATTTTAAAAGTAGTGTAATTTTTTTTATATTTAATAGTAACTTTAGTATTTTGTAAATTAGGTCATTTTAGTTTATTTAGGGGGGGTAGGTTAGGGGGGGTTAGGTTTATTGTGTTGTGGGCTATGGCGGTTTAGGGGTTAATACTTGATTAGGTTTATTGCATTGTGGGTTAATAGTTTTAATAGGTAGTGTGCGATGTTGGGGTTGGCGGATTTAGGGGTTAATAATTTAGCTATTACTTGCGGTGTGGGTTTGATGGCGGATATAGGGGTTAATAGTTTAAATAGGCATATTGCGTTGTGCGGGGTTGTCGGTCTAGGGGTTAATACATTTAATATGAGTAATGAGAGGGGGTGATTGCGGATATTGGGGTTTTACGTGTCGGGCTTATTTTTGGGAGGCGTGTTAGACTTTTACGGGAGATTTGTTATTTTCTTTACTTTTCTTAGGCGCCGGCAGTTTCTAAGGTGCCGTAAGTCACTGGCGACTCCAGAAATTTGTATTTACGCTCATTTCTGGACATCGCTAGTTTATCAGACTTACGGCACTTTATGAACTGCCGACGGGGTTTATGTAATACCCCGATGTGCGAGGTGAAATTATGGACGGCGCAGGTTCCCACGCTTGCGCCGAAACCTGCGCCGTATATTTGATCGCGCCCCAGGAGTTTAATAGCCAGTAGACAAATGAGACAAGTCAGCAATTAGGAGCAGGACCCAAGAAAGGAACATAAAGAAATCATCCAGTAGCTTGATCCTCAGTCACAGGAACAGGAGCACATCATAGCACTGTTTGGCACATGCCATTGGGATTTACAGGGACGAGGGTGGATTAGGGTCATCTTTATCTTATTTATTTATTTTTTCTTGTTTAAATCCTCTTTCTCTCTACTGACCTCTTTTCTTCTCCTTGGCAATTCCTGTTATACATACAAACAAGCAGAACATTATTCAACATAGGAACAGGCATATGTCATAACACAATTAAAGGGCCAGTAAACCTAGCAAATAATGTTATATAATTCTACACATAGTGCAGAATTATATAACATTAGCTTAGCGCTAGGTTTCTAAAGCAAATTGTTAGAAAGATATTTAGCAAAGAAAACAGAACGCCGCTCCTGGCTCTACTGAGCGGGTCTGTTTTCTTCTGCTAAGCGCATCGCGGGCACGCTGTCTAGTCACAGCGCGTGCGATTGCGCTATTAAAATCAATGTAGCTCGCTCCCGCTCTGGTCTGGTAGCGGGAGCAAGCTACATTGAGTTTAATAGCGTGATCGGGCCGGCTGTGATTAGACAGCGTGCACAGATGCGCTTAGGAGAAGAAAACAGACCCGCTCAGTAGAGCCAGGAGCGGCGTTCTGTTTTCTTTGCTAAATATCTTTCTAACAATTTGCTTTAGAAACCTGGTGCTAAGCTAATGTTATAAAATTCTGCACTATGTGCAGAATTATATGACATTATTAGCTAGGTTACTGGCCCTTTAAAATATATTTTCAATGTTTTAGATGGAGCAAAGAATAAAGCTGCGTGCAGCATAATTTAAAGGATCACTCAATGCAGTATAATTCTATAAGTAACAAGTGCATAATAAAAAAGACAATGATTTAACACCTACTCTGAATTTCAATTAAGTAGTAAATTTTTTTCTGACAAATTTATTTTTTCTCCCATTTTCCGGCCCCTTCTATCATGTGACAGACATCACCCAATCGCAGACTAGTATATGTATACCCTGTGAGCTTGTGCACATACTCAGTAGGATCTTGTTCCCCAGAAAGTGTGAATATAAAAAAGCTGTGCAAAATCCGATAATGAGTGAATTGGAAAGTGTCTTAAAACTGCTGCTCTATCTGAATCATAAAAGTTTATTTTGACTTGAGTGTCCCTTTAAGAAATTATGTTTAAATAAATAAACTCTAAGCATGACCTTTAAAGTCGTCAATCGCCGGCCTGACCTTATAACATTTATAAAATAACTTACTTAATACAAATAAGAGTTACACACAACTTTGGTATAAAATTGGCCGCAGCCATTTTATTAATAACATAAAATAAATATTAAATATAATAAAACATCTTTAAACATTTAAACAGAACATACCTGATGTTCATAAATAATATTCCACATCAAAACATAATGTCAATTCCCCACAGCGGTGCTAGTTCCCAAACCCACAAAAACAAGATGGCCGTTATTCAAAAACTGGACTCAACTATATCCACGTTGAGTCCGTACCAAGCACACCTCCACTTTAATAGGGAACCCCTTGTCCCTATAAAACCAGTTGCCCGCTCACCCCATGGAGAGGCAACTTCTTAAAATCCTCCAAATCACTTGGCCATATTGCTTAAAATATTTGTCTGGGAACTAGCACCCCCGCCTTGCTGCGACAAACACAAAACAAGGAAGGAACACCAAAAACTTAGGGAGGGAGCACTTTCCACAGAAGTTTTCTTAACAATCTGATGACAGATTTTCCCGCTCTTTTCTTTAAGTGCGTAGTAGCGCGTGCTAACCACGCCCCCTTACCCATTCTTTTTTTTTTTTTTTTTTTTTAAAGTAATTTTTCTTTTATTGAAAATAAAAAAACAGAAAAGACAAAAACAAATCTCAAATAAAAATATGCCACACAGGGCAAAATGACAGGTTTGATAAAGATACAAATATATGTACATTAAATACAAAAGAGGAAAAAAAAAGAGTTAATGTCATACACATAATATTAACAGACATTGACCGTTTATATTATTATATTAATGAGCTGAACTTAGTAACCTATGTCTTTCGGTCGTCTTTAAATAAAAAACTACACTTAATATTGCAAGGATAAAAGATGACTGAACATAGTATCATAACTCAAATAGTGTAGACTAACTCAAGCAATAATAACCATTAGGGCACAATTGAGGTTTATAATACATAAATATCATCTTAGCTTAATACACTTAAGCCATAAGGACCCAAAAAGTAAATAACTTAACAGTCTAGAGCTCATCATTTTAACTTGATGGATCTGAAGAAAAGAAAAATAGTTTTTTACCTCTTACTTAGTTCAGTTTCCCTATCAGACAAAATAAAAAAAGAAAAAAAAAAAAGAAAAAAGAAAAGGTAAATTAAGTTCCTCCTCTCTCCCCCGCCCCCCCCCACCCCCTCCCCCCTCAGCCAGCGCCGAAGCCATCATTGTGAATGATCGTTATCTTGGTTCATAGCACTCCTATTCCCTATAACTGGAAATCCATGAAGCCGGAAATTCACCATGCAATACAAAATCTGCGAAACTATCTGAGCTTAAAAATGGGGATAAGATACGTTTTTGGATGGATAAGGTATAGGACTTAATTATGGGTAACCAGTCCAAAATGAACTTTTTTATTTTTTTTTCATTAGAGGATTTAAGGTGAAAAGATTCAAAAATTATTTGATTCTGTATCTCTTGCGTAACCATAGCAAAGGAGGGTACATATTTTGATTTCCAATTTTTTGTGATGAGATGTCTAATAGACATGATAATGGATACTAGGGTTTTTGATCTCAGAGGAGAATCATTGACATGGATATTTAGAAAGATGATATTTTCTGAGTTAAATGAGACTACGGTGGCATAGTGTATTTTTAACCAGAAGGAAAGTTTGTTCCACAATTGTTTTAATTTTGGGCAATAGTAAAACATGTGTAAAAGGTCTGCCTTGAAATATGTACATCGGGGGCATTTAGTAGATTGTGAGCTATACATTTTTGCCAGCCTAACAGGTGTTATATATGACCTATTTATGATTTTAAAGTGAGACTCTTTCCAGCTGGATGGAATTCGACATTTGTTTACTAAAGTACAACTAGCCTTTAATTCTCCGTCTTCCAAGTTTGGACAATCTTGTGACCATGAAGCAGAGATATCATTAAGACTGAGTAGATTCTGCTTATTGAGCATAATGTCATACATGAGAGAAATTGAAGTTGATCCCGTTTTGTATTTCAGAATACATTTTTTGATATCAGACCATGCTAGGCATCGATCCAGCTCCCAATTATGTTTATTGAGATAGTGTCTTATCTGAAAATAAGCAAACATATCCTGTCTGGAGAGGTCAAATTGCGTAACAAGAGACTCAAATGAACATATATAGCCATCCTCATGGAAAATTTGGTATAAATTAATGAGTCCTTTATCCGCCCATTTCTTAAAGGTTACCTGAGAATAACCAGGGGAAAAATCAACCATTCCAATTATTGGGAGTAATTCGGAAAAAGAGTAATCAACACCAGTAATTGAGCAAAATTTCTGCCAGGCTCTAATAATGTTATTTATAGTTATCAATCCCTTGATATTATAGGGTAACTCCTTTGCTGGACAATGCAAACTGGCTTTAACAGAAAAGGGAGTTATCATATAATTTTCCATTATCGAACATGAAAAGATATTTGTGTCCGCTAACCAGTCTATGGCGATTTTGGCTAAGCAGGCGATATTGTAATATTGTATATTTGGCAACGCTAGTCCCGCGGAATCAAGTGAATTCATTAGTTTTTTAAGTGCAATACGTGGTTTCTTATTTTTCCAGATAAATCTGGAGAAGAGAGAATATAATTTATGTTGGTCTGTCGCAGGGATCAGTAAAGGTAGGTTCTGAAGTGGGTATAATAACCGAGGAAATATGATTGTCTTAATAAGGCTAACACGCGCTGATATCGATATAGGTAGAGAGGTCCAATTTTCTAGATCAGTTTGAATTTTCTTTATCAAAGGAGGAAAATTTAACTTATACCAGCAATTGGGATTGGGATGAATATAAATGCCTAAATATTTAAGTGTTTCCGATATTTGGAACGGGAAGTTAAACTTAGCACGGCTATCCTTTTTAATCCACATTAGTTCACTTTTTTTTGAGTTGATTTTATAACCTGAAAATGAGCTAAAAGTACTTAGGCTATTTAAGAGAGCAGGAATTTCTTGGACAGGATCTCCTATAAATATCAGTAAATCATCTGCGTAGATTAGAAGTTTTAAAACTTGTGGGCCAATTCTAATACCGCTAATAATGTCTCTAAGCCAAATTGCTAATGGTTCGAGAGCTATATTAAAAAGAAATGGCGAGAGAGGGCAGCCTTGCCTAGTACCTCTACCTAATGTCAACGCGGGAGAGACATTAGAGTTAACTAAAAGATATGAGATTGGGTTTCTATAGATATTGTGTATGAATCGAATAAATTGATTTCTAAAGCCAAATTGTTCGAGCGCTCTAAATAGGTGATTCCAAGCGATTGCGTCAAACGCTTTTTCGGCGTCGAGGCTAATTAGGGCTTTATCTTGTTTCGCTTGTGTGAGTTGTGTTGGATCAGTATTATACATGTAATCTATACATGTTAGAACTTTGCGGATACTTTTTGAGGAATTCCTAGAACTCATAAAGCCTGTTTGGTCGGGGTGTATTATTTTATCGAAAGAAATCGAGAGCCTGGAAGCTATGATTGAAGTTAATATTTTGTAATCTGTATTAAGGACAGATATAGGTCTGTAAGACGCAGGGTCTTCCGGGTCTTTATCTTTTTTAAGAATTAGGGAAATATTTGCAGCAGTAAAATTTTTTGAAATTGGTTGATCATTAGTGAAATAATTATTAAAAAGTTTTTCCAGGGACTCTACTATTTCCTCCGACAAAATTTTGAAGAATTCAGCTGGAATACCATCGGGACCCGCTGCCTTGTTTAATTTAGTCTTGGTTATAGCTTTTCTAATTTCCTCTTGGGTTATAGGGGCATTTAATATTGCTATGTCTGTGTCTAACATTTTCGGAAGGTTAATCCTGGACCAAAACCTATCTTCTTGGATTGTGTCTGGTTCTATTCCAGTATATAATTGTTGATAGTAAGTATGGAAAAAATTAACAATTTTATTCGGGTCCGAGTATCTTTGGATCCCTGACTTTATAGCCAAAATATAATTTTTCTTTTTCCTATTTCTGGTTAATTTGGCTAGGAATTTAGCGGAACAGCCATGAAAGCCTTTAAAAAGAAGATTATTTCTTGTTTCTACCTCTTGAATTTTTTGCTTTATTACAATATCCCTTTCCTGCCTAGCTTCAATATATTTTTTCCAATTTTGATCATTACGCAGATTATTATACCTTTCATATGCAATTTTGATTCGGTTTGCTAATAGTGTCTCTTGTGCGGCCGATTTCTTTTTTATGGTACTCAAATAAGCCTTTATCTCTCCTCTTATGACTGCTTTAGCAGTTTCCCAGAAAATCTCTACCCATTCTTAACCAATCCAAAACACACTAGGCCTATTCCTCCAACTGTCAACGCCCCTTCCCGTTACTTCGAACTCCCAGGGGCTCCCTGACCTTTAAAGTCGTCAATCCCCGGCCTGACCTTATAACATTTATAAAATAACTTACTTAATATAAATAAGAGTTACACACAACTTTGGTATAAAATTGGCCGCAGCCATTTTATTAATAACATAAGTTAAATATTAAATATAATAAAACATCTTTAAACATTTAAACAGAACATACCTGATGTTCATAAATAATATTCCACATAAAAACATAATGTCAATTCCCCACAGCGGTGCTAGTTCCCAAACCCACAAAAACAAGATGGCCGTTATTCAAAAACTGGACTCAACTATATCCACGCTGAGTCCGTACCAAGCACACCTCCACTTTAATAGGGAACCCCTTGTCCCTATAAAACCAGTTGCCCGCTCACCCCATGGAGAGGCAACTTCTTAAAATCCTCCAAATCACTTGGCCATATTGCTTAAAATATTTGTCTGGGAACTAGCACCCCCGCCACCGACTGGTCTGCCCACGCAGCCCAGTCCCGCCAAACCCAAAATTTTTCCCAAAGCTTCTTTTATGTCAAAAAGGAATAGCTGCAGCCCAAATTGATTAAAATGAACCCCATCCTTTAGATAAAATTCCTCAGCCCCATCCACTTCAAAATCTGGGTGAAAAACAACTCCCCCCCCAACCTTCTTACAAAAGAACTAATTATTTTATTAACTTTTTTACAGCTCTTTTCAAGCTTATCGTAATCCCATGCTGATCTCCACACTAGACGAGGAGTAATCTGTGACCAGATTATTTTTATCCCAGGATAAAGATCTTTAATGTTGCCCAAATCTCTTTTTATTCTTCTTACTAATTCCTTCTGAGGAATAATACCCAAGTCATTCCCCCCCAAATGCAACACTAAAACATCAGGGTGATGGAAGACCTTGCTGTAATCAACAAATAACTTAAACAAAAGTTCCCAACACATGCCCCTAATCCCAAACCATTTGACTTCCCATTGACCAACTGGACACCCGAGCTGTAGGCCGCCCATTTTCTTACTGGCCTCAGCATTGGCCCAATATATAAATGAATGCCCCATCACCCATACGATCCTCACACCTGAAATACAAGAAATAAAAGAAAAAACATTCAGGTTGCTATTTGCTCAAGAATTCCCACAACATTCAACCAATTCTATAATATTCTTTTTTTTTTTTTTTTTTTTAAACTCTCAAATCAGGCCTAACGTAAGATTTATAACGATTTGAACCCCATCTACCAATTTTTTTAACTATATCTTCCTTGAGACCTAGTATAGAAGCTTCAGTAGCAGCTCCTATACGGAATGAGTGAGACCCAAACTCTAATGGATTAAAACCCAATAAACCAATTGATCCCTTCAAAATGGCTCTAAATTGATACTGCGACAAAAATGAACCATCTGAGTGAATCAACAGCGGGCCATCCTGCGAAGGCCGTATAAACCCATAATGCATCATTGCCTGACAAGGACATATCACTGACCCACTAGGGAACAGCACTATATTCTTGCCTTTTCCATAAATGTCAGTTTTACTACTCCTCAGTAAAATTTCAACCCTACTCTCATCCCATATTACATCTTCTTTTTGTAAACCCCCTGAAACTCTCCTACTAGGGCTTACCAATTCGGATAGCCTAAAAGCCCCAAAGAAGGCAAAGACAAAGGCCGTTCTAAACAATGTTATTTCAAATGCTGATGAACAAATATCAGCCAGTACTACCCAAATCTTTACCAGCAAAGTAAATGTAATAGGCCTTCTCTTGTCTATACTTTTCGCCTTCTTCTTTAAACCTTTAAGGATCTGACGTATCCAAAAAACCTTTGTAACGTCATACAAACCTAATAAACGGAATCTAAAAGCTAGGGCAGCCAATCTTTTATCCATATTAGATGCTGACAAACCCAAAGTTCCCCAATGCTACATCCATTCCAATAAGCAACCTGTGACATCATCAGAGCCCTCCTTGAGTTCAGCCTGTCCTAACCACATTTCCCATTCTCTCCAGACTGATACATAAGAAAACCAAGTACCTGGAGCCAAAGAATTCTTAATTAACTCAGCCAATCCTCCTCCCCAAGCTTCCATAATTGGTCCGGGAACTTCGCTCCGACTACATCTGCCTGAGGAGCCAGCTCCCGAAAACGACTCCACTGTGAACGAGATAAAGCATCTGCTATCAAATTAAACTTACCAGGGATATGTTTTGCCCTGACAAAAACATTCATGCTCAAACATTTAAAAAACAGTACTCTCAATAAACGCAAAACTGGCAATGAGGACGCAGATAACGAATTGATAGCAGAAACAACACCCATATTATCCGTGTGGAATAATATAGATTTATTAACCAAATCATCCTCCCACACAAACAAAGCTACCAGAATCGGAAATAGTTCAAGAAATACTAAATTTCGAGTTAATCCAAGCCCCACCCAATCCTGGGGCCACGCGTCCGCACACCAATGACCCTGAAAATAAGTCCCAAAACCAATACCACCAGCTGCATCTGTTACCAAATCCAAATCAACATTGGAGATCCTAGCTTCCATAAAGATTGCAGCTCCATTAAAATTTTTAAGGAACTCTAACCAAACCTTCAAATCATCTTTATGTCCTTTTTTAACCCTCACAAAATGATGAGGCTTGGTAACACCCGATGTAGCCAATGACATTCTTCTACAAAAAACTCTCCCAATGGGAATGATTCTGCAAGCAAAATTCAATTTTCCCAACAGTGATTGCATTTCACACAAAGTCACCTTACGAACACCAAGAAAACGCTGAATCATTTCAGACAAATGCACAATCTTTTCCAAAGGCAACCTACATTCCATTTTTTCCGAATCAATTGTAATACCCAAAAAATTAAGGACCGTAACTGGACCCTCAGACTTTTCCATGGCAATGGGAACCCCAAATTCAGATGCCATTAAATAAAAACAATCCCTTAACTTCAAACAAACATCCGATTCAGGAGGACCAACAAAAAGAAAATCATCAAGATAATGTACAATAGAAGAGAATCCTGACTTAAACTTAACTACCCATTCCAAAAATGAACTAAAACACTCAAACAACGAGCAGGAAATAGAACAACCCATCGGAAGGCAAAGGTCAACATAGAAAAAACCATCAAAACAGCAACCCAAGAGATAGTGTGAAGAAGGATGAACCGGAAGCAATCGAAAGGCAGCCTCAATATCAACCTTAGCAAGTAAAGCAAACTGACTCGCCTCCCTAACCAACTTAACCGCCATGTCAAAAGATGTATAAGACACTGACGATAATTCTTCCGGAATGTCATCATTCACTGACCCACCCTTTGGGAAAGACAAGTGGTGAATAAGACGGATTTTACCCGGTTCTTTCTTGGGTACCACACCCAAAGGTGAAATACGCAAATGGGGGATAGGAGAAACTTTAAAGGGCCCAGCCATTCGGCCCAACAAAACCTCCTTCTCAAGCTTACTTTTAACAACATCTGGCCATTCCCTAGCTGACTTAAGATTACCTCTGTAATGCACAACTCCCCCGGAAGATGGAATTTTAAAACCATACTCAAAACCATGGAACAATAACAAAGCTTTTTCCCTAAAGCCCTTCTGTTTAGCGTAGAGTACGAGCCACAGCTCCATCCCGCTTAACATCACCGGAGTTACTCCCTTTTTCAGACAACTCCTGGGTACCACCCAATTTGTTCTTTTTGAAACACTTGGAGAAAGAGTGGGCACCCCCACACCCTGAACACTCATGTCTGAATTCACAAGCTGATCCCCATTTGCAAAGCTTTTCATTAAAAGCGAAGCAGAAACCTTTTTTAACTGTTGCCGACGACCCACCCTGAAGTGACCCGCCGGCTCCCCCACGAAAAGGCTGCGAAGACCTTAACGGGGTCATTATTTTTAGCCAAAGGCCCATATCATGATCATCCCACTTCATCTCAGGCTTAACCGACAAACGTTGTCTAAATTGTTCATTATAAACCGACCAAGCCATACCCCCATATGTTCTCTGAGCAGCAGCTACTTCATCTAAATAACAAAAAAGAGCCACACCTTGATCAGGGAACTTACCAGCAAATACACTGGCATAAATAACAAAAGCTTGGAACCAATTAGCAAAGGTTTTAGGTAACTTTCTGTACCGTTTTTTTCTCTCCTCTTCTTCCTTCTTTGACGCATCTTTCTTTGAATCCTCAGGTATCTCAAAAGACTGGTCAAGAGGAAGCAAAGAAAATAATTCAATAAATTCTCTCTTCCATATCTTTTCCCTTAACTCGACCGTCAAGTGCATACCTAAAGGCCCAATAGAACACAAGCAAGACCTAGCCAAGGCCGTGTCAGCAATTTTAAGTTCGGGACCCCCTGACCCTTTATTCTCAACATTAACCACTTTTGACTGGGGCAAACCAACAGCTTGAGACTGAATTGCTGACCCTACATCTTTAGCTCCCTCAACCGAATTCACTACTGACACATTTTGCAGTGCAGATCCAGGAGGAACCCACGAATTGGCGACTCCCCCTGGAATTTTAGCACCTTCTAACTTGTCTAACAACTCCCTTAAACCCGCTACCACAGTTAATGATAAAGGATCAACATTCACACCAACTTTTTCAACCCCCACATTCACTACCACGGCACCAGATCCCCCATTACCTGTCCCAAGATCCTGAGCCGCAGCAGACTGATCCCCTTGAGATGCAGCCGTAACCTTCTCCCTAATCTGGAACCCAGAAGTCATAGGTTCCGTATTAACCATCACTTGTTGACTTCTATCAGCCTGCAAAACAGAAACATGTGACAAACCCCCAGAAGGTGCCCAAACACCAATGCCCCTACTAGCCGTAGACATACCCAACCTACTATCAGCTAAAACCCCTCTACCCCTCTTAGAAGCTGTAACTTCTGACACTTCCCCCCTTAAGTCCCCATACCTCTTGCGTTGTCTACCTCTACCTTGTATTCTCCCATTCCCAGACCTGTTTGGACGTTGAACAGAATTAACCAAACTATTAAATGTATTGCTATGACTCCTTCCCAAAATCTCCTGATGACCAAAATTAAAATTGTTGGCCATACTCACCCCCGCTTCTTCTCCCCTTGAATTAGGATGTCCCGCCATCGGAATGCCGTCCTCTATATCAAGCCTGATATTATCCGTCCAGGATTCCTGAAGGCCATAAGCTTCCCCACTCAGGCCGTCATTTCCCACCACCAAGAAACCCAGAGGATTCACAGGCCGTGACCCAATCTCATTCCCTTCTAAAAGATAAACATTATTAGAAACAGGGAAATTTTCAACCACATCAACAGTCCTTCCCCTCAAATTTCTTATCCCACCCCTTAAAATTAAATCACTCGATGCCCTAACTGCAGGTCTAAACTGGCGAAGAGGACCAACCGAACTAGGAGAAGGAGGTATAAAATCCTCCTCAGAAGAATCCAAATATAAGGTTAATTCCCCATCGCCAGTACCAACCTCCGTATCATGCTGATTCTCGCTTACTTCAACCCCCTTAACTCTCTCATCTAATACTCGATAAGACTGCTCCTCAAAACTGCTACTAGGCCTCAACACCTGGGCCGTCTTTGGAACATTATGTACCTGCGCCTCAACCACCTGCGATAAAGCAGACAAGCCTGAAACCCCTGCTTCCCTATCATCCTCGCCCCTCTGTCTTTCTAAAACACCTACTGACCTAACCCTACCCACTTGCTCGTCACTAACACCCGCTAAGCTAGGCCTCAACGGGTCGTCACCCTTACTAACTTGCCTCTTCCCTTTAACAGCCTCTTTCTGGCCTAAATTGGCCGTCTTACCCTTAGGCAAGGAATCACCCTCCTTTACAGAAACTTTCACTTGCTCCGGTAGAGAAACACCACTGCTGGCTGGTATACCGGAATCCCTGCTCTCCGCTCCGACCTGCCGACTCCCAGAACCGGAACCTGTTCTCTTCTTCATAGACGCCTTTAACCCCGGACTGGGGCTGGGTCTCCTCTGGCCACCGTTACCGCCTTCCGAATCCGGATCCAAACGGACCGGAGGCCTAGAACGCCTCACCGGTCTAGTAGCAGCATCCTCTTTATCGTCCCTAACTCCAATATCCGAAACAAACAGAGGACGTAACTTTTCTTCGAGCCAGGTAGGGCCCATTCTAGTGGCTTCCACCTAAAGTTGCTCGAAAATAGCATCAAACTGCGCCATAACGAATACCTACAACGACAGCACTTTCCACAGAAGTTTTCTTAACAATCTGATGACAGATTTTCCCGCTCTTTTCTTTAAGTGCGTAGTAGCGCGTGCTAACCACGCCCCCTTACCCATTCTTAACCAATCCAAAACACACTAGGCCTATTCCTCCAATGGTTAAGGCCCCTTCCCGTTACTTCAAACTCCCAGGGGCTCCCTTAAGGATTTTTTCCATCTTCACAAATAAAACTTTCAGTGCTAAAATGTAAAACCTGCACAAGTTAGCATACATACAATTTGACTGGGACACAATAACTACCTTACATATCGCTCCGGTAACAAATGAGACAAGTTAAAGGGACACTCAGGTCAAATTAAACTTCCATGATTTAGATACAGCATGTAATTTAATACAACTTTCCAATTTACTTCCATTAAAAAAAATGTGCCCAGTCTTTTATATTTAAAGGGACAGTATACACTCATTTTCATATAACTGCATGTAATAGACACTACTATAAAGAATAAGATGCACAGATACTGATATAAAAATCCAGTATAAAACTGTTTAAAAACTTACTTAGAAGCTGTCAGTTTGGCTCTGTTGAAAAGGTAGCTGGAAAGCCCACTGCAAGTGGCAAATAAGACACTCCCCCCCTCCCCCTTCTTTTGCATATGAAAAGACCCTTTACACAAACAGGAGCAAGCTGGAGTAGGTAGTCGAGCGTATTCACACAAAACTTTGGGGCTTGGTTAGGAGTCTGAAAATCAGAGCAATATTATTTAAAAATAAGCAAAACTATACATTAATTTAAAAAAAAAACTTTATGGGCTATATAAATAGATTATCTACAAAACATTTATGCAAAGAAAAAATGAGTGTATAATGTCCCTTTAAACTTTTTGAGTCACCAGCTCCTACTGAGCATGTGCAAGAATTCACAGACTATATGTATATGCATTTGTGATTGGCTGATTGCTATCACATGGTACAGGGAGAGTGGAAATATACATAACTTTGAAATTTGTTATAAAAAAATCTACTACTCCTTTGAAATTCAGAGTAAATGCTATTGTATTGTCTTGTTATCTTGCATTTGTTGATTATGCAAATCTACTGTGATTACTGGTCCTAAAGGACCAGTCAACACAGTAGATTTGCATAATCAACAAATGCAAGATAACAAGACAATGCAATAGTACTTAGTAGATTTTTTTTCTGACAATTTTAAAAGTTATGTATATTTCCACTCCCCCTGTACCATGTGAAATCCATCAGCCATCCACAAATGCATACATGTACCATGTGACAGCCATCAGCCATTCACAAATGCATACACACTTATTCTTGCACATACTCAGTAGGAGCTGGTGACTCAAAAAGTTTAAATATAAAAAGAATGTGCACATTTTGTTAAAGGGACACTGAACTCAAATTGTTTTCTTTTGCAATTCAGAAAGAGCATGCAATTTTAAGCAACTTTCTAATTTACACCTATTATCAATTTTTCTTTGTTCTCTTGCTATCATTATTTGAAAAAGAAGGCATTTAAGCTTTTTTTTGGTTTCAGTACTCTGGACAGCACTTTTTTATTGGTGGATGAATTTATCCACCAATCAGCAAGGACAACCCAGGTTGTTCACCAAAAATGGGCCGGCATCTAAACTTACATTCTTGCATTTCAAATAAAGATACCAAGAGAATGAAGAAAATTTGATAATAGGAGTAAATTAGAAAGTTGCTTAAAATTTCATGCTCAATCTGAATCACGAAAGAAAAAATTTGGGTACAGTGTCCCTTTAATGGAAGTAAATTGGAAAGTTGTTTAAAATGGCATGCTCTATCTGTATAATGAAAGTTTAATTTTGATTGAGTGTCCCTTTAAATAAAATGACATTCCCCAGTGACTTTGGTGAGTCTGGCCAGGTGTCCAGTATTGAACTAGACAGTCCAGTATTTCAATTAACTGTCAAGTAAAAACTATACAAACCAATTGGACACTTAAACAACCTTTTTTTGGGCCCACTGACCTGCCACTACTTTTTTAAAGCATATGATCCTTTACAAATATAGTATAGCATCAGCATCAGTGTTAGTTTTCATGTTTAAATTATCACATTTTTAAAGGATTGAAGTTTCAGTGGTGCTTGTGCAATAACAGAGTAGGTAAGTGTCGCTACCTGCAGAGAATAACTGTTCAAAGGGCTAAAAAAATTGCTCGCTACTGACTGAAAATTGGGTAAAGCGCCATGAAATCAAATTTAAACGTTCAGGATTCACATAGAGCATGACATTAAAATAAAGTTCCAATTTTATTCTGTTTTACTTTCTTCTTTTGGCAATTTATTCAACAAAGGATAACAAGGGAATGAAGTGAATTTTATAATATAGTAAACTGGATTTTGTTTCTTATTGCTTGCATCCTCTCTCTGAATCATGAAAGTTTCATTTTGACATTCTGATCCCTTTAAGTGACTGGTGTGTGCATGTGTTACTGATATAAAGGGCTAAATCACTGCTCGTCTGTTAGGAGTAGTCACCAAGGGGTAAACACCCTGCTATGTTTGTTGCTGGAAGCCATGGGTAACAGTAGTATCACTTCTTTATAGGTGTCTATAGCAGCTAAAGGGGAGAGGTAAAACCTCTGCTATGTCTATATTGTGCTAGCAGCCAGGAGATGAAATGACTGTTTAAAGGGACATGAAACACTTTGAGATAGTAATATAAAATGATAAATCGTATTTATAAAAGAAACTCTGCAATATACTTTTTTTATGTATTTTGTCCCCTTTTCCTGTAATTCCATTCTGAAATTGTGAGCATTTCAGTTCCTGTTAGAAATGGAAGTGCAGAACACTGTTATATTCCTCACACTCACAGCCATTGGCTGCACACTCTAGTGACCTATGGCCTAATTGGCTACAGCAGAGAATGTAACACAAGTTACAACATGGCAGCTCCCATTGTTTTATAGACATTAAAACTTTAGACTTATTTTGTCAATATTTAAACAGCTAATGAAATTTAAAAAAATACATCCACATGTTATTCTCAGAGTAATCTTTAGCATTTATTTAGGCCTAGATTTAGAGTTGGGCGGTAGCCGTGAAAACCAGCGTTAGAGGCTACTAACGCTGGTTTTTACCGCCCTCAGGTATTTGGAGTCACTGAAAAAAGGGTCTAACGCTAACTTTTCAGCCGCGACTTTTCCATACCGCAGATCCCCTTACGTAAATTGCGTATCCTATCTTTTCAATGGGATCTTTCTAACTCCTGTATTTAGAGTCGTGTCTGAAGTGAGCGTTAGAAATCTAACGACAAAACTCCAGCCGCAGAAAAAAAACAGGAGTTAAGAGCTTTTTGGGCTAACGCCGGTTCATAAAGCTCTTAACTACTGTGCCCTAAAGTACACTAACACCCATAAACTACCTATGTACCCCTAAACTGAGGTCCCCCCACATCGCCGCCACTCGATTAATTTTTTTTAACCCCTAATCTGCCACCTACGTTATACTTATGTACCCCTAATCTGCTGCCCCTAACACCGCCGACCCCTATATTATATTTATTAACCCCTAACCTGCCCCCCACAACGTCGCCGCCAGACACCTACAATAATTAACCCCTAATCTGCCGACCGCAAAGCGCTGCCACCTACATTATAGCTATGTACCCCTAATCTGCTGCCTCTAACACCGCCGACCCCTATATTATATTTATTAACCCCTAATCTGCCCCCCTCAACGTCGCCTCCACCTGCCTACACTTATTAACCCCTAATCTGCCGAGCGGACCGCAGCGCTACTATAATAAAGTTATTAACCCCTAATCCGCATCACTAACCCTATAATAAATAGTATTAACCCCTAATCTGCCCTCCCTAACATCGCCGACACCTAACTTCAATTATTAACCCCTAATCTTCCGACCGGAGCTCACCGCTACTATAATAAATGTATTAACCCCTAAAGCTAAGTCTAACACTAACACCCCCCTAACTTAAATATAATTTAAATCTAACGAAATTAATTAACTCTTATTAAATAACTTATTCCTATTTAAAGCTAAATACTTACCTGTAAAATAAATCCTAATATAGCTACAATATAAATTATAATTACATTGTAGCTATTTTAGGATTAATATTTTTTTTTACAGGCAACTTTGTAATTATTTTAACCAGGTACAATAGCTATTAAATAGTTAAGAACTATTTAATAGTTACCTAGTTAAAATAATAACAAAATCACCTGTAAAATAAATCCTAACCTAAGTTCTAATTAAACCTAACACTACACTATCAATAAATTAATTAAATAAAATACCTACAATTACCTACAATTAAACCTAACACTACACTAGCAATACATTAATTAAATACAATATCTACAAATAACTACAATGAAATAAACTAACTAAAGTACAAAAAATAAAAAAGAACTAAGTTACAAAAAATAAAAAAATATTTACAAACATAAGAAAAATATTACAACAATTTTAAACTAATTACACCTACTCTAAGCCCCCTAACAAAATAACAAAGACCCCCAAAATAAAAAAATGCCCTACCCTATTCTAAATTACTAAATTAAAAGCTCTTTTACCTTACCAGCCCTGAACAGGGCCCTTTGCGGGGCATGCCCCAAGAATTTCAGCTCTTTTGCCTGTAAAAAAAAACATACAATACCCCCCCCCCAACATTACAACCCACCACCCACATACCCCTAATCTAACCCAAACCCCCCTTAAATAAACCTAACACTAAGCCCCTGAAGATCTTCCTACCTTGTCTTCACCTCACCAGGTATCACCGATCCGTCCTGGCTCCAAAATCTTCATCCTATCCGGGAAGAAGAGGCGATCCGGACCGGCAACCATCTTGATCCAAGCGGCATCTTCTATCTTCATCCGATGACGACCGGCTCCATCCTGAAGACCTCCAGCGCGGACCCATCTTCCTCCGGCGATGTCCAACTGAATAATGACGGTTCCTTTAAGGGACGTCATCCAAGATGGCGTCCCTCGAATTCCGATTGGCTGATAGGATTCTATCAGCCAATCGGAATTAAGGTAGGAATATTCTGATTGGCTGATGGAATTAGCCAATCAGAATCAAGTTCAATCCGATTGGCTGATCCAATCAGCCAATCAGATTGAGCTTGCATTCTATTGGCTGTTCCGATCAGCCAATAGAATGCGAGCTCAATCTGATTGGCTGATTGGATCAGCCAATCGGATTGATCTTGATTCTGATTGGCTGATTCCATCAGCCAATCAGAATATTCCTACCTTAATTCCGATTGGCTGATAGAATCCTATCAGCCAATCGGAATTCGAGGGACACCATCTTGGATGACGTCCCTTAAAGGAACCGTCATTCTTCAGTTGGACGTCGCCAGAGGAAGATGGGTCCGCGCTGGAGGTCTTCAGGATGGAGCCAGTCGTCATCGGATGAAGATAGAAGATGCCGCTTGGATCAAGATGGTTGCCGGTCCGGATCGCCTCTTCTTCCCGGATAGGATGAAGATTTTGGAGCCAGGACGGATCGGTGATACCTGGTGAGGTGAAGACAAGGTAGGAAGATCTTCAGGGGCTTAGTGTTAGGTTTATTTAAGGGGGGTTTGGGTTAGATTAGGGATATGTGGGTGGTGGGTTGTAATGTTGGGGGGGGGGTATTGTATGTTTTTTTTTACAGGCAAAAGAGCTGAAATTCTTGGGGCATGCCCCGCAAAGGGCCCTGTTCAGGGCTGGTAAGGTAAAAGAGCTTTTAATTTAGTAATTTAGAATAGGGTAGGGCATTTTTTTATTTTGGGGGTCTTTGATATTTTGTTAGGGGGCTTAGAGTAGGTGTAATTAGTTTAAAATTGTTGTAATATTTTTCTTATGTTTGTAAATATTTTTTTATTTTTTGTAACTTAGTTCTTTTTTATTGTTTGTACTTTAGTTAGTTTATTTCATTGTAGTTATTTGTAGATATTGTATTTAATTAATGTATTGCTAGTGTAGTGTTAGGTTTAATTGTAGGTAATTGTAGGTATTTTATTTAATTAATTTATTGATAGTGTAGTGTTAGGTTTAATTAGAACTTAGGTTAGGATTTATTTTACAGGTGATTTTGTTATTATTTTAACTAGGTAACTATTAAATAGTTCTTAACTATTTAATAGCTATTGTACCTGGTTAAAATAATTACAAAGTTGCCTGTAAAAAAAAATATTAATCCTAAAATAGCTACAATGTAATTATAATTTATATTGTAGCTATATTAGGATTTATTTTACAGGTAAGTATTTAGCTTTAAATAGGAATAAGTTATTTAATAAGAGTTAATTAATTCCGTTAGATTTAAATTATATTTAAGTTAGGGGGGTGTTAGTGTTAGGGTTAGACTTAGCTTTAGGGGTTAATCCATTTATTATAGTAGCGGTGAGCTCCGGTCGGCAGATTAGGGGTTAATAATTGAAGTTAGGTGTCGGCGATTTTAGGGAGGGCAGATTAGGGGTTAATACTATTTATTATAGGGTTAGTGATGCGGATTAGGGGTTAATAACTTTATTATAGTAGCGGTGCGGTCCGCTCGGCAGATTAGGGGTTAATAAGTGTAGGCAGGTGGAGGCGACGTTGTGGGGGGCAGATTAGGGGTTAATAAATATAATATAGGGATCGGCGGTGTTTGGGGCAGCAGATTAGGGGTACATAGGGATAATGTAAGTAGCGGCGGTGTACGGAGCGGCAGATTAGGGGTTAATAATAATATGCAGGGCTCAGCGATAGCGGGGCGGCAGAATAGGGGTTAATAAGTGTAAGGGTAGGGGTGTTTAGACTCGGGGTACATGTTAGGGTGTTAGGTGCAGACGTAGGAAGTGTTTCCCCATAGCAAACAATGGGGCTGCGTTAGGAGCTGAACGCGGCTTTTTTGCAGGTGTTAGGTTTTTTTTCAGGTCAAACAGCCCCATTGTTTCCTATGGGGGAATCGTGCACGAGCACGTTTTTGAGGCTGGCCGCGTCCATAAGCAACTCTGGTATCGAGAGTTGCAGATGCGTTAAAAATGCTCTACGCTCCTTTTTTGGAGCCTAACGCAGCGATTCTGTGGACTCTCAATACCAGAGTTATTTTTATGGTGCGGCCAGAAAAAAGCCGGCGTTAGCTACGCGGGTCGTTACCGACAAAACTCTAAATCTAGCCGTTAGTGTTTAAAGGGACACTGAACCCAAATTTTTTTCTTTCGTGATTCAGATAGAGCTTGCAATTTTAAGCAACTTTCTAATGTACTCCTATTATCAATTTTTCTTCGTTCTCTTGCTATCTTTATTTAAAAAATAAGGCATCTAAGCTTTTTTTGGTTCAGATCTCTGGACAGCACTTTCTTTATTGGTAGATTAATTTAACCCAGGTTGTTCACCAAAAATGGTCCGGTAAACTTACATTCTTGCATTTCAAATTAAGATACCAAGAGAATGAAGAAAATTTGATAATAGAAGTAAATTAAAAAGTTGCTTAAAATGTCATGCTCTATCTGAATCACAAAAGAAAAAATTTGGGTTCAGTGTCCCTTTAGGTTCGCCGGAAACAACAGTTATGAAGCAGCGGTCTAAGGCTGCGGACATCAATCCGTCCAATCCTATACAATCAGGCTGATTGACACCCCCTGTTAGCAGCCGATTGGCCGTGAATCTGCAGGGGGTGGCATTGCACAAGCAGTTCACAAGAACTGCTTGTGCAATGATAAATGCCAACAGACTTTCATAAATCGGCCCCTACATATACATTTCTGGATCACTAAACCAACAACATTATTTGGTGTCCTCTTACAGGCGGGATCATTTGCTAAATATATGGTTAATGCTACCATAGTAACCATTCAAGAAATTAGGTGACTATTTTTCTGTTTGTTCAGTGTTCAAACAAACGAACAAATAGACTCGTCTACAGAAAGGCGATGTTGAGGCAAATACAGGTGACTCAAAGTTAAAATTAAACTTTGGTGAATCAGATAAAACATATCATTTTAAACAACTTTACAAATTACTTCTAATATCAAATTAGCTTTGTTCTCTTTGTATGATTTGTTGGAGAGTAAACCTAGGTAAGATAAGGAGCGTATGTGTCAGTGGGGAACATTTTTTTATTTATTTTTTTAAATGATGTGCTCTATCTAAACAATAAAAGCTTAATTTTTACTTTAGTGCCAATTTAACAACACATTTAAAGGGGCATAATACATAATAGTGTAATAATGAAATGCTCTGATGAATTAGAGCGGGGGGGGGGGGGAACCTATGGCATAAGTGCCCAACATGACTCTTATAACTAATTTACTGGTACTCTGCCTTCGGGTTACTAACTACTGCTTGGTTAAATTGGCTGCAAATATAATACTTAAATTATTTTACTTTTAAATTCATGTGATATTTCAGCAATTAAGTTTTAATCATTGATAACTTTAAAGTCTCTTTAAGGTTCAATATGCATTTAATAGAATTTTTTTTAGAGAACTTTTTGCCAATTTGGGCACATGACCTCAAAAAAGAGTTGACTATCCCACAATAGAGCATTTTATTATTGCTCTATTGTCGGACATTTTGCTTTCCAAATTGGTCGTCAAATTTCTTTGGTGATCACAATATAAAATGAATTTGTTTGTTCAAAGCCGCAAAAGCTCCAGAAAAGGCCTGTTCATTTGTTAAGTACCTTTTCTCGAAATAGAAATTGGGAGGTCACCCAAAACTGACAAATACAATAGCCCATTTACACCTCTTAAGGTTACAGTGAATATAAAAAGTATACACACCCTTATGTTTTTGAAAAGTTAAGACAGAAATAACAACAAAGAAAATATCAGACTGTTTCTATCTGTAATATGATCTTGCAACAAACAAAAATCCAGGGGAAAAATAGCAACATTTTAAATTAAACAAACAAAACCCTGATTGCATATGTCTGCAACCCTTTCATAATGGGAGCTCTAGCTGTGTTCACATTTAACCAATCACATTCTAAATCATGCCTGTAAGTAAATACATACACATGTCATCAGTTAAAGTGATTCTAATTAAACCCAGAGTGAAGTTGACTGTGGCTGTAGGATTTGGTTGAATGTTTGGGGTTGCATCTTACTGGGAAAGCCATAATCCACAAAGAGTTGCCAAAGAAACTGTGAGAGATAAAAAGTACCAATCAGGATAGGGATATTAAAGAATATTGAAGGCACTGTATATAACATGGAGCACTGTGAAAATCATCATCAATAAGTGGAAAAAATGTGGCACCACAGAGACATTGCAAAGATCAGGACAACCTTCCAAAGTTGATGAGAAGACGAGGAGAAACCCTCTCAGGGAGGCCAACAGCAAAACTGAAGGAGCTACAGGAATTTCTGGCAGGTACCGGTCCCTCCTTGCATTTAACCACCATCTCTTATATTCTGCACATGCCAACATATTCATTCAGTCACCCCAAATTATGTGGGAAAATGTGCTATGGTCTAACGAAAGAAAGGTAGAATTTTTCGGTCTAAATTGTAAAAGATATATTTGGAGCAAACCAATAAAGCTCATCATACAAGGGACACCAATACCAACCTTGAAGTATGGTGGTGATAGCTTCATGCTTTGGGGACTTCTTCTCTTCAGCTGGGTCAGGGGCTTTTGTCAAGATAGATGGGATAATGAATAGCTCCAAATATCAAGAAATATAAGCACAAAACCTGCAGGCCTCAGTCAGAAGGCTGAAGATGAATGTCATATTCCAATATGACAATGACCCAAAGCACATATCCAGGTCGACTAAGGCATGACTTCAGAAAAGGAACATCAAAGTCTTGTAATGGCCCAGTCAGAGCTTTTTGCAAAGAAAAGTGAGATAAAATTCTAAAGTCTAGAGGCGCAAAGTTAATAGAGATTTATTCACAACAATTTGCTGCTGTAATAAAAGCAATGCTTCCACAAAGTATTAGTTGGATGGGGTGTGCAGACTTAAGTAATCAGGGTGTTTTTATTTATTTAAAATGTTCCTAATAATTAACTATTTGGGGGGGTCTCTGATTTTTTTTTTGTTGGAAGACCACATTACAGATGGAAAAAGTCTGACATTTTCTTTGTTGTTATTTCTGCCTTTTACATTTCCAAAAACCCTGCAATTTTAAACTGTGTATAGACTTTTTTTTATGTCCACACTGAATGTGTATATATATATATATATATCTCAGCCATTACAAGTGGCTGGTTATAAACAATTAGTGCTTGTAAAATTAACCAGAGGTCAGATCTCTGGTTAATTTTATAAATATGCTCCAAATGCCCCCAAAATACAGTGTATTGTATTTGATTTAAAAATAAAAATTGTACTATTTGTATTTTTTTATGCACTAGGCAGTATTTAGGGGGTAAAGTTGGCGTGAGTGGGGTGTTAGAATAAAAACAGCACTGAAAAGGGCCTTTACATTGCGGTCTATGGAAACTGTATGTTCCCTGTAAATATATATATATTATGTATATAATTATATACATACAGTATATATTTATATCTGCTGCCATTGCTGCGCCTCTTACCCCCTTCGCTGCACTTAGGTTCTGATGCCGTCTTTGATGGCATCAGAACAAGGCTTCCATTTAAGCCTATGGAAGTGTGCTCTCGCATTGCGCTTAACTACTAATACTAGCAAACATTAGTTTGTGCTGGTATTACTCAGTAGAGTGCTAATATCGCTTGCGATATTAACTGCTCCACTTGTAAACTGACCCTAATTTGTTAAATAGTTACAGTGCAATATTCCATTCACAGCCACTATTTGCACTCGATATATCCTTAATTGCCCTCAGCAGAAGAAATTAAACAAGGTAACGCTAGGGAGTCAATTTATCAAGGTCCGTACGGAGCTTGATGCCCCGTGTTTCCGGCGAGCCTGAATACCGCTGCTCCATAACCTGTCCGCATGCTCTCAGGAGGCGGACAGAAATCAACCCGATTGGCCGCGAATCTGCAGGGGGCGATATTGCACCAGCAGTTCACAAGATCTGCTGGTGAAATGATAAATGCCGACTGCGTATGCTGTCGGCATTTATCAATGTGTGGCGGACATGATACGTTACATCGTATCATATCCGTCCGCACAATAATAAATAGACCCCCATGTATCAATATGGCGGCTACCATTATCGTATAGCATTTAAAGTAGTTTGTAAAAACTAAAACTTCACACAATTCTTGAATATTTAACCAATATATATTCTTTAAAAAATAGAACATACTATTCTCCAGCTAATCTTTACTTTGAATACATCACAATATCTAGCATCCATTTACTGTTTACTTTAAATTCCAGGGATCTCAAAAGATTTTAGCTCAAACAGATTGTCTCCATTTTTATTACCAAAAGGTCTTAATAAATTCAAGCAAGCTATATCCTATTAAATCCTGAAATGGCTGTACTTCCTACAGGGGCCTCAAAATCTCAGGAGACTGTAAACAAAAACCTCCGCTATACTCATGCTTACCTCCTACGCGATTTTTCCAGCTTCTCTGACCCCAAGGCTGAGTGGGTGCAAAATAAGGAACGTACATGTGCTATTTGTTGACAGTAATAAAAAAAGTGATACATTGAACTGAACAAAAGAGTTTGGAGAGATTCTGTGTGAACATATTGCTTAACAAGTATTCTGTTACAGACTGCTGACTCTGGGGATATGGAAGCAATTTTTTTAAAAAGGAAATCGATGTCATAAACATGCTTTGAAATTAGAGAGCGAAGGGAGATATTTCCTTTCTTAAAGTTTAGTATTTACGATGAGCAGCACTAATGCAGGAGAAATCCCTTTTTAATAATAGCTTTCCCCAAAATATTTTGCAGATCCCATAAGGAAACAAAAATTGGAAGAAAGCTGAGGTGTCCAACATAAGGACCTAGGGCCATAATAGGGCCGTCTAGTCTTGTAAGTGACTTCATTCCTCCTCTGCATCTTCTAGTTTGCAACACACAGAGAGATCATATTATCTGTAAATGACTCATGGTAAAGGAACATGCAATTTAAAATAAAACATCAATGCTTCAGATAGAGCATATCATTTAATATATCAAACTTTTCAATTTATTTTTTCAATCTATTATCAAATGTACTTCATTCTCTTGGTATCCTTTGTTGGAAAGCATATCTAGGTAGGTTAAGTAACAGCCATGTACTAATGTGAGCTATCTATAAACATATGCCTCTTGTCAATGGCTCATCAGATGTGTTGTTAGGTTCCAGTATGGAATTTGCGCTCCAGAAATTACTTTAACTATGTGTTTAACCCCTTAAGGACAAGGCCATTTTTTAATTTTCTTAGCGTTAAGGACCAGGGCTATTTTTACATTTCTGCTGTGTTTGTGTTTAGCTGTAATTTTCCTCTTACTCATTTACTGTACCCACACATATTATAAACCGTTTTTCTCGCCATTAAATGGACTTTCTAAAGATACCATTATTTTCATCATATCTTTTAATCTGCTATAAAAAAAATGATAAAATATGATGAAAAAACTTTGACCCCCAAAATCTTACACATCTACAACCACCAAAAAACACCCATGCTAAATAGTTTCTAAATTTTGTCCTGAGTTTAGAAATACCCAATGTTTACATGTTCTTTGCTTTTTTTGCAAGTTATAAAAACATAATTTATGTAAGAACTTACCTGATAAATTAATTTCTTTCATATTGGCAAGAGTCCATGAGCTAATGACGTATGGGATATACAATCCTACCAGGATTTCCCAAACCTCAAAATGCCTATAAATACACCCCTCACCACACCCACAATTCAGTTTAACGAATAGCCAAGTAGTGGGGTGATAAAAAAGGAGTAAAAAGCATCAACAAAGGAATTTGGAAATAATTGTGCTTTATACAAAAAATCATAACCACCATAAAAGGGGTGGGTCTCATGGACTCTTGCCAATATGAAAGAAATGAATTTATCAGGTAAGTTCTTACATAAATTATGTTTTCTTTCATGTAATTGGCAAGAGTCCATGAGCTAGTGTCGTATGGGATAGTAATACCCAAGATGTGGAACTCCACAGAAGAGTCACTAGAGAGGGAGGGATAAAACAATAACAGCCATTTTCCACTGAAAAAATTAATCCAAAACCCAAAATAAAAGTTTATTCTCATAATGAAAAAAGAAAAAACTTAAACATAAGCAAAGGAATCAAAATGAAACAGCTGCCTGAAGAACTTTTCTACCAAAAACTGCTTCCGAAGAAGCAATTACTCCAAATGGTAGAATTTAGTAAATGTATGCAAAGAAGACCAAGTTGCTGCTTTGCAAATCTGATCAACTGAAGCTTTATTCTTAAAAGCCCACAAAGTGGAGACTGATCTAGTAAAATGAGCTGTAATTCTCTGAGGTGGGGCCTGATCCAATGAATCAAAAGCTTTAACCAAAATGCCAAGGAAATGGCAGAAGTCTTCTGACCTTTCCTAGAACCAGAAAAGATAACAAATAGACTAGAAGTCTTCTTGAAATCTTTAGTAGCTTCAACATAATATTTCAAAGCTCTAACCACATCTAAAGAATGTAAGGATCTCTCCAAAGAATTCTTAGCATTAGGAAACAAAGAAGGGACAACAATTTCTCTATTAATGTTGTTAGAATTTACAACCTTAGGAAGAAATTTAAATGAAGTCCGCAAAACTGCCTTATCCTGATGGAAAATCAGAAAAGGAAATTCTCAAGAAAGACCAGATCATTCGGAAACTCTTCTAGCAGAAGAGATGGCCAAAAAGGAACAACACTTTCCAACAAAGTAGTTTAATGTCCAAAGAATGCATAGGCTCAAACAGAGGAGCCTGTAAAGCCTTCAAAACCAAAGGAGGAAAGATTGATTTATTGACAGGCTTGATACGGACCAAAGCCTGCACAAAACAGTGAATATCAGGAACCTTAGCAATCTTTCTATGAAATAAAACAGAAAGAGCAGAGATTTGTCCCTTCAAGGAACTTGCGGACAAACCTTTATCCAAACAATCCTGAAGAAAAAATTCTAGGAATTCTAAAAGAATGTCAGGAGAATCTATGAGAAGAACACCATGAAATATATGTCTTCCAAACTCGATAATAAATCTTCCTAGAAACAGATTTATGACCCTGTAACATATTATTAATCACTGAGTCAGAGAAACCTCTATGACTAAGCACTAGGCGTTCAATTTCCATACCTTCAAATTTAATGATTTGAGATCCTGATGGAAAAATGGACCTTGAGACAGAAGGTCTGGCCTTAATGGAAGTGGCCAAGGTTGGCAACTGGACATCCTAACAAGATCCGCATACCAAAACCTGTGAGGCCATGCTGGAGCTACCAGCAACACAAATGAATGTTCCATGATGATCTTGGAAATCACTCTTGGAAGAAGAACTAGAGGCGGGAAGATATAAGCAGATTGGTAACATTAAGCAACTTCTAACGCATCCACCGCCTCCACCTGAGGATCCCTGGACCTGGAAGTTTCTTGTTTAGATGAGAAGCAATCAGATCTATTTCTGGAAGACCCCACATCTGAACAATCTGAGAAAACACATCTGGATGGAGCAACCTCTCCCCCGGATGTAAAGTCTGACGGCTGAGATAATCCACTTCTCAATTGTCTATACCTGGGATATGTTCAACAGAAACTAGACAGGATCTGGATTCCGCCCAAGCAAGTATCCGAGATACTTCTTTCATAGCTTGGGGACTGTGAGTCCCACCCTGATGATTGACATATGCCACAGTTGTGATATTGTCTGTCTGAAAACAAATGAACTGTTCTCTCTTCAACAGAGGCCAAACCTGAAGAGCCCTGAAAATAGCAGGGAGTTCTAAAATATTGATTGGTAATCTCGCCTCTTGAGATTTCCAAACCCCTTGTGCTGTCAGAGATCCCCAGACAGCTCCCCAACCTGAAAGACTTACATCTGTTGTGATCACAGTCCAGGTTGGATGAACAAAAGAGGCCCTTTGAACTATACGATGGTGATCTGACCACCAAGTCAGAGAGAGTTGAACATTGGGATTTAAGGATATATTTGTATAATCCCTGCACCATTGGTTCAGCATACAAAGCTGGAAAGGTCTCATATGAAAACGAGCAAAGGGGATCGCGTCTGATGCTGCAGTTATGAGACCTAAAACTTCCATGCACATAGCTACTGAAGGGAATGATTGAGACTGAAGGTTCTGACAAGCTGAAACCAATTTTAATCGTCTCTTGTCTGTTAGAGACAGAGTCATGGACACTGAATCTATCTGGAAACCTAAAAAGGTGACCCTTGTCTGAGGAATCAAAGAACTTTTTGGTAAATTGATCCTCCAACCATGTCTTTGAAGAAACAACATTAGTTGATTTGTGTGAGATTCTGCAGAATGTAAAGACTAAGCTAGTACTAAGATATCGTCCAAATAAGGAAACACCGCAATACCCTGTTCTCTGATTACAGAGAGTAGGGCACCGAGAACCTTTGAAAAGATTCTTGGAGCTGTCGCTAGGCCAAATGGAAGAGCGACAAATTGGTAATGCTTGTCTAGAAAAGAGAATCTCAGAAACTGAAAGTGGTCTGGATGAATCAGAATATGAAGATATGCATCCTGTTAGTCTATTGTTGACATATAATGCCCTTGCTGAACAAAAGGCAGAATAGTCCTTATAGTCACCATTTTGAAAGTTGGCACTTTTACATAACGATTCAAAATTTTCAGATCCAGAACTGGCCTGAATTAATTTTCTTTCTTTGTGACAATGAATAGATTTGAATAAAACCCAAGACCCTGATCCTGAAACGGAACTGGTAAGATTACCCCTGAAAGCTTCAGGTCTGAAACACACTTCAGAAAAGCCTGAACCTTTACTGGATTTTCTGGGATGCGTGAGAGAAAAAATCTTCTCACAGGAGGTCTTACTCTGAATCCTATTCGATACCCTAGATAAACCATACTCTGAATCCATTGATTTTGGACAGAATCTGCCCAAATGTCTTTGAAGAATCTTAATCTGACCCCAACCAGCTGAGCTGGAATGAGGGCCACACCTTCATGCAGACTTGGGGGCTGGCTTTGATTTCTTAAATGGTTTGGATTTACTCCAACTTGAAGAAGGTTTCCAATTGGAACCAGATTCTTTGGGTGAGGATTAGGTTTTTGTCCCTTATTCTGTTGAAATGGAACAACAACGGGTATAAGCTTTAGATTTACCCTTAGGTCTTTTATCCTGAGGCAAAAAAACTTGCTTCCCCCAGTAACAGTTGAAATAATCGAATCCAACAGAGAACCAAATAACTTATTACCTTGGAAAGAAAGAGATAGTAATCTATACTTAGATACCATGTCAGCATTCCAATATTTGAGCCACAAAGCTCTTCTAGCTAAAATAGCTAAAGACATAGATCTAACATCAATTTTAATGATATCAAAAATAGCATCACAGATAAAATGATTAGCATGTTGAAACAAGCGAACAATGCTAGACAAATCAGGATCCTTTTCCTGTTGTGCTAAGCTTTCCAAATAAAAGGTTGATTCAGCTGCAACATCAGCCATAGAAATGGCAGGCCTGAGAAGAAATCCAGAATATAAATAAGCTTTCCTTAGATAAGATTCAAGTTTCCAATCTAAAAGGTCTGTAAAAGAAGTACTATCTTCCATAGGAATAGTAGTATGTTTAGCAAGAGTAGAAATAGCCCCATCAACTTTGGGGATCTTTCCCAAAACTGCAATCTAACTGCTGGCAAAGGATACGATTTTTTAAACCTTGAAGAAGGAATAAAAGAAGTACCAGGCCTATTCCATTCCTTAGAAATCATATCAGAAATAGCATCAGGAACTGGAAAAACCTCTGGAGTAACAACAGGAGGTTTATAAACAGAATTTAAACGTTTACTAGTTTTAAAATCAAGAGGACTAGTTTCCTCAATATCCAATGTAATCAACACCTCTTTTAACAAGGAACGAATATACTCCATTTTAAATAAATAAGTAGATTTGTCAGTGTCAACATCTGAGGAAGGATCTTCTTAATCAGATAGATCCTCATCAGAGGAAGATAATTTAGTATATTGTCGGTCATTTGAAATTTCATCAACTTTATGAGAAGTTTTAAAAGACCTTTTACGTTTATTAGAAGGTGGGATGGCAGACAAAGCCTTCTGAATCGCATCAGCAATAAAATCTTTTATATTCACAGGTATATCATGTACATTAGATGTTTAAGGAACAACAAGCATTGTAATATTACTGATGGACATATTCTCTGCATGTAAAAGCTTATCATGACAACTATTACATACCACAGCTGGAGATATAGGCCTCTAGCTATCAAGCCGTCAACCTCAAATACGCTGGAATTCCACAGCGTATTTGTGGCGAGGCTGATTCGCCTAAGTTATCAAGCCCTACACACTGGCAAAAGTAGAATATAGTGACGTAAGCTTCGATCCGCCGGACTCAGTCCGACACAGATCGATTCTTACATCACTCCAGATGTTCCGAACACAAGTTCGGCACAATCTGACTACTTTTGGTAGTTAGCAAATGACTAGCAGGTACGCTCGGCACTTTTACGGCCCAGCGTACCTGGTTTTCAATCCGCCGCCCTGGAGGTGGCGGATCCATAGGAATCAATGGGAGTCTGACCATAGCGAAAGTTCATGTTCGCTGCTGCCCGACATCCCATTGATTCCTATGGGAGATGTCTGCACCTAACACCCTAACATGTACCCCGAGTCTAAACACCCCTAATCTGTCCCCCCCCTAAACCGCCGCAACTAAATAAAGTTATTACCACCTAAACCGCCACTCCCGGACCCCGCCGTAACTATATTAAACATGTTAACCCCTAAACCGCCGCTCCCGGAGCCCACCGCCACTCTAATAAACTTATTAACCCCTAAACCGCCACTCCCGGACCCCGCCACCACCTACATAATACCTATTACCCCTTATCCTGCCCCCCCTATACTGCTGCCACCTATAATAAATTTATTAACCCCTATCCTGCCGATCCCATACCCCTCCGCAACTAAATAAATTGTTTAACCCCTAAACCACTGCTCCCGGACCCCGCCGCCACCTATATTAAACTTATTAACCCCTAATCTGCCCCCCCTACACCGTCGCCACCTATAATAAATTTATTAACCCCTATCCTGCCCCCCCTATACCGCCGCCATCTATATTAAACTAATTAACCCCTAAACCTAAGTCTAACACTAACCCTAACACCCCCTAACTTAAATATTATTTTAATAAATCTAAATAAAAATTTCTCTTATTAACTAAATTAATCCTATTTAAAACTAAATACTTTCCTATAAAATAAACCCTAAGATAGCTACAATATAACTAATAATTATATTGTAGCTATTTTAGGATTTATTTTTATTTTACAGGCAAGTTTGTTTTTATTTTAACTAGGTACAATAGCTATTAAATAGTTATTAACTATTTAATAGTTACCTAGATAAAATAAAGACAAATTTACCTGTAAACTAAAAACTAACCTAAGCTACAATTACATCTAACACTACACTATCATTAAATAAATTATTCCTATTTAAAACTAAATACTTACCTGTAAAATAAACCCTAAGATAGCTACAATGTAATTAATAATTACATTGTAGCTATTTTAGGATTTATATTTATTTTACAGGTAACTTTGTATTTATTTTAACTAGGTACAATAGTTATTAAATAGTTATTAACTATTTAATAACTACCTAGCTAAAAGAAATACAAAATTACCTGTAAAATAAATCCTAACCTAAGTTACAATTAAACCTAACACTACACTATCGCTAAATTAATTAAATAAATTACTAGCCAATATCTACAATTAAATACAATTAAATAAACTAAATTAAATTACAAAAAAAAAAACACTAATTGACTGATCGGAACAGCCAATAGAATGCAAGTTCAATCTGATTGGCTGATTGGATCAGCCAATCCGAATGAACTTGAATCTGATTGTCTGATTGAATCAGCCAATCAGATTTTTCCTACCTTAATTCCGATTGGCTGATAGAATCCTATCAGCCAATCGGAATTCGAGGGACGCCATCTTGGATGACGTCCCTTAAAGGGAACCTTCATTCAGCGAGTAGGCGTCAGTTGAAGAGGATGGCTCCGCGTCGGCTCGTTTGAAGATGGCTCCGATCCCCCCCGGTTGGATGAAGATTGAAGACGCCGCCTGGATGAAGACTTCTATCAGATGGAAGACCTCTTCAGCGCCCCTTGGATGAAGACTTCTATCGGATGGAAGACCTCTTCAGCGCCCCTTGGATGATGACTTCGGCCCGGCTGGGTGAACACGACTCAAGGTAGGGAGATCTTCAGGGGGGTAGTGTTAGGTTTATTTAAGGGGGTTTTGGGTGGGTTAGAGTAGGGGTATGTGGGTGGTGGGTTGTAATGTTGGGGGGGTTGTATTTTTTTTTACAGGCAAAAGAGCTGATTACTTTGGGGCATGCCCCGCAAAAAGCCCTTTTAAGGGCTGGTAAAAGAGCTGATTACTTTGTAATGTAGAATAGGGTAGGGACTTTTATTATTTTTTTTTTATTTTTTTTATTAGGGGGCTTAGATTAGGTGTAATTAGTTTAACATTCTTGTAATATTTTTTTATTTTCTGTAATTTAGTGGGGGGGTTTTTTGTAATTTAGTTTAGTTTATTTAATTGTATTTAATTGTAGGTATTGGTTAGTAATTTATTTAATTCATTTAATGATAGTGTAGTGTGTTTAATTGTAACTTAGGTTAGGATTTATTTTACAAGTAATTTTGTATTTATTTTAGCTAGGTAGTTATTAAATAGTTAATAACGTTTTAATAACTATTGTTCCTAGTTAAAATAAATACAAAGTTACCTGTAAAATAAATATAAATTCTAAAATAGCTACAATGTAATTATTAATTACATTGTAGCTATCTTAGGGTTTATTTTACAGGTAAGTATTTAGTTTTAAATAGGAATAATTTATTTAATGATAGTGTAGTGTTAGGTGTAATTGTAACTTAGGTTAGTTTTTATTTTATAAGAGAAAAAAAGAAAACACAGCGCATCCGCGATTCACAGCATCGTTTTATTCATAACACACAGCTCCACGTAAAATGGCACACTTACAAGATAAAGGATAAAAACTAGCACTTAGCCCACTGGCTGATGAGAAGACCGCCTGTAGTAGTTACCGGAAAGAATCACCTGGACGCCGACCAGCAGCACCTGGAGTTACACTTCTCCTTGTCTCACAGAGCGGTAATAGATCAATTGCATATAGCAGTCCCTTTACCCAACGCGTTTCCTCTGCTCACGGGCAGACTTTTTCATTTCATTTATAATGCCAAACTTCCTCTAGCTTGATTGCATCAGATGTGTCCAGGTACCATAAGTGCTCTAATACAATGGCAAATACCTGATGCCTTCCTTGTGTTTGCTTGGAGCGGGGGTTTAGAGTATGAGTTAGTGAATGGCAGAGACAGATTTCTTTCACCTGTCTCTGCCATTCACTAACTCATACTCTAAACCCCCGCTCCAAGCAAACACAAGGAAGGCATCAGGTATTTGCCATTGTATTAGAGCACTTATGGTACCTGGACACATCTGATGCAATCAAGCTAGAGGAAGTTTGGCATTATAAAGCAGTCTATGTATGGAGGGTTTAGTACTCCAGTTGAACAAATCCCCTTGAAAAAGTCTGCCCGTGAGCAGAGGAAACGCGTTGGGTAAAGGGACTGCTATATGCAATTGATCTATTACCGCTCTGTGAGACAAGGAGAAGTGTAACTCCAGGTGCTGCTGGTCGGCGTCCAGGTGATCCTTTCCGGTAACTACTACAGGCAGTCTTCTCATCAGCCAGTGGGCTAAGTGCTAGTTTTTATCCTTTATCTTGTAAGTGTGCCATTTTACGTGGAGCTGTGTGTTATGAATAAAACGATGCTGTGAATCGCGGATGCGCTGTGTTTTCTTTTTTTCTCTTATACAGCTGATCGCTTTGGGACATACATAGCGGGAGTCCCGTGAATCACCAGCTGCTCTGCCTGTTCGTTCAGCTTACCTCACTACATCGAGGAGTCTATCAGAACCACAGCTCCCATCATTTGGAACCTAACAGCTTCTTGCAAGAGTGCAGCTAAGTGTTCTCTTATATAAATATATGAACCTTGTGCAATTTTACCGAACTTGGATAACACTGTTTGGGGCTATTTTTGAGACTGTGCAATTAATTACAATTAAGGACATTGGGACTGACATATACTCCTCCGATGGGAGCTTAAGAGAATGAGATAGTTATACATTCTATTATAATTGGTGTACCTGTTTTAATATTTCACATTCTGTATTTTATTTGTAAATTTGTGCCTATACATACCCATAATAGTTACCTAGGGGCTACTGACAAATAGGGTAAACTTGATCGTTATTCCCTCAAGCTCATTTAGCGCCGTATTTGTTTGTTTCTATTTTTTCGAGTTTTTATTTTACAGGTAAATTTGTCTTTATTTTATCTAGGTAGCTATTAAATAGTTAAGAACTATTTAATAGCTATTGCACCTAGTTAAAATAAAAACAAAATTGCCTGTAAAATAAAAATAAATCCTAAAATAGCTACAATATAATTATTAGTTATATTGTAGCTATCTTAGGGTTTATTTTATAGGTAAGTATTTAGTTTTAAATAGGATTAATTTAGTTAATAAGAGTAATTTTTATTTAGATTTATTAAAATAATATTTAAGTTAGGGGGTTGTTAGGGTTAGTGTTAGACTTAGGTTTAGGGGTTAATTAGTTTAATATAGATGGCGGCGGTATAGGGGGGGCAGGATAGGGGTTAATACATTTATTATACGTGGCGACGGTGTAGGGGGGGAAGATTAGGGGTTAATAAGTTTAATATAGGTGGCGGCGGGGTCCGGGAGCGGCGGTTTAGGGGTTAAACAATTTATTTAGTTGCGGCGGGGTACGGGATCGGCAGGATAGGGGTTAATACATTTATTATAGGTGGCAGTGGTATAGGGGGGCAGGATAGGGGTTAATAGGTATTATGTAGGTGGTGGAGGGGTCTGGGAGCGGCGGTTTAGGGGTTAATACATTTATTATAGTTGCAGCGGGGTCTAGGAGCAGCGGTTTAGGGGTTAATAACTTTATTTAGTTGCGGGAGGCTCCGGGGGCGGCGGTATAGGGGGTAGAACAGTATAGTATAGTGTGGGTGCTTAGTGACAGCTTATCAATAAAGCTGTAGAAAAGCCGAAGAGCAGTGAGATCGGATGAGTGATAACTATCACAGTCCGCTGCTCATCACCCCGTACTTGGTGCGCGGCTTTTTGACAGATTTATTGATAACTTTGGTGAGCGTATTCAGGTCCGCGGCGATGTGAGGCGAGCTTAGGCGAGCGTATTGGGGCTGGCGAAGGCAGGTACATACGGAGCTTGATAACTAGAGGCCATAATCTCCACAAATTTACAACAAATGCACTTAGCTTTGGTAGAACTGTTATTAGGCAGCAGGGTTCCAACAGTGATTTCTGAGACAGGATCAGTTTGAGACATCTTGCAATTTGTAAGAGAAAAAACAACATATAAAGCAAAATTAGCAATTTCCTTATATGGCAGTTTCAGGAATGGGAAAAAAATGCAAACAGCATAGCCATCTGACTTTGAAAAAAAGGCAAGAGGCATCTAGAGGAATGGGGCTTTAAATAATGAAATTGTTAGGCACCAAGTATGACGCACAACGCAAACTGAAATTTTTTTTGTCGCTAACAACATCTGGAAATGACACACTTGCGTCATTGAAGACGCAACCTTGTGCAAGGAACTCGGCGTCAACTACGATGCCGGAAATGACGAATTTGCATCATCGGATGTATCTTTGCGCCAAAAAAAGTCTTGCACCAAGAATGACACGATAAACTTTGGCATTTTGCGCCCTCGCAAGCCTAATTTTGCCCCCAAAATTTAATGAAAAAGCAGTCAATTCAGAAAAGACTATACCCCATGGAAGAATTTTTTTTTCCTAAATATGTTTTTTCCCAAATATAGTCTGCAAAAGGAAATATACATAAACCTGACTCATGGCAAATATAAGTACAATACATGTATTTAGAACTTTATATTAATGCATAAAGTGCCAAACCATAGCTGTGTCTTAAGTAATGAAAACATACTTACCGAAAGACACCCATCCACATATAGCAGATAGCCAAACCAGTACTGAAACAGTTATCAGTAGAGGTAATGGAATATGAGTATATATCGTTGATCTGAATAAGGTAGGTAGGAGATGAAGCTCTATGACCGTAACAGAGAACCTATGAAATAGATCTCCCGCAAGGAAAACCATTGCATTCAATTGGTGATACTCCCTTCACATCCCTCTGACATTCACTGTACTCTGAGAGGAATTGGGTTTCAAAATGCTGAGAAGCGCATATCAACGTAGAATCTAAGCACAAACTTACTTCACCACCTCCATAGGAGGCAAAGTTTGTAAAACTGAATTGTGGGTGTGGTGAGGGGTGTATTTATGGGCATTTTGAGGTTTGGGAAACTTTGACCCTCCTGGTAGGATTGTATATCCCATATGTCACTAGCTTATTGACTCTTGCCAATTACATGAAAGAAATACAAGTAGCACTTTGCTATTTCCAAACCATTTTTTTTTCTTCAAAATTAGCGATAGTTACATTGGAACACTGATATCTCTCAGGAATCCCTGAATATCCCTTGACATGTATATATTTTTTTTTAGTAGACAACCCAAAGTATTGATCTAGGCCCATTTTGGTATATTTCATGCCACCATTTCACCGCCAAATGCGAAGAAATAAAAAAAAATTGTTCATTTTTTCACAAACTTTAGGTTTCTCACTGAAATTATTTACAAACTTGTGCAATTGTGGTACAAATGGTTGTAAATGCTTCTCTGGGATCCTCTTTGTTCAGAAATAGCAGACATATATGGCTTTTGCATTGCTTTTTGGTAAGTATAAGGCCGCTAAATGCCGCTGCGCACCACACTTGTATTATGCCCAGCAGTGACGGGGTTAATTAGGTACCTAGTAAGGAGCTTGAAGGGTTAATTTTAGCTTTAGTGTAGAGATCAGCATCCCACCTGACACATCTCAGCCCCTGGTCCCTCCCAAACAGCTCTCTTCACTCCCCCACCCCACAATTGTCCCTGCTATCTTAAGTACTGGCAGAAAGTCTGCCAGTACTAAAATAAAAGGCTTTTTTTAATTTAAAAAAAAATAAAAAAATGTTCTGCTGTGCAGGATTCCCCCTTAGCCCCCAGCCTCCTTGATCCCTCCCCCCCCAAAGAGCTCTCTAACCCTCCTCTCACTAACTATTTGTCAACATTTTGGGTACTGGCAGCTGCCTGCCAGAACCCACTTTGCAATCAAATGTGGCTTTTTTTTTTTTTAAATAAACCGCACTATTTCTGTAGTGTAGCTGCCCCCCTCCATACCCCCTCCCAGATCCATTTTTAAAAGTTATTTCCCCCCCTTCTCTGCCACCCACCGCCCTCTCCCATCACTTCCAATTTGGCCACTGCCAGATCGCAGGCGCCCGCGCGCCCCCCACCACCCACGCACACTCCCGCGCACACCCGACATCGTGCACAACTGCTGACCGGAAGTTTGCAAGCGATGGGCCGCCCACCCGCATCCCTGCAGCTGCTCCCACCCTTCAACGATCGGCCCTCTCTGCATCGGTGTGCCAAAAAAGGTATTGCAGTGATGCCTTAATATCGAGGCATCACTGCAATACCTTGAAAGCGTCTGGAAGCGATCAGGATCACTTCCAGCCGCTTTAAACCCCTAATATCGTACAGGGTACGTTGTTGGTCTTTAAAGACCAGTTTGTGTGTGACATACCCTGTACGACTTGTGTCGTTAAGGGGTTAAAGGGATAGTTAACCCTTTTTTTTTCTTTAATGATTCAGATAGAGCATGCAAATTTAAGCAACTTTCTAATTTACTCCTATTATCAATTTTTCTTCCTTCTCTTGGTATCTTTATTTGAAAAGCAGAAATCTATGTTTAAGAGCCGGCCCATTTTTTGTTCAGAACCTTGGTTACACTTGCTGATTGGTTAGTTAAATTTAGCCACCAATAAGCAAGTGCAACCCAGGTTCTGCACTAAAAATGGGCCTGCTCTTAAACATACATTTCTGCTTTTTAAATAAAGATACCAAGAGAAGGAATCAAATTTGATAATAGGAGTAACTTAGAAAGTTGCTTAAAATTGCCTGCTCTATCTGAATCATGAAAGAAAACATTTGGGTTTACTTATTATCCCTTTAACCTATTTGCTCATATAAAGGGACATTAATCTCAAAATGCAATTCTCCATAAAGGCCTAGATTAGAAGAGGAACACAATTTTGTGGCAAGAATAATTTGATATTACAAGTATAACATTTGACAGAAAATCTTTCATGTGGATGACATTTTCTTATTGTGCCCTATACTCTGAATAGATAGTGCACCTTACGCTATTCATTTTAATGATTCAGATAGAGAATACAATTTCTCCAACATAGGTGTGTCCGGTCCACGGCGTCATCCTTACTTGTGGGATATTCTCTTCCCCAACAGGAAATGGCAAAGAGCCCAGCAAAGCTGGTCACATGATCCCTCCTAGGCTCCGCCTACCCCAGTCATTCTCTTTGCCGTTGTACAGGCAACATCTCCACGGAGATGGCTTAGAGTTTTTTAGTGTTTAACTGTAGTTTTTATTATTCAATCAAGAGTTTGTTATTTTGAAATAGTGCTGGTATGTACTATTTACTCAGAAACAGAAAAGAGATGAAGATTTCTGTTTGTATGAGGAAAATGATTTTAGCAACCGTCACTAAAATCCATGGCTGTTCCACACAGGACTGTTGAGAGCAATTAACTTCAGTTGGGGGAACAGTGTGCAGTCTCTTGCTGCTTGAGGTATGACACATTCTAACAAGACGATGTAATGCTGGAAGCTGTCATTTTCCCTATGGGATCCGGTAAGCCATGTTTATTACGATCGTAAATAAGGGCTTCACAAGGGCTTATTAAAACTGTAGACTTTTTTTGGGCTAAATCGATTCATTATTAACACATATTTAGCCTTGAGGAATCATTTTATCTGGGTATTTTGATATAATAATATCGGCAGGCACTGGTTTAGACACCTTATTCTTTAGGGGCTTTCCCAAAGCATAAGCAGAGCCTCATTTTCGCGCCGGTGTTGCGCACTTGTTTTTGAGAGGCATGGCATGCAGTCGCATGTGAGAGGAGCTCTGATACTTAGAAAAGACTTTCTGAAGGCGTCATTTGGTATCGTATTCCCCTTTGGGCTTGGTTGGGTCTCAGCAAAGCAGATACCAGGGACTGTAAAGGGGTTAAAGTTCAAAACGGCTCCGGTTCCATTATTTTAAGGGTTAAAGCTTCCAAATTTGGTGTGCAATACTTTTAAGGCTTTAAGACACTGTGGTGAAAATTTGGTGAATTTTGAACAATTCCTTCATGTTTTTCGCAATTGCAGTAATAAAGTGTGTTCAGTTTAAAATTTAAAGTGACAGTAACGGTTTTATTTTAAAACGTTTTTTGTACTTTGTTATCAAGTTTATGCCTGTTTAACATGTCTGAACTACCAGATAGACTGTGTTCTGAATGTGGGGAAGCCAGGATTCCTATTCATTTAAATAAATGTGATTTATGTGATAATGACAATGATGCCCAAGATGATTCCTCAAGTGAGGGGAGTAAGCATGGTACTGCATCATTCCCTCCTTCGTCTACACGAGTCTTGCCCACTCAGGAGGCCCCTAGTACATCTAGCGCGCCAATACTCCTTACTATGCAACAATTAACGGCTGTAATGGATAATTCTGTCAAAAACATTTTAGCCAAAATGAACACTTATCAGCGTAAGCGCGGCTGCTCTGTTTTAGATACTGAAGAGCATGACGACGCTGATAATAATATTTCTGAAGGGCCCCTAACCCAGTCTGATGGGGCCAGGGAGGTTTTGTCTGAGGGAGAAATTACTGATTCAGGGAACATTTCTCAACAGGCTGAACCTGATGTGATTGCATTTAAATTTAAGTTGGAACATCTCCGCATTCTGCTTAAGGAGGTATTATCCACTCTGGATGATTGTGACAAGTTGGTCATCCCAGAGAAACTTTGTAAAATGGACAAGTTCCTAGAGGTGCCGGGGCTCCCAGAAGCTTTTCCTATACCCAAGCGGGTGGCGGACATTGTTAATAAAGTATGGGAAAGGCCCGGTATTCCTTTCGTCCCTCCCCCCATATTTAAAAAATTGTTTCCTATGGTCGACCCCAGAAAGGACTTATGGCAGACAGTCCCCAAGGTCGAGGGAGCGGTTTCCACTTTAAACAAACGCACCACTATACCCATAGAGGATAGTTGTGCTTTCAAAGATCCTATGGATAAAAAATTAGAAGGTTTGCTTAAAAAAATGTTTGTTCAGCAAGGTTACCTTCTACAACCAATTTCATGCATTGTCCCTGTCGCTACAGCCGCATGTTTCTGGTTCGATGATCTGATAAGAGCGGTCGATAGTGATTCTCCTCCTTTGGAGGAGATTATGGACAGAATCAATGCTCTCAAATTGGCTAATTCTTTCACCCTAGACGCCACTTTGCAATTGGCTAGGTTAGCGGCTAAGAATTCTGGGTTTGCTATTGTGGCGCGCAGAGCGCTTTGGTTGAAATCTTGGTCGGCTGATGCGTCTTCCAAGAACAAGCTACTTAACATTCCTTTCAAGGGGAAAACGCTGTTTGGCCCTGACTTGAAAGAGATTATCTCTGATATCACTGGGGGTAAGGGCCACGCCCTTCCTCAGGATCGGCCTTTCAAGGCAAAAAATAAACCTAATTTTCATCCCTTTCGTAGAAACGGACCAGCCCAAGGTGCTACGTCCTCTAAGCAAGAGGGTAATACTTCTCAAGCCAAGCCAGCTTGGAGACCAATGCAAGGCTGGAACAAGGGAAAGCAGGCCAAGAAACCTGCCACTGCTACCAAGACAGCATGAAATGTTGGCCCCCGATCCGGGACCGGATCTGGTGGGGGGCAGACTCTCTCTCTTCGCTCAGGCTTGGGCAAGAGATGTTCTGGATCCTTGGGCGCTAGAAATAGTCTCCCAAGGTTATCTTCTGGAATTCAAGGGACTTCCCCCAAGGGGGAGGTTCCACAGGTCTCAGTTGTCTTCAGACCACATAAAAAGACAGGCATTCTTACATTGTGTAGAAGACCTGTTAAAAATGGGAGTGATTCATCCTGTTCCATTAAGAGAACAAGGGATGGGGTTCTACTCCAATCTGTTCATAGTTCCCAAAAAAGAGGGAACGTTCAGACCAATCTTAGATCTCAAGATCTTAAACAAGTTTCTCAAGGTTCCATCGTTCAAGATGGAAACCATTCGAACTATTCTTCCTTCCATCCAGGAAGGTCAATTCATGACCACGGTGGATTTAAAGGATGCGTATCTACATATTCCTATCCACAAGGAACATCATCGGTTCCTAAGGTTCGCATTCCTGGACAAACATTACCAGTTCGTGGCGCTTCCTTTCGGATTAGCCACTGCTCCAAGGATTTTCACAAAGGTACTAGGGTCCCTTCTAGCTGTGCTAAGACCAAGGGGCATTGCTGTAGTACCTTACTTGGACGACATTCTGATTCAAGCGTCGTCCCTTCCTCAAGCAAAGGCTCACACGGACATTGTCCTGGCCTTTCTCAGATCTCACGGATGGAAAGTGAACGTGGAAAAGAGTTCTCTATCCCCGTTAACAAGGGTTCCCTTCTTGGGAACAATAATAGACTCCTTAGAAATGAGGATTTTTCTGACAGAGGCCAGAAAAACAAAGCTTCTAGACTCTTGTCGGATACTTCATTCCGTTCCTCTTCCTTCCATAGCTCAGTGCATGGAAGTGATCGGGTTGATGGTAGCGGCAATGGACATAGTTCCTTTTGCGCGCATTCATCTAAGACCATTACAACTGTGCATGCTCAGTCAGTGGAATGGGGACTATACAGACTTGTCTCCGAAGATACAAGTAAATCAGAGGACCAGAGACTCACTCCGTTGGTGGCTGTCCCTGGACAACCTGTCACAAGGGATGACATTCCGCAGACCAGAGTGGGTCATTGTCACGACCGACGCCAGTCTGATGGGCTGGGGCGCGGTCTGGGGATCCCTGAAAGCTCAGGGTCTTTGGTCTCGGGAAGAATCTCTTCTACCGATAAATATTCTGGAACTGAGAGCGATATTCAATGCTCTCAAGGCTTGGCCTCAGCTAGCGAGGGCCAAGTTCATACGGTTTCAATCAGACAACATGACAACTGTTGCGTACATCAACCATCAGGGGGGAACAAGGAGTTCCCTAGCGATGGAAGAAGTGACCAAAATCATTCTATGGGCGGAGTCTCACTCCTGCCACCTGTCTGCTATCCACATCCCAGGAGTGGAAAATTGGGAAGCGGATTTTCTGAGTCGTCAGACATTGCATCCGGGGGAGTGGGAACTCCATCCGGAAATCTTTGCCCAAGTCACTCAGCTGTGGGGCATTCCAGACATGGATCTGATGGCCTCTCGTCAGAACTTCAAAGTTCCTTGCTACGGGTCCAGATCCAGGGATCCCAAGGCGGCTCTAGTGGATGCACTAGTAGCACCTTGGACCTTCAAACTAGCTTATGTGTTCCCGCCGTTTCCTCTCATCCCCAGGCTGGTAGCCAGGATCAATCAGGAGAGGGCGTCGGTGATCTTGATAGCTCCTGCGTGGCCACGCAGGACTTGGTATGCAGATCTGGTGAATATGTCATCGGCTCCACCTTGGAAGCTACCTTTGAGACGAGACCTTCTTTTTCAGGGTCCGTTCGAACATCCGAATCTGGTTTCACTCCAGCTGACTGCTTGGAGATTGAACGCTTGATTTTATCGAAGCGAGGGTTCTCAGATTCTGTTATTGATACTCTTGTTCAGGCCAGAAAGCCTGTAACTAGAAAGATTTACCACAAAATTTGGAAAAAATATATCTGTTGGTGTGAATCTAAAGGATTCTCTTGGGACAAGGTTAAGATTCCTAGGATTCTATCCTTCCTTCAAGAAGGATGGGAAAAAGGATTATCTGCAAGTTCCCTGAAGGGACAGATTTCTGCCTTGTCGGTGTTACTTCACAAAAAACTGGCTGCTGTGCCAGATGTTCAAGCCTTTGTTCAGGCTCTGGTTAGAATTAAGCCTGTTTACAAACCTTTGACTCCTCCTTGGAGTCTCAATTTAGTTCTTTCAGTTCTTCAGGGGGTTCCGTTTGAACCCTTGCATTCCGTTGATATTAAGTTATTATCTTGGAAAGTTTTGTTTTTAGTTGCAATTTCTTCTGCTAGAAGAGTTTCAGAATTATCTGCTCTGCAGTGTTCTCCTCCTTATCTGGTGTTCCATGCAGATAAGGTGGTTTTACGTACTAAACCTGGTTTTCTTCCAAAAGTTGTTTCTAACAAAAACATTAACCAGGAGATTATCGTACCTTCTCTGTGTCCGAAACCAGTTTCAAAGAAGGAACGTTTGTTGCACAATTTGGATGTTGTTCGCGCTCTAAAATTCTATTTAGATGCTACAAAGGATTTTAGACAAACATCTTCCTTGTTTGTTGTTTATTCTGGTAAAAGGAGAGGTCAAAAAGCAACTTCTACCTCTCTCTCTTTTTGGATTAAAAGCATCATCAGATTGGCTTACGAGACTGCCGGACGGCAGCCTCCCGAAAGAATCACAGCTCATTCCACTAGGGCTGTGGCTTCCACATGGGCCTTCAAGAACGAGGCTTCTGTTGATCAGATATGTAGGGCAGCGACTTGGTCTTCACTGCACACTTTTACCAAATTTTACAAGTTTGATACTTTTGCTTCTTCTGAGGCTATTTTTGGGAGAAAGGTTTTGCAAGCCGTGGTGCCTTCCATTTAGGTGACCTGATTTGCTCCCTCCCTTCATCCGTGTCCTAAAGCTTTGGTATTGGTTCCCACAAGTAAGGATGACGCCGTGGACCGGACACACCTATGTTGGAGAAAACAGAATTTATGTTTACCTGATAAATTACTTTCTCCAACGGTGTGTCCGGTCCACGGCCCGCCCTGGTTTTTTTAATCAGGTCTGATAATTTATTTTCTTTAACTACAGTCACCACGGTACCATATGGTTTCTCCTATGCAAATATTCCTCCTTAACGTCGGTCGAATGACTGGGGTAGGCGGAGCCTAGGAGGGATCATGTGACCAGCTTTGCTGGGCTCTTTGCCATTTCCTGTTGGGGAAGAGAATATCCCACAAGTAAGGATGACGCCGTGGACCGGACACACCGTTGGAGAAAGTAATTTATCAGGTAAACATAAATTCTGTTTTTAAACTACATTCCAATTTACTTCTATTATCTAATTTGCTGCAATCTTTAGATATCCTTTGTTAAAGAAATAGCAATGCACATTGGTGAGCCAATCACATGAGGCATCTATGTGCAGCCACCAATCAGAAGCTACTGAGCCTATCTAGATATGCTTTTCAGGAAAGAATATCAAGTGAATGAAGCAAATTAGATAAAAGAAGTAAATTAGAAAGTTGTTTAAAATGGTATACTCTATCTGAATCATGAAAGAAAAAATGTAGGTTTAATGTCCCTTTAAGTATATAAACTTTCGGTATAAGTAGGAATACTACTGGCAAAATCATCTATTTTTAAATGCAGTTTTAAAGGTACACTCCATCAGGTAGAATGGATAATTGAGAACAAATTAAAGGGGAGAAAAAAATTAGAGTACATTGTTTCAACTTTCATGATATAGATAAAGAGTACAAGTTAAAAGAAATAATTGATCCACATTGATTTACTTTTATGAACCTTAACCTCTTTCTCTTGGTATCCTTTGTTTGAAAGTGCTCATTTCTATGACATGATTAGGAATTAGACTCAGGAGTGTCCACTGGGTTCCATATATTAAGCTGTGAATACAGCTTCAGACCCCTAGCAGTGCAGGCTAATAAGAGCAAGCCTGTAATGCTAGTTACAAAGTAGCAGTCTTAAGACACCTACTACTTAGCCTCTCCGTCACCCTTAACTTTATATACGGATCCAACCGGAATGACAGATAAGCCCTCTCTCACGTAATTGGTTGTGTGAGAGTAGTGGCGTGGCTAAACGAGTATTTGCTTTTGCAATGATGCAATGTTGTGTGGACAGGATCCCTGAGTACACGTACAGAGTTGTCATCCAATAACATACCTCATAACAGTCCATAGAGTGGTCACCTATCCTTCAAGTAAATACTAGACAACCTTCAGTTCACTGGGTGGCAAGTGGAGTGACACAATGTCTGGTCAACGTTCTGCCTTAGGTTCCACTCTAAACACTGTAATATATATATATATAGATTATTGTACCTCTTTGCCCCCCCCCCCCCATTTACTGCCAGTATCAGATAAATGCAGAGTTTACCAAACCCTTTTGTATGCCAGCGATTCAAAAAAAGTGATTTCTTTAACCTTTTTGGCTTCTTATAAGGACATGAAGAGATTAGTCATTAAAGTGATGGTAAACCTTAACTAATCAAACGCCATATATTTAATCTTTGCCATTAACAAATTATATGTGTACCTATTTTGTTTTTAATCCAGCTGTGAAAGTGTTAAATCAATGGATATAGTAATGCTTCTATTGCAATGTTATACCTGTCCACTCCAGTGAACATCCAATCAACGTGTGTGTCATATGACAATCTTGAAGTCCAACCCTTTTAAAAGCCCATAGAAAGCCTATGTAGAGAGTGGATGTGACTGCTCTATACATCACAGTCCAGCCAAAAGAGGAAATAAGGGGGGGGGGGGCGGCGGAGGAACAGACAATACCAATTAGGATTATAAATCTGATATTATAAAAAATATATACACTTTCAAAAAAAAAAAATATTTTGTTTTACTTGCAAACTTATACATTTTTAATTGCAACATTCTTATAGTCTGAAATTTACCATCACTTTAAGTAGTTATATCCACCAAACTAACAGTAGACCACACAGAACTGTCATCTATTTAGAACATATTCAGGAAAACACAAATCTGATCTAATAGTGGTAATAGTGCATGAAATAAAAAAAAATGTACATGTGCTACATAAAATGTTTTAAAAAAAAAAAGTTTCCCATGCTTAAATTATGTTTTCAATATGCAAAATTATTGGCTCAATATAAATTTAAAAAAAAATTAAATGAAAAACAGATTCACACATCTGTAGAGAAGAATGTTGTTTCACAAAGCTTGGGATATATAGATATATGTTGTGATAAAACTCCTGGATAATCAGCTGTTGTTTATTTGAGAAATATAAATAACAAACCCTGAGTTAAAAAAAAAAAAGAAAAAAAGAGAAACTATTTCACATTTTCCCGTCCTTCCTTTTAGTCTATAAAATTAGATATCACATGTGGGTCCCATTCCCTGACAAAGCAAATTCTTAGTGGATTATAATTTAATATCTGCAAAGCCTCAACGTTCAAAGAAAAACAAATGGAAATTCAGGTCACAATTTTCCTTTGAGTGAGAGAAAAAAAAATAAAAGGCTGTGATACTCTGGAGAGAGTGTTTGGGATTATTTCCAACAATGAAAGACCAAGGGAACAGCTCCAGTCTAATTCTTAGTGCCATTGAAAGAGACATGAAAAACGCTTAAAAATTGTAATATGTGATATTTAAAGGGATATGAAACCCAATTATTTTCTTTAATGATTCAGATAGAGCAACTTTCTAATTTATTCCTATTATAAATTATTCTTCGTTCTCTTGCTATCTTTATTTAAAAAGCAGTAATGTAAAGCTAAGGCCCATTTTTGGTTTAGAACCTGGGTTATGCTTGCTTATTGGTTGGCTGAATGTAGTCACCAATAAACAAGCACTATCCAGGGTGCTGAACCTAAAATGGGTCGGCTCCTATGCCTAGCATTCCTGTTTTTTTAATTAAAGATAGCAAGAGAACGAAGAAAATATGATAATAGGAGTAAATTATAAAGTTGCTTAAATTGACATGCTCTATCTGAATCATGAAATAAAAAATTTGGGTAGTATCCCTTTAATTTTGTATAGCAATAAACATCTTTGCAGCACGTTTTTATTATTTATATCTTCCCCTTTCCTCTAATTTATGTCTAAAAATTATGATTACCAAATTCCCATGGGTAGCCTAATTATGTTACATTCTACACAGTGATTGTTTGATCACTGTAGTAGTTTATTTGTATCTGTCCCTAACTGGTCTCAGCAGAGGAGATAAGATGTTTTTTAAACATGTCACTGAACTGCAATACAGTACAAACTTTACAACACTTTAAATGCTTTTGAATTGTTGTTTTTGTATGCAGACCTTTTGCAATGTAGTGTCTAATTTCTCACAAATATATTGGCCTAGATTACAAAGTGGAGTGCCATTGATATCATATCCTAGTTCTCTGCTAAGAATTGCACTTAGTTTGCTCTGGTAAAAAAAAAAAAAGATCAACATTTTTTTAAGCGAGCCCTAAACTTGCAATGAATAGCGTAAGGTGCGCTATAATCACTCATGTTACAAGTGATGAGCTATGTGATACACTCAAGCGCAACTTATTATAGCGACAACAAAAATAGCGACAAAAAAATAGCTGGCCTTGAGATCTGAAGTAAAGTGTTATAGCTAGAATAAAGGCATAACAAAGCACATGAATCATATAATAAAATAAAGTCATTCACACACACACATTTTAAATGTAAAATATATTTTTAATATAAAAAAAATCATCAGTGATCCAAAGGGATTTATATTATATCTGTACCATATGACAAGGTTTTAGACTGGGAAGGGTTCAGGTGTATATGTATGTGTGTGGATTTGTATGTGTGTATGTATATATGTATATGTATGTGTATGTGTTCATATGACTGTGTTTTCAACAGATTTTCATGGAAGTAAAATATATATGATCAAAATTAAAGCCAAATGTGTCAGGAAATTAATTTAATATTTGGTTATGTTGCCTAATATGTGTGACAATAGTTAACAATAATATTAATGGTATGTGCAATAAATAATTTCAGATACGTTTGATTCATTTTATAATTACATGTTTAAATCCCTAAACATTTCAGTGGCATGAAAATTGAAATGGCTGTATTTAATTTGTATACACGTTTCATAGTTTAAAAGTGTGAATAAATTGAACTTTAAAATAAATAAAATAAAATAAAATTATTTAATAACTTGGGACCTACATAAAGAGCTTTTTGGGGACTCACAAAAGTCAAAGACAGGGTTATTGTGTGATTTTCAAGCAGGTTTCTACAACGATTTTCATGAATGTAAAATATAAACAGCAAAAATGCAAACAGGACATGTCAGATATATAATTCAATATCGATGGTGGCTGCATCATACATTTAAAAGTATTTTTTTCACTTAAAAATAATATTAATCAATAGTTTGTGCCAGTTTCAGATAACACGTTATTAAAAATGTTCTGCTCTTTCTAAATCATTTTCTATTGGTGAGATTTGTGCGTTCGGCAGTTTTGTTTACAGCTGAACGCGTAATAAGGCAGCCCCTTGCGGCTTTTGCCTCTTTTCAGAGCCAAAATTATTCTTGTGAAAGTTCAACACACTAAATCCAGATGTTAGAGTGTTGCACTTTCACAAGAATAATTTTGACACTTAAAAAAGAGCAGAAAGACGCAAGAGGCGGCATTCAGCAGTGAACGAAAACTGCCAAATGCACAGATCTACTATTGGAATCCTTTCTTAAAGGGACATAATACTTATATGCTAAAAAAGTTGAAAGTGATGCAGCATAACTGTAAAAAAACGACTCGAAAATCTCACCTGAGCATCTCTATGTAAAAAGGGAAATGAACAGCAGCCAATCAGCATCAACAGTGCTGAGGTCATGAACTGTATTACTGTGATCTCATGAGATTTCATAGTAAACTTCCTTAAACTGAATAGGGAAATAACATGAGTGTGCATGAGGCATGCTCCCTTGCAGATCCCGGGACAGGCATACTGATTTGCTGCTTAAAGTCCTTTACAATGAGGTGTGAATACTTAGGACATTTTGAGGTAAAATATCTTTATTTTTTACATAGAGATGTTCAGGTGATATTTTCTAGTCAGCTTTTTACAGTAATGCTGCATCACTTTCAAGTGTTTCAACATTTGGGTATCACGTCCCTTTAAAAAAAAAGAATATGTACATATCCTATACTACTAGGATCTAGTTGGTGATTGGTGGTTTTACTTGGCTCTTGTCATCGGCTCATCAGATGTTTTCATCTATCTATCAATAGTGACATACTGTCCTGGAGATATATTTATATAGTTCCATTTGCAGGGATTAAACACACAGATATATACAAACAATAGCGCAATAATAAAATATTCCAACATATTCACATATGCACTATTCCAAGCATTTTCTCTTTTTTTTGCTCTTTTATATCCTTTTAACATTAGCAATAAAAAAGGCAAAAATAGTTTTCAGGAGGTCAAAGATCTAGGGCTCGATTTATCATTGGTCGAGAGGACATGATTTGCTGTAGCGAATCATGTCTACTCGACCTCGCCAAATGCCGACGGTATTTATCATTGCACAAGCAATTCTTGTGAAAGGCTTATGCAATGCCGCCCCCTGCATTGGGGGCGGCATTGGCCGTTAGCAGGGGGTGTCAATCATCCCAATTGTATCAAATTGGGATCATTGCAGTCCGCCAAGAAGTTAAGGAGCAGCGGTCTTACAACCGCTGATTCTTAACATATGTGTCTGGCGAGCCTGAAACTTTGGGTGTAGAAAGCAGCATCCACTGTTAAATCTACCCCCTATAATTTGGAAGGAAAATAAAAATACAGAAATATCTTAAAGGGACATGAAACCCAAATTTTTCCTTTCATGATTCAGATAGAGAATACAACTTTAAACAACTTTCTAATTTACTTCTATTATCTAATTTGTTTCATTCTCTTGGTATCATTTGATGAAGGAGCATATCTGCTGTTCCTGAGCTTTCCTTGATAAACCTTTCAGCAAAGGATAACAAGAGAAGGAAGCAAATTAAATAATAGAAGTAAATTGGAAAGTTGTATTCTCTATCTGAATCATGAAAGAAAATTTTTGGGTTTCATGTCCCTTTAAATAGGTTTACTGCCCGGTAAATGTTTCCTGTGCATGGTAAATATTTTCATCGACTGAATGCATTTGAAAATCTTAAACTAAATGAGTAATTGCTGAGTTAGCAAAGGAATATGAATGGGTTTTAATAAGAAAACACTATAATAATCAAGGGCCAGATAACGAGTGGGCTGCAAAAATTGTGCTTTCGCGAGCACGACAATTGTGCGCTGAATTTGAAAAGACCCACAATGCTCATCCATAGGCTCCAATAGGAGCCTCGTTCTCATGCCGGGATACATGGCATGAGAACCTAGCGCAGCGAAGGGGGGTAAGGCGTGCAGCGATGGGCAGCAGACTAAAATCTATATATGAATATAAGCATATACATATATATTTATAGAGAACACATAGTTCCCCCATAGGGGCATATTTATCAAGCTCCGTACAGAGCTTGATGCTCCGTGTTTGGCTCGTCGGAAAGAGAAGTTATGAAGCAGCCGTCTAAAGACCATTGCTCCATAACCTGTCCGTCTGCTCTGAGTCCGCCTGCTCTGAGAAATTGACAGAAATCAATAAAAATAATAAGGCCACATTTTGATCAAACTTGGCGACATATAGGTAAAAACATCAAACTGCCAGACATAGATACAGAACAGTGTTAAAGGGACACTCAAGTCAAAATAAACTTTTTATGATTCGGACACAACATGCAGTTTTAAGACATTTTCCAATTTTCTTCCATTATCACATATTGCAGCCTTTTTATATTCACACTTTCTGGGGAACAAGATCCTACTGTGCATGTGCATAAGTTTACAAGGTATACGTATACTAGTCTGTGATTGGCTGATGTCTGTCACATGATACAGGGGGCCAGAAAATGAAAGAAAACATTAATTTGTCCAAAAAAAAAATCTACTGCTTATTTGAAATTCAGAGTAGGTGTTAAATCATTGTCTTTTTATTATGCAATACTGCACTGAGTGATCCTTTAAATGTTTAAAAAGGAAGATTTTACATGTTGTACAAATTAAAGGGATACAAATTGCAGATAAATAACAGAGTCTGGGTAAATAAGATCCCTGGAAATAAGGGGAGGTTGGTACCCTATGTACTATATATGATCCCACCTCCCAGCATTTGACCTCTATGTGATCTTGGGGAAAAACAAGGGATTTCTGTGAGCCTCATTTTGTCATCTGTAACTGTCACTTGCCCTATTATCTCCTGAGCATTGTCCTCTCCAGTGCTGACCTCTTGGAACCCACTCTCTTCCCACCCTGTGTAAACTGTGTCCATAGCACTATTGTTGTTGATAACTGATCTATAAAACAAAGTGTATGGGAAGACCGTGTTTGTTTCTTGTTTCTTTGATTATTCCCCAGTTTCTTTTTTTTTTTTTACAGTTTTGTAACACAGCTGCTTTTCTTATGGGATAAATTAAAAAGAGCAGTTTTTGATGTGGTTAAATGGTTAACAAAAACTCTCCTGTTAATGTCAGAATCTATCTTTAAGGAAACATTCTTAGCAAAGTTAAAGACACATTAAACTTCAAAAATCCCTCAAATGCATATGAAAAAAGGAACTATTTTTTTTTTTTTAAGTTTTAATTAAAAGTGTTTATATTAATTTTAGAACTAACAATAAGTGCTTGTTTTGTCATACCTAAAGGCAGATTGCTCCCTGACTGATGAAGAAACTGCCACAGCTGTATTGGTGGAAAATCATATGAGAAAAAAGGGGTGTCGTCCTATACATTATGGGTTACATTACAAGTGGAGCACAAAATATTGCTTGAGAACCTAGTGCAGCAAAGGGGGTAAGTTGCGTAGTGATGGGCAGCAAATCATAAAATATATATGCATATGAATATATACATATATATATGCGTGTTTATATGTATATATACACATATTAACACATAAATATATATGTATATAAGCATATACATATATATTTAGTGGGAACACACAGTTCTCATAGACCGTAATGTAAAGGCACGTTTCAGTGCCGTTTTTTTATTACCACCCACACCGCCAACTTTAACCCCTAAAAACTGCTTTGTGCAGTTATTTTTTATTTTTTAAAAAGTTAAATTTTTTTAAAATAAAAACTACAATACTCTTAAATTTTGGGCTAATTGGGGGCACTTCTGGAAAATTAAACAGAGATCTGACTGAACTAATTGCTACTGCGAGTTTAGATTAGCAATAAACAGTCAATTGTAATGGCTGTTTATTTATCGCGTGCCCGTAAACGGGTGGATTTCCCTGTTTACGGGCAAACAATAAATTAGTGCTCCACTTGTAATCTCAACTCCAGTCCTCAGGACCCTTAACAGGCCACATATTCATCATTATATCTGAACAGAGCACAGGTGAAATAATCAGCTGATCAGTAACTATGGTTACAAATCTGCTCTCACCCTTCAGATGATTATTTCACCTGTGCTTTAGTTAAGATATAATGAATATGTTGCCTGTTAACCCCTTGTGACCAGACCATTTTTCAATTTTCTTACCGTTAGGGACCAGGGCTATTTTTACATTTCTACGATGTTTGTGTTTAGTTGTAATTTTCATCTTACTCATTTACTGTACCCAGGACTTTGTAATTATACCATTATTTTCATCATATCATATAATTTACTATAATTTTTTTTATAAAATATGGTAAAAAAAAATGGAAAAAAAGACACTTTTTGCAAATTTGACCCCCAAAATATCTTATGCATCTACAACCACCAAAACACTCCCATGCTAAATAGTTTCTAAATTTTGTCCTGAATTTAGAAATACCCAATGTTTACACGTTCTTTGCTTTTTTTGCAAGTTATAGGGCAATAAGTACAAGTAGCACTTTGCTATTTCCAAACCATTTTTTTTTTTTTTCAAATTTAGCGCTAGTTACATTGTAACACTGATATCTGTCAGGAATCCCTGAATAACCCTTTACATGTATATCTTTTTTTTAGTAGACAACCCAAAGTATTAATCTAGGCCCATTTTAGTATATTTCATGCCACCATTTCCCCGCCAAATGTGATCAAATAAAAAAAATTGTTCACTTTTTCACAAACGTTAGGTTCCTCACTGAAATTATTTACAAACAGCTGGTGCAATTATGGCACAAATGGTTGTAAATGCTTCTCTGGGATCCCCTTTGTTCAGAAATAGCAGACATTTATGGCTTTGGCATTACTTTTTAGTAATTAGAAGGCTGCTAAATGCCGCTGCGCACCACACTTGTATTATGCCCAGCAATGAAGGCGTTAATTCGGTAGCTTGTAGGGTTAATTGTAGCTTTAGTGTAGAGATCAGCCTCCCACCCCCTGATCCCTCCCTGGCCCCACTCAAACAGCTCTCTTCCCTTCCCCACCTCACAATTGTCACCGCTATCTTAAGTACTGTCAGAAAGTCTGCCAGTATTAAAATAAAAGGCATGTTTAAAAATTATTTAAAAAAAAAAAAATCTTATTTATTCTGCATTGTTGGATCCCCCCTTAGCCCCTAACCTCCCTGACCCCCCTCTCTAACCCTCCCCCCTCTACCTATATGGCACCATCAGTTTGCTGAATTTTTTTTATTTTTTATTTTTTATCTAAAAAAATATTTTTCTGTAGTGTAGCTGCCCCCCTCCTCCTCCCAGATCCCTTTCAAATTAATTTTTCTGTAGTGTAGCTTCCCCCCTCAATTCCCTACTCCCCCTCCCTCTCCCTCCTTCTCATACATTTGACTGAATGTTAATGTAGCATGCACCCTACGCCCCCGCTCCTCCCGCGCGCTCCCGCACAATTGCGCACACTTGAGGGACACAGGAACCGGCAATCGATGGTCAGCCCACCGCCTCCCTGCTATGGCTCCCAACCACCAACGATCTACACCATTGCTGGCCAATACAGAGAGGGCCACAGAGTAAAAAAGGGTATTGCAATATTGAGGCATCACTGCAATACCTTAAAAGAGGTTGGAAGCGATCGCAATCGCTTCCACTGCTTGAAACCCCAGAGGACTTGTCAGGCACGTCCTTGGTCCTTAACTGACACTTTTTGTAGGACGTGCCTGACATGTACTTGGTCGTTAAGGGGTTAAGGGTCCTAAGGACTGGAGTTGAAAAACACTGATCTACACAATGCCATTAGTGCGGATCAAAACCATGTGTTGTTATCCTGGGAGGGGGTGCACTTTAAGATTTGATCACACCCCTCCCTACAGTGTTAGGTGACTTACGAGGAGCTGGGGGAATCTGAGTAAGTAAATGGCGGATGCCACATATGGGAGTGGTGATGTCACTTAGACCCGGAAGTGGCAGAGACAGTAAAGCAGGAGAAGGGAGCTGGAAGGAGGATGTGCAAAAAAAACAAAACAATTTCAGCTCCATTAGCTCCTACAAACCCCTAGGACACACCATTGGAAAGGTAACAGTCAGTCCTTTCAAAGGGTGTATTATTAGGGTTTTATTAAATATAAACACACTTTAAAAAATAAATAAATCAATTAATTAAAAAAACAACAACATATTTTCTATGAAAGGGGTCTCTAAGCGCATTTAACAGGTGATCAAAAAGGCCTAGAGACCTCCATAAGCGCTTGTTTTAAAGCCCAGAAGTCACCCTTGAAAATAAAGCCCCTATATAGGTTTTTATAACCAGGTGATCACTGTGGTAATATGGATCACCTGGCATGAATATATATACATTTATTTGTGTAGAGGTATATTATGTGCAGATTAAAGTTACATAAGTATACTGACAGGCCCTTATTTATTTGAGGATAACTCCTTTTTACTATAGAGTTTAGGGAAAACACACACACACACACACTATTGTTTAAAAATCATGGTTTTCTCCATCACAAATGTCCTACAGTAGGGCCTATATGTGAGCAGCATCTAAAAACTGCAAAACAGCTTAGCACAGAGGTGCAAATGGATCAGCAGTTAAATGGATAATAACAATTGTTATTTTAAATGGATGTTTTAATGCATAAATGCCATGCTTTTAATTGTTAGAACATATAATTATTGCATTAGGGGCCCTAGATAGTTATGGGGCTGTTCACAATCCTTTAGAAAATGTTATCAACTGATTTATCTATAGAAAACTTACAATCAGAGTTTTCCAACAACTTTTTAATTGCACTAAAAAATGTCTCTATATTTTTGTCTTTTCAAATTCAACATTAAAGGGACAGTCTACACCAGAATTGCTATTGTTTAAAAAGATAGATAATGTATTTACTACCCATTCCTCAGCTTTGCACAACCAACAATATTATATTAATATATTTTATAACATTTAAACCTCTAAATTCTGCCTTTTTCTAAGTCACGACAGACAGCTTCTTATCACGTGTTTTTTATTAGCTTTTCACAACGGGAGACTGCTAGTTCATGTGGGCCATATAGATAATATTGTGCTCACTCCTGGAGTTGTGCATGACACGGCACTAATTGGCTAAAATGCAAAACTGGGGAATGGGTAATAAAGGGATTATCTATCTTCTTAAACAATAAAACATTTTGGAGTTGACTGTCCCTTTAAGAGTAGTTTATAAAGCTCTACACAGCATATTACCAGCTGGTACCTGCTTAATCAATTACATTTAAAAAGTATTAATTATTAATTACACTAATAAAAAGTAGCACAAACAAACTGTACCCACAATGCCTTTGTTCTAATCCCTTAGATTTAGAGGGAATTATACACATTTTTTATGGTTTTGAAACATAAATTAAAAACAGATATTATCAAAATATATTAACAACATATTAACAACTACATACATTTCTACATGGTTTACAACTTCCAACATGAATGTTTTTTCAACATTTTCAGTTTATGATTGTTAACACTTGAAAAGAATGCTATTTCCGCTGATATTTACAAAACAATTTGTCAATAAAATATCAACAAAACTTTGATTGACTTATTTGTCCTTAACACCCACAAAATGGTTAAACACATGGCTACTACAAGACTTGCAGCTCCTGAGCAGGATACGGTCTTTAAAGGGACAGTCAACACAAAAATTGTTATTGTTTAAAAAGATAGATAATGCCTTTACTACCCATTCCCAAGCTTTGCACAACCAACATGGTTATATTAATATACTTTATAACCTTTAAACTTCTAAATTTCTGTTTGTTTATAAGTCCCTAAAGACAGCCCCATGATCACATGTTTTTGTATTTGCTTTTCACAACAGGAGACTACTAGTTCATGTGAGCCACATAGATAACATTTTGCTCACACCCGTGGGTTCTAACAACACAGTCCTAATTGGCTGAAATGCAAGTCAATAGATAATACATTTAAAGTCATGTGATCAGGGGGCCGTCAGAAGATGCTTAGAAACAAGATAATCACAGAGGTAAAAATTGTGTTAATATAACCATGTTTTCTGTGCAAAACTGGGGAATGGGTAATAAAGGGATGATCTATCTTTTTAAACAATAACAAGGTTTGAGTTGACTGTCCCTTTAAGTCAAGCAGCTATATTGATTATGTGGTTGGGAACTGACTGGGTGACATTGGAACCCTACTGACCTTTTTTGATAAATTGAATGAATCATCAAGTTAAATCAAATTCCAACTGACTCGGAGTGAAATTAGTGCTGATTTTATTGACACAAAGGTATATAAAAATAATGGAGGATTTCAAACAGATTTATTCAGAAAAGTGCACATCCTCTGGCACTTAGAAAATCATTGCATAGAAGTCAACTTCTTAAAGTAAGACGCATTATATCAAATGAGGGACAAGTTGTAGAAAGACTAGAGGAAATGGGTCAGTTGTTTCTCGGGAGAAGTTACCCTGAAGAACTGATAAAAGATAATGGGCTTGGTTACAAGTGGTGCGCTAACTGTTATACCTGAGCGATATTGTCTTTTTTCTGGTTTCTGCACGCAACAGAAATAGCTATCATATTACAAGTTGAAAGTAAATGTAATTGTGAGAGCGTAATTGCATTTATGCTCGTCGGGTAAGAGCAACTGAACACCCTCACGTAGAGGGTAGTGCACTAAAAGCAATTGCACGGAACACAAAATATGTGTATGTATGCATACATATGTATATATGCAGGGGTGGAGGAATATTACTATGTTTACTAGTCAGAGGTTAAAAGCTACTTGCCCAGAGGGAAAAAGTTACTAGTCCACTCAATGTTAAAGATAGGAAAAAGTCAAATTTTTAAGTCCTCCGTTGCAATTTCTAAGTCGTCCGGGACTTGTGGACCACTGGAAATTTGAAGCCCTGTATATATGTGTGTACATATGTATTTAAGTATGTAAGTGTTTTTCTGTATATTAAAGGGACATAATACTCATATGCTAAATCACTTGAAACTGATGCAGTATAACTGTAAAAAGCTGACAGGAAAATATCACCTGAGCCTCTCTATGTAAAAAAAGGAAGATATTTTACCTCACAATCTCCTCAGCTCAGCAGAGTAAGTTCTGTGTAAAAATTTATACTTCAGTTACTGCTCAGCTGCAGGTAAAAAAATAAAAAAAAATGAAGAAATGAACAGCAGCCAATCAGCATCAGCAGTGCTGAGGTCATGAACTTTTACTGTGATCTCATGAGATTTGACTTGACTCTCATGAGATTTCATTGTAAACTTCCTTTACCTGGTTGGTGAAATAAGATGAGAGTGCACGATGCTCATCCTTTCAGATGTCCCAGGACAGACACACTAAAATGCTGCTTAGAAATCCTTTACAATGGGAGGTGGCTACTGAGGAACTTTTGAGGTAAAATATCTTTCTTTTTTACATACAGATGTTCAGGAGATATTTTCTAGTCAGCTTTTTACATTTGGGTATTATGGCCCTTTAAGAGGCCGGATTTATCAAATGTCTGTCGGACCTGATCCGACAGTGCGGATCAAGTCCGACAGACATCTCTGAATGCGGAGAGCAATCCGCTCTCCGTATTCAGCATTGCACCAGCAGCTCACAAGAGCTGCTGGTGCAACGCCGCCCCTGCAGACTCACGGCCAATCGGCTGCAAGCAGGGGGATGTCAATCAACCCGATCGTACGCGATCGGGTTGAATTCCGGCGATTCCTGTCTGCCTCATCAGAGCAGACGGACAGGGTAATGGAGCAGCGGTCTTTAGACCGCTGCTTCATAACTGGTGTTTCTGGCGAGTCTGAAGACTCGCCAGAAACACGGGCCCAAAAGCTCCGTTCAGAGCTTGATAAATGGGCCCCATAGTGTAGATATTTTACATTCCAATGTTCTTCACATACAGGAATATGCTATTTTATTGTAAATATATATATCCCTATATATATCTGTATACACAGTACCTATACCTATATATCTATTCCTATAGATATAGATATCAAATTTACATTAACATTATCAGATATATTTATATAGAAATATATCTTTAATAGGAAAAAATATTTTGTTTTCTATGGCCTAGATTTGGAGTTTGGTGGTAGCCGTGAAAACCAGCGTTAGAGGCTCCTAACGCTGATTTTAGGCTACCTCCGGTATTTGGAGTCACTCAAAAAAGGGTCTAACGCTCACTTTTCAGCCGCGACTTTTCCATACCTCAGATCCCCTTACGTCAATTGCGTATCCTATCTTTTCAATGGGATCTTTCTAACTCCGGTATTTAGAGTCGTGTCTGAAGTGAGCGTTAGAATTCTAATGACAAAACTCCAGCCGCAGAAAAAAGTCAGTAGTTAAGAGCTTTCTGGGCTAACGCCGGTTCATAAAGCTCTTAACTACTGTACTCTAAAGTACACTAACACCCATAAACTACCTATGTACCCCTAAACCGAGGTCCCCCCACATCGCTTGGGTTGGATGAAGATATCGGAGCCAGGACGGATCGGTGTGATACCCGGTGAGGTGAAGACAAGGTAGGATGATCTTCAGGGGCTTAGTGTTAGGTTTATTTAAGGGGGGTTTGGGTTAGATTAGGGGTATGTGGGTGGTGGGTTGTAATGTTGGGGGGGGTTATTGTATGTTTTTTTTTACAGGCAAAAGAGCTGAACTTCTTGGGGCATGCCCCGCAAAGGGCCCTGTTCAGGGCTGGTAAGGTAAAAGAGCTTTGAACTTTAGTAATTTAGAATAGGGTAGGGCATTTTTTATTTTGGGGGTCTTTGTTATTTTATTAGGGGGCTTAGAGTAGGTGTAATTAGTTTAAAATTGTTGTAAGATTTTCCTTATGTTTGTAAATATTTTTTTATTTTTTGTAACTTAGTTCTTTTTTATTTTTTGTACTTTAGTTAGTTTATTTAATTGTAGTTATTTTCGTTAGATGTAAATTATATTTAACTTAGGGGGGTGTTAGTGTTAGGGTTAGACTTAGCTTTAGGGGTTAATACATTTATTAGAATAGCGGTGAGCTCCAGTCGGCAGATTAGGGGTTAATAATTGAAGTTAGGTGTCGGCGATGTTAGGGAGGGCAGATTAGGGGTTAATACTATTTATTATAGGGTTAGTGAGGCGGATTAGGGGTTAATAACTTTATTATAGTAGCGCTCAGGTCCGCTCGGCAGATTAGGGGTTAATAAGTGTAGGCAGGTGGAGGCGACATTGTGGGGGGCAGATTAGGGGTTAATAAATATAATATAGGGGTCGGCAATGTTAGGGCAGCAGATTAGGGGTACGTAGGGATAATGTAAGTAGCGGCGGTTTACGGAGCGGCAGATTAGGGGTTAATAATAATATGCAGGTGTCAGCGATAGCGGGGGCGGCAGATTAGGGGTTAATAAGTGTAAGGTTAGGGGTGTTTAGACTCGGGGTACATGTTAAAGTGTTAGGTGCAGACGTAGGAAGTGTTTCCGCATAGCAAACAATGGGGCTGCGTTAGGAGCTGAACGCGGCTTTTTGCAGGTGTTAGGTTTTTTTTCAGCTCAAACAGCCCCATTGTTTCCTATGGGGGAATCGTGCACGAGCACGTTTTTGAGGCTGGCCGCGTCCGTAAGCAACTCTGGTATCGAGAGTTGAAGCTGCGTTAAATATGCTCTACGCTCCTTTTTTGGAGCCTAACGCAGCCTTTATGTGGACTCTCAATACCAGAGTTATTTTTATGGTGCGGCCAGAAAAAAGCCGGCGTTAGCTTTTCGGGTCGTTACCGACAAAACTCTAAATCTAGCCGAATGTGAATGTGAAGAACATTGGATTGGAAAATATGCGTAACACTATTTGTGTTTTAAGCTTTAGGTCTAACAAGGTGTCGGCTTAGCGCCCATGAAGAATTTCAAATCTCAAAGCAAGCTCTTGAAATATTAAATATAAAATAATTAAAAAATATTAATAATTATAAAAAATATTATACAAACTGTAAAAAAAAATCCATATAATATATATATATATATATATATATATATATTATAGTATGCTTCACACGTTCAAGACCCATTCAGGGAAGATAGTATGTTTAATATTTCATTTTAATAGTAATGCAAAAGAGATATTATTGAATTGCTCTAAATGTACAAATAGATTTAAAAAAAAAAAGATTCTTGCACCTGGGCCTTGTGGTTTCTTGTTACGCCTCTGCTAGGTTTGATCTAATAGAAGATAGTCATTTTTGGAGGATTTTTTTAAACTATTATTTAAATGTTTTAGCTTTTTTATTTGTATATACTGTATACTTTTTAGCTCCGACTACTTTATTATTTTTAAGCTACTTTATTTGATACTTTGTGTAAGTTATTTTATCTCATTTTTTTCCATTAAAGTTATTTTTTTTTCTGGTTTGGTGCATAGTAAAGAGTAGTGAAATAAGAAGCTCAAGCCAAATTAGTATATTTTTATATTTAAATTACATGAGTGATTATGATGCTGAATGTATTTAAGTAATTCAATAATGTTCCACCTATGTTTTATTTTAAACTAAAATTAATAAACTTAAGTTTATTTTTTTGAATAAGTTTAAGTAAAAAAATGTTTTTAAAAAAACCTGTATTTTTAGCCTTCTTTGGTATTTAAAGGAACATGCAACCCCAAATTTCACTTTCATTATTTAGATAGGTCATATCATTATTAACAACTTTTCAATTTACTTCTGTTGTCAGATATTATTCATTCTCTTTGTATCCTTTGTTACAGGAGCAACAATGCATTACTGGGAGCTAGCTGAGCACATCATCACTTTACACTGACACATTAGGTTTAAAAAAAAACACACAAAAAACACCATACTCATGGTGCTCATGGTGTTTTTTGTTTTTGTTTTGTTTTTCTTTAACACAGTGTCATAGTAATTTTATGTCCCTATAAATTAATATATTCTAAAGGGTGGTTTATTGTGCACCTTTTAGTTTATGGCTATGTTTTTTTTAGAACTTTTTCATAGATATTCTGGTATCCTGCTGGTGTTTCTCGCTCCATTACTGCATTGCTTGTCTATTTTTAAAGGGACAGTCTACACCAGAATTTTTATTGTTTTAAAAGATAGATAATCCCTTTATTACCCATTTCCCAGTTTTCCATAGCCAACACAGTTATAATAATATACTTTAACCTCTGTGATTATCTTGTATCTAAGCCTCTGCAAACTGCCCCTTTTTTCAGTTCTTTTGACAGACTTGCAGTCAAGCCAATCAGTGCCTGCTCCCAGATTACTTCACGTGCATGAGCACAGTGTTATCTATATGAAATACATGAACTAACACCCTCTAGTGGTAAAAAACTGTTAAAATGCATTCTGAAAGAGGTGTGCTTCAAGGTCTAAGAAATTAGCATATGAACCTCCTAGGTTAAGCTTTCAACTAATAATACCAAGAGTACAAAGCAAAATTGGTGATAAAAGTAAATTGGAAAATTGTTTAAAATTACATGCTCTATCTGAATCATGAAAGTTTATTTTGGCCTAGACTGTCCCTTTAACTTCTCAGAAATAATTATTTGTCTCTTGAACATTTGATTCGGCAGAACACACACTGCACGAAAATAGTAAACACCATATATTATTTTTAAACAAATTGCAAGCATAATATTTCTTATTTCCATCACCCAGTTAAATAAACAAAAATAAAAAAAGATATGCTGACTAAGTGGAAACTGTATGTCAGGATTTTACATGAGTTTTTTTGGGGTTCCCAGAGGGAAATACAATGCTCCTACTGCTAGTTTCAGCTGTATTATATTTTTGGAACTGAAATATTGTATAGAAGTATAGTAGCAGATGAGGTTGAAGATAAAGTGCCCTATTTAATGACTAGGGCAGACAAGGTTCCAAGCCAGGGAACCTGTCTGTCTATACTTGAGTTATTAAAACAGCACTAATGGTCCACAGTTGTTATTGTTATTATTATTATTATTATTATAATACAAGAATGTTCTTGTGAAACCTCACACCCTACTCTCATGCAACCAATTGCATTAGAACAACTAGTAAAATATTCCAGTTTGGGATGTTTAATGACCACTGCTACTACACTTGTGATGGCAGTCTAGCATGAGCGACCCTGCACAACAAGAGCTCCAAAGTTGGAATAACAGCTTAATAAATAGAGCCCAAAAAGTCCATCTAGATCATCCTTTGATCCCTGTTTTTAAAGTAAAAAACTATCAAAGTGAACTTACAGTCATTTCTTTTAAAACCCATTTATTGTATTTAATATAAGTAATATAATGTAATCAATTGAGATTCAATGTATCAATGTATATTCTGTTTTTAACTAAAAGTATAACTATGTATTGAATTTGCCTTCTACATTAAAAGGCAAAGCATTCCACAGATTTATTGCTTTTACACTGAAAATAAAATCTTTCAGTTTTCATCTTTCAGCTGTACAATATTGAGCATAATTGTTATTTGTAAAAATAAAAGGGTTAGCACTACCTGTCTATCTATCTATCTATCTATCTATCTATCTATCTATCTATCTATCATCTATGACTATCATGTATTTATCTATCATGTATCTATCAATCTATCTATCTATTTATGACTATCATGTATCTATCATGTACCTATCTATCTATCTATCTATCTATCTATCTATCTATCTTTCATGTATCTATCTATCTATCTATCTATCTATCTATCTATCATGCATCTATCTGTCTGTCTATCTATCTCTGTCTGTCTGTCTATCTATCTATCTACCATCTATGACTATCATGTATCTATATCTTTCCATGACTATCATGTATCTATATCTATCTACGACTATCATGTATCTATCTGTCTATCTATGGCTATCATGTATCTATCATGTATCTATCTATCTATCTATCTATCTATCTATCTATCCATTTGTCTATCTCCTATCTACCTTTCATGTGTATATCTATCTTTCATGTATGTATCTATCTATCTACCTTTCTATCTATCTATCATGTATCTATCATGTATCTATCATGTATCTATTATCTATCTATCTCTCTGTCTGTCTATATATCTATCTCCTCTCTTTCATGTATCTATCTATCTATCTATCTATCTATCTATCAATCATCTATCATATATCTATCATGTATCTATCTATCTATCTATCTATCTATCTATCTATCTATCTATCTGTCTGTATTGTTTAGAAAAGAACATGCAGACAAAAGCAGCATTTGAACAACTTGAAATTATTTTATTTGCCTGAAAAAAACACTAAATCAAAATTTAACTTATTTTATTATTCAGATAGAGCCTGAATTAAAAAAAACTTCCAATTTATTTCCAATATCAAAATATGCACCGTCTTTTTATATGCACACTTTCTGAGGCACTAGTCCTTTAACCTCTTAAGGACATATGACGGAATTTTTCCGTCATAAAACCATTGAGCAAACTGAAAGCTGTGTCCTTAAAGGGTTAAGAAATAATATGGCAGACAAATGTAACACAATGATGGGGCTCCTTTCCAAACCAAAAGTGTTTGTAGCATTCTTTAGGTGTTTAAGAGGTGTGGGATTTTTCCCCTACCCTTAGGGCCAGCATGCAGAATTCATAAGATGAGAATATCTTGTCTCATCATGTCTCACTATATCACCGCCAACAAGGTTGTCTTTATTTATGTATTTATTTATGTATTTATTTTATTTCTCTTTAACTGTTTCAGGTAAATCATACAATTTGAAAGAAATCTTTCCAATGTTCTTATATTATCAAATTGTCCTCTTTCTATCTGAGAGCATATTGAAGTATCCTCAAGAGCGTGCACGTGACTTGAGCACTACAGGGCAGCTGTCTTTGTAAAAAAAAATATTTATATGGTACTAAAAAGAGATGTGCCCGGGCAAAAAAAAAATTTCTCAAAAATGTTTGTTTCCAAATTTAGTACATATAGAATATATGTGCAGCCACCAATCAGCAGCTAGATTCTAGTAGTTCATTGCTGTTCCTGAGTCTACCTTGGTATGCTTTTTAACAAAGGATACCAAGAGAGCAAAGAAAATTAGATAATAGAAGTAAATTGAAAAGTTGTTTAAAATTGCACGCTCTATCTGAATCATGAAAGAAACATTTTTGGGTAACATATCTCTTTAAGGCCTCTGTAAGACTCTCACAGGGGCATCCTATAATCTTAGACACCAATGCCTATCAAAATTCATACACCTTGGTTATTTCTAAAAAAAAATAAAAAAACAAAACAAATTTTTTTTTTCCAATAATATGTCTATTGACCGTGTCTCTAGGTTTATAACATAATTACTGTCAACTAATTAAGCAAGAATGTCTTGCATGGAAACCAAACTCTTGCTAATGACAAATTAAAATTAAATTGCGCTATTATTGCTTTCAGTTACAGAGCATGATTGTTTATAATCCTGTGCTACATCAGAGCGACTGTATTCCGCATAGTCTGGTCTCTCACAATCTGAGTAATTTGGCAGAGAGAATGGAATTCCATTTTTGACCCTGGGATTGTGTTGTTTCTCTATCTTGTGGCTGTCAATTTTTTTTTTTTTTTTTTTTGGGGGGGGGGTTTAAGGGGAATGTTAGCTGGGCTTAAGCGGGAGTCGCAGCTGTCAGGGGGATCTGGACAGTAATTGTTAAGCAGAGAAAGAATTTAAGACCTAATAGTCACATGGTTTGACTTGCACGGGGCCAACAAATTTGAAAATATGTTTATACAAAGCTCCTCTACTCTGTACTTAAGTAGACAGAAATATGTAGCAGCAGAATCTGTCAAGTTGTTTTACAAAACATGGCTATTGTTGCACTTTAGACAACCAGAGAAAAATTCCTGCCCTTTGCTGTAATTTCCAGACACAGAAGGTCATGCACCACGCTGTGCAGTGCACAAATTTGCTGTACAACAAATTATGGTCCATGTATGGGAAATATAACACAGGCAGTCACCACTTCTTGACATTACATAAGACCCAGTAAAGCCCTTAAGTCTAAGAAGCTTGGGTTCATGCAAACTTTTGGTATATTGTAGAAATTCCTTTACTGTGTCTGTCCCTATTAACCCTGCTGGAAGCATATACTAAAATTTCACTTTTTCACTCTGCAGAATTTAACCCCTTAACGACAGGGTTTTTACTCTAAGGAGTTAAATAGCACGGGTCTCGCAAACAACAGTGAAACTGCTCCATTTCTGAACGCCTCAGAGAGTAAAGCTTACAGTAATAGCGGGGTCTCACCACTGTCAGAGATGCCTACGCTATTACAGGGCTCAAAACCACTTAGGACACAAGATCTACAGGGTACATCTGTGTCATAAAGGGGCTAAACAAAAGCACCAATGAGTATTATATAATTTTTATCTATTGTAACACCTGTTAATAAAATAAAAAACCCTCACCCAAGTCTTAAAGAGACAAGGAAATCAATACGTTTTCATGATTCAGATAGAGTGTACAATTTTTTTTTTCCAATTTATATTATCAAATTGTGTAACTCTTGCTCTTGGGAGTAAATTTATCAATGTGCGGGCAGACATGATCTGCTGTAGCGGATCATGTCTGCCGCACATCGATAAATGCAGACAGCATGCGCTGTCTGCATTTATCATTGCACAGGCATTTCTAGTGAAATGCCTGTGCAATGCCGCCCTGTGCATATTCGCGGCCAAGGAGGTGTCAATCATCCCAATCGTATCTGATCGGGCTGATTGCTGTCCGCCGCCTCAGAGGTGGCGGACGAGTTAAGGAGAAGCGGTCTTATGACCGTTGCGTCTTAACTTACATTTCCAGGGATCTGTAAAGTATGGGGGTAGATAGCAGCATCCGCTGCTTGGTAAATCTACCCCTTGGCGTCTGTTGTTGAAATTTAACTGCTTTTCATGAGAGCATACTGAGGTAGGCTTTGGAGCGTTCTTGTGTTTAATATTTATGACATTATTACAAACAATGTGGTAGATTCCAATCACGTTAATCATGTCTTACAGATGTTTTTTGGCCCTTGATACACCTTTTTTCGACATCTGAACTATCAACATGCAAATAATAAGACTATTCTTATTATTAATTGGAAAAAAAATGGTTTGGATGTCACAAAATACACCCATACATCCATGGACAGCATTGACTTTGGAGATCACAATCTATCTATCTGACCAAAGGTTGTCAACTAGATATCAACAACAAAATAGAAACATCAAATTGAACAGCCAAAGGCTGTTGATAAATACACAACACCCACAGATTAATTAATAACATGCATTGAATAAACAATAATTGCCCACTGATCTGTACATGCTCAGACTCAAAAACAAGATGGCGCTGCCCATTCCATTAATGGCAATAGCCTATTGTAATGACGATTAATTCACACCAAACAAAAAATATTCTGAGCATGCCATCACCAACGTTTCCCTCTAAAAAAAATTGAGCACTGTGTGCAAACAATTTAACAGTGCAATTTTTGTCCAAGTGATTAAAATGTGTGCTCACTTTATTCTTGAGTGTAGTGGAACTTAAAAATGTTGTAAAGGTAACAGCACACATAAACTTGCAAATTGACATACACTCAAACACACAGTCTCTCACACAAACACACACAGTCTTACACACACATGCAAAGCCTCACACACACAAACAGACAGACACACAGTCTCTCACACACACACACTCTTACACACACATACACACAGACACACACACACAGTCTCACAGACACACACAAAGTCACACACATACAGTCTCACACACACACACACTCTCACACACACAGTATTACACACACATTCACACAAACTGCCTCACACACACTCAGACACACAGGGGCCGATTTAAAAATGGCCAAATGGTCCCTAATCGCCCTGTTTCCGCGCTAGCCTTCGGAAACAGGAGTTAAGAAGCAGAGGTCTTTAGACCGCTGCCTATTAACTCATACGCCTCTTTTGAGGCTGCGGTCTGTAACGGGTTGATTGACAGCCCCTGCTAGCGGCCGAATTTGCAGGGGGCGGCATTGCACAATCAGTTCACCAGAACTGCTTGTGTAATGTTAAATGCCGACAGCGTATTCAGCGATGTCTGGTGAACATAATCTGCTACAGAGCTACAGACACCATCTCACACACACAGTTTCACACACAGTCTCTCACACACACAGTTAAACTCACAGTCTTACACTCACAGTCTCACACTCTCTCTGTCTCACACACACACAATTTCATGCACAAACTGTCTCAAACACATACAAGTTCACAGTCTCACACTCACACACTATACACACACTCACACTGTCTCACACAAAGCCACACACAGTCTCACAAACACACACAGTCTCACACAAACAGTCTAACATGAACACATGCACTCACAGTCTCTCACATACACACAGTCTCACACACACACACACACACACACACACACAGTCTCACACAAACAGTCTAACACACACACTCACAGCCACTTTAGATTCATTACATTAGCAATAAAAATTATTCATAATGTTCTTTTCTTTCTCTCCCCCCCTTTTTTCCTTCCTCCCTGCATAGAAAATCTTATGTTTAATTTAGGAAAAAAGGGAAGGTATTTTTGTTCTTCTTACGTTTAACCTTATATTAATAAGTAAAACAATACTGACGTTGTTATTGTGCTCTGATAGAGCTGCGTCTCCCACATTGTATTATGCAAATAATGTCAATAAAGTGAGTTTAAAAAAAATATATATATATATTCATAATGTATTGTTTGGAAGGAACATTACATTTCCAGTATTTGGCTATAGAAAGTCTCGCAGCAGCACACAACATTGCAATAAACTTATTAAGTGGCGGCACTAAACCTGTCAGAGGTGTATTTAATAGGATTTTGTTGACACATAATTCTATTCACTGACTTAAAAGCCCCAAGATGAGGAATAGGGATGGGCGAATGTTTCGCAACATTCGAAAAACGGCACGAATTTTAACACATTCGTTCGTTCGAATCGAATTTCGAATGTTTACATAACATTCTAACATTCGATTTTCGAATATTCGGTTTCGAATTTTACGATTACATTCGAAAAAATTCGAATTCGAAAAATTCGAATTTAGATTGTAATAGTATTTCTAATGCTTTTTCTTTAAATGTAATATTCGAATTATGCAATATTCGAATTCGAAAAATTCGAATTTAGATTGTAATAGTATTTCTAATGCTTTTTCTTTAAATGTAATATTCGAATTATGCAATATTCGAATTCGAAAAATTCGAATTTAGATTGTAATAGTATTTCTAATGCTTTTTCTTTAAATGTAATATTCGAATTATGCAATACGTGTATTCGAATTCGAAAAATTCAAATTTAGATTGTAATAGTATTTCTAATGCTTTTTCTTTAAATGTAATATTCGAATTATGCAATACGTGTATTCGAATTCGAAAAATTCGAATTTAGATTGTAATAGTATTTCTAATGCTTTTCCTTTAAATGTAATATTCGAATTATGCAATATTCGAATTCGAAAAATTCGAATTTAGATTGTAATAGTATTTCTAATGCTTTTTCTTTAAATGTAATATTCGAATTATGCAATACGTGTATTCGAATTCGAAAAATTCGAATTTAGATTGTAATAGTATTTCTAATGCTTTTTCTTTAAATGTAATATTCGAATTATGGAATATTCGAATTCGAAAAATTCGAATTTAGATTGTAATAGTATTTCTAATGCTTTTTCTTTAAATGTATTATTCGAATTATGCAATATTCGAATTCGAAAAATTCGAATTTAGATTGTAATAGTATTTCTAATGCTTTTTCTTTAAATGTAATATTCGAATTATGCAATACGTGTATTCGAATTCGAAAAATTCGAATTTAGATTGTAATAGTATTTCTAATACTTTTTCTTTAAATGTAATATTCGAATTATGCAATATTCGAATTCGAAAAATTCGAATTTAGATTGTAATAGTATTTCTAATGCTTTTTCTTTAAATGTAATATTCGAATTATGCAATACGTGTATTCGAATTCGAAAAATTCGAATTTAGATTGTAATAGTATTTCTAATGCTTTTTCTTTAAATATAATATTCGAATTATGCAATACGTGTATTCGAATTCGAAAAATTCGAATTTAGATTGTAATAGTATTTCTAATGCTTTTTCTTTAAATGTAATATTCGAATTATGGAATATTCGAATTCGAAAAAATTCGAATTTAGATTGTAATAGTATTTCTAATGCTTTTTCTTTAAATGTATTATTCGAATTATGCAATATTCGAATTCGAAAAATTCAAATTTAGATTGTAATAGTATTTCTAATGCTTTTTCTTTAAATGTAATATTCGAATTATGCAATACGTGTATTCGAATTCGAAAAATTCGAATTTAGATTGTAATAGTATTTCTAATACTTTTTCTTTAAATGTAATATTCGAATTATGCAATATTCGAATTCGAAAAATTCGAATTTAGATTGTAATAGTATTTCTAATGCTTTTTCTTTAAATGTAATATTCGAATTATGCAATACGTGTATTCGAATTCGATAAATTCGAATTTAGATTGTAATAGTATTTCTAATGCTTTTTCTTTAAATATAATATTCGAATTATGCAATACGTGTATTCGAATTCGAAAAATTCGAATTTAGATTGTAATAGTATTTCTAATGCTTTTAAATGTAATATTCGAGTTATGCAATACGTGTATTCAAATTCGAAAAATTCGAATTTAGATTGTAATAGTATTTCTAATACTTTTTCTTTAAATGTAATATTCGAATTATGCAATATTCGAATTCGAAAAATTCGAATTTAGACTGTAATAGTATTTCTAATGCTTTTTCTTTAAATGTAATATTCGAATTATGCAATACGTGTATTCGAATTCGAAAAATTCGAATTTAGATTGTAATAGTATTTCTAATGCTTTTTCTTTAAATATAATATTCGAATTATGCAATTCGTGTATTCGAATTTGAAAAATTCGAATTTAGATTGTAATAGTATTTCTAATGCTTTTAAATGTAATATTCGAATTATGCAATATTCGAATTTGAAAAATTCGAATTTATATTCGAATTCGAAAAATTCGAATTTATATTCGAATTCGAAAAATTTGAATTTATATTCGAATTCGAAAAATTCGAATTTCGAATGTAGACATTCGATATAATTATAAACATTCGAATTCGAAAGTGACATTCGAAAACTGTAAATAACATTCGATTTTCGAATTTTTAAGAATATTCGTTCTTATCGACATTCGAATTTAGAATTCGAATTTCGGTAATAACATTCGTTCTAGATTCGAAATTCGAAAATTTGCACATTCGCCCATCCCTAATGAGGAACCAGCCTAGCACTAAGTGTCCCTTAATTCTGGGCATCACCACCAAACAGAAAGATAGGTACCCACTGTACTACAGCACCTGTAACTCAGTGCTGGGATATCCTGGATGGTTGTAAGTAGCACCTGAAAGCAGTTTTAACCTAAATCTCTTTCAAAGATATTTTGATAGAGAAGCTATGACACCTGTTTGTATCTTCCATCAATCCTTCAAGGGTAGCACCTCACCAAGATAGCTTTTCCATGTTAGTTAAAAACTACTTCCTTCTCCCCTTATAAGAGACATGTGATTGTGATCATCCCCCTTAGTACATAATACTGAGATAAAATATCTTTTATATAAGGTCATGGAGCCCTCTCTATTTGATATTTTCAAAATGTAACACTTTATATTATCTCAATTATCTGTATTTCTATAGAAACTCTTATTTCTCATTATTTCCAAAATTTCTCAAAATCTTGCTTGATATAGCCAGTTAAAGGGACAGTCAAGTCCAAAAAAACCTGTCATTTTTCAAATAGGGCATGTCATTTTAAACAACTTTCCAATTTACTTTTATCAACAATTTTGCTTTGTTCTCTTGGTATTCTAGTTGAAAGCAAACCTAGGAAGGCACATATGATAATTTCTAAGCCCTTGAAGGCCGGCTGTATTTTATTTACTTTTCACAGCAGGGGAGAGCAAGCTCATGTAGGCCATATAGATAGCATTGTGATCACGCCCGTGGCTAGTGGCAGACACTGCACTAATTGGCTAAAATGCAAGTCAATAGATAATAACTAAAAGTCATGTGATTAGGGGCGGTCAGAAGATGCTTAGATACAAGTTAATCACAGAAATAAAAAGTGTATTAATATAACAGTGTTCGTTTTGCAAAACTGGGGAATGGGTAATAAAGGGATTATCTATCTTTTTAAACAACAAAAATTCTGGTGTTGACTGTCCCTTTAAGTAAGAACAGATCTACAAGAAAATATTCCATATCTATACATCAAAGGTTGCCAAAACTGTAGTAAGTAATATAAGGATATTTTTGCCCAAGTACCAAAATGGGACTGGTTTCAAACAGAAAACCAGTGATTTGTTTTAAATTTGCAGCTTTATAACATAAATAAATACAATTATCAACGCCTTTTTTAAGGCTTACTTACCCTGTTCCAGCTTGTCCATATGTTGATAATGTCCCTCTGTATGAGGTTCAGGCAGTTTAGCATTTTTCCCACCTGAAATCTTCTTGCGCTAATTAGCGCCATGGAAGCCCATCAAAGTAAAAAAACAAATCCTTAAAAAAAGAAAAATATATGAATAAATGAATAATGAATAAATTAGAACTAATGGATACACAAACTAATTTAAAGAAAGCAAATATGTAATAAAATTCATTAGTATACATTTGTTTCCTTTAAATTAGCTTATCAAGGTAAAATACTTACCTATAGCGCACTGAGGAGCTGCACTAATACCGACCATTCCTTACAGATTCCATGGCCATGCTAAAAGGAGGGGGTCCTCCTATAACGCAACCCTGGGTTCTGTGAAGAAAGGTCAGGATAAGTGAGGCTCCCCAGCACACTATAGGTAAGTGTAAAACTACAGGTGATACCGTTTCACCTGCAGTTAAGCTAGTTTTTAATAATATTTATTTCGATTGATTCATCCAAAACAAATTTTCCCATGCTGAACAAGTCTAGTTAGTTTTTTGCATATCAATTTGTTTTTTTCTATGATCAACAGCCTTTCTCATTAGTTAAAAAGGTACCGGCAGCACAGCAATATAATTAAAAAATGATTTATTCATATACAGGACGAAAAAGTACAGACATTGAGCAATGTCTGACGCGTTTCGCGCCCCCTAGTGGCGCTTCATCAAAGACTTTCTCATTAGTTAATACTGCCATTGTAGGAAATGGAGATCTAATATTGTGGGATATATCAAGCTCAGTTGTGTTTGACTCATTAAAATAGTTTAGCCCGGTGACAAATGGAAGAAAGGGCTATTTGACCCCCACTTTATGGGAGCGTTGGTAGGCTCTGCTGTGGGGGTGGAGGATGATAGGAGGAGATAAATTCTCCTCCCCTGCTGAGGATTGACAGTTGCAAAGTTGTGAGCAGCACGGAAGGGGGAAGTTTTTTGTTCTACTCACCTGTGGTAACTTACATGGAGTCGGATGGAAGCCCTGCTGTCGGAGTTGCTGGTGGTCACCAGGCGGAACGGCGAAGACTGGATCCGGGAGCGGCTGAGCGGAGGTGCGGTGGCAGTTGGTGTTCCGGTTGAGGAGTCGGCGAGGAGCGGGACCAGAGGACGGCCAGCCAGGAGGTCGCGGCCACCGGAGCGCCTGAGTCCGGAGATCGACGCCGCCAGGTCCAGGAGATGGAGCGCGGGGCCTGGGCGGCCAGCGGATGCAGCGGTGAGGCCGGATGGCGGGAGAGGTCGTCGAGGAGGAGGTGGGGCCGAGTCGCGGCGTGGATGAAGGTAAGAACAGCTGTGCTATCGCAGATACGGGCTGCAAAGGGGCCTCAGGGGGAATGTGCCATTAAACAGATTGGGTTAATGGGGAATAGGGCGGCACATGGGAGTGCATGGGAAGTAAGATGGAGGCGGGCAGGGTCAGGAGGGAAGATAGAGCCGGGATAAGGCTCGAAGGGGCTCCGGGTGTCTTGGAGGGTTTTTTGGGGGACCGGGAAAGCATTTGAGCATTATAGGGTTTTTGATGGAGGTAGCGGCTAGGTGTAAGGTGGTTAGTGGGGGCTGGGTGGACGAGGGCGGGATTTTGGGGCCAGTGGCAGGGGAGCCGGGATAAGGTTGAGAGGGCTTAGGGGTAGTGGAGTGTATTGGTTCTTTGTGATTGAGTTCGGGTGGGAGGATGCGTAAGGAACTAGGCCTGAAGGGGTTCATGGGGGGGGGGGCGAATTTTGGGGAGGAGGCCCGGGATATAGTTCTAGTTGAGGGGGGATTCAGGGTTTTTTGAGTGTAAGTGGACGGGCCAGAGGGGGGGGGGGGAGTCAGGCTTCTTATGTGGCCGATGGTTGGCATGTTAGCTTGCTAAGTGAAAGGCATGGGTTTGAATCCACCCCCAAGTGCAGATCTTATGGGTGGGGTAGGAGGTTTTCGGGCTGTAAGGGGAATTAGCGGGGAGGTGCGATCTATGGGAGCTTGAGGCAGGTGGTTAAGGGGCGGGGAGGGGCCTGGAGCGGGAATGAGGTTCAGTGGTGAGGGACCATAGGGGTAAATGAGGGGAAGGGGAACTGTATTTGAGGTGGGTCAGGGGGCGGGATATGGGGGATTAGGCCCTAGGTGTGGTCAGGAGGGCAAGGTACTTGAAGGGGGGGTCTCTGGGACCGGGTGATCGGTGGAGGGGTTTAAGGGGGGGGAGTGGTTTCAAGTAGGGATGGGGAGGTTTTGGGTCAAGGGCACAGGGGAGGCACATAGGATTGGTTGTTTTTTAGGTTAGGTTTATTAGAAGGGGTGGCCAATCGAGTAGGACAGAGGCTTGGAAGGAATTGGGCGGTGTAGTGGACCATAGGAGGTTACTGAAGGGTGGGCTTTTAAAAATAAAAAAAATAAAAAATAAAGAGGGGGAGTGGAAGCGGTGAGGGATTAATATAAGGGTAGGAGTAGGGAAGCAGGATCTGGGAGATATTTCTGCAGAAGGGGTTGCTGAAAGGGAGGGCATGGGGGTGCAGCTTAAGCGGGTTGGGAGGATGCCTGCCGGGCAGCTAAGGGGGGGGTAGAAAAGGGGGGGGTGGTGGAAGGGTAAGGGATAGAAGGGGTTTTTGGTAGGGACAAGGTAGGGGTAGGGTGATTAACTTTTCTTCTGGTTTCAGGGACTTCTGGGGCGAACAGAAGGGGTGTGGAGGCTACGGGAGCCGGGAGGAGTGGCAATAGTGAGCGACAGGAAGACATCACGGATCCACCACTGGAGTTGGAGGCCAGTGGGAATTTTGAAGAGGAGGACCCTTTGGAGGGGACGTCGTCGGGTTCAGCTACGGTTGGCCAGGTAGGGGGTATGTCTACACTGGTGCAGCTTCTTCAGCTGTTGTCTCCGCAACGGAGTGCAGTAGGGGTGGGGCAAGGGGAGGTAGGCCGGGGGGCAGAAGGGGGGGGAGAGGGGTGTATTGACTATGTCTTCTTCACAGTCTGTAGGTGCAGGTAGGAGGGAGAGGGGCTCATCGCCCGCTGTCAGGGCAGGAGGTTCCGGCAGTCGCCGGAGGTCGAGATCACCGATACGGCGGCCTCAGGGAGGAGGTAGACCTGGGTCGCCACCCCGAGTGCGGGGGGAAAGAGAACGTGACAGGAGCAGGCACGGCAGGGGGCGCTCTCCTGCCAGACGAGACGACATACGAAGGAGATTGGACATCAGCAGAGGCCCCGAGAGCGAAATTAGAGAGCAGAGGAGAGAGGAAAGGACGGAGTCGACACAAATTCCAGTGACGGTGCAACAGCCTACAGGTGAGGGTACGGCTGGGGGTGCGCCAGTAGTGAATGTGGTGGAGAGTAGAGAGAGAGGCATGATAATGGCAGGCTTGAAGGGGTTATTGGCGGCACTAGAGAAGCCTAGCGGTGGGGGAGTTCCGGTTGCGGGGGCATGGGTGCCCCCTGGTATGGGGACACAGGGTGCAGTAGCGTCGGTAGTGGCAGGGGGGATGCAGGGGGTAGTAGCGCCGGTGGTCGTTGCACAGAATAGTGGGGTCGTGGTAGCAGGTGAGTCCCCGGCTGCGAGTAAGGAGGTGGTTAGAGTTCCGGAAGGGGCGCTCAGGAGGCCTTGTTTATGCTCAGTGGGTCCTTTGGGTATCCACTTAACAGACGAATTGAGGGATAAGATAGGGAAGAGGGAGTTTGTGGAGATATTCTCCCTGTTGCCCTTGGAGCACGTGTTAGAGGTGAAGGAGGATGAGAAGGAAAAGGGGAAAAAGGAGGAGGAGGAAAGGAAGAAAAGGTGGAGGAAGTTGCCCAAGACATTTGCGAATTGGTCTCGGGCCTTCCGGATTTTGGCTAGTGTGTTTTGTGACAAGTTCCCCGAGCAAGGGGCTTCCCTTTTTTGCTATTATGAAGAAATAGCTAGTGCCTTTGGGACCTATGGGGGTATGGCCTGGTGGAGGTATGATGAGGGGTTCAGGCAGCGAATGGCGGTTCGTCCGGAAATGCGTTGGGACGATAGGGATATGGGGATATGGTTAGAAATGATGACCCCGCTATGGGGGGCTCGTTCCTTTCAGAGCCCCGGACAGACGGGGAGCAGCACTGGAGCCAGCACAGGAACTGGAGCAGCTATCCGTAAAGGGCTGTGCTTCCAGTTTAATGAAGGGCAATGTAAGTTTGGAGCGTTGTGTAAATACAAACACGAGTGTTCGGTGTGTGGAGGGATCCATTCCGGGGCAAAATGTTTCCGGAAGGGCAGAATGGGCGGCAGGCCAGGGGAAGTGGGTTTACCGGGCACGGACGCCGGTGATAGTAAAAAAGATGGTTCCTTGGCTCGAGGCGTACGCCAATGAGCGGGGACATGCGGGGGACGCGGAATTTCTCTTGACGGGGTTTAGTTCGGGAATTTTGATTCCTTTTAAGGAGCAAGAGGGGTCGTCCTTCACGGGGAACTTAAAATCGGCAAGGGAATTTCCGGAGGTGTTAAGGGAAAAGTTGGGGAAAGAAGTCAAACTGGGAAGGATGGCGGGCCCATTCAGGCTACCTCCTATCCCGGGACTGAGGGTGTCTCCTTTGGGGCAATTCCGGATGATAAATCATTTATGTTACCCGCGGGGTATATCGGTGAATGATGGCATCGACCCGGAATTGGTATCGGTGAAGTATGCCTCTTTTGACAAGGCAATCTCGGTGGTGAGGAAGGCGGGCCGTTGTGCCCTGTTGGCAAAGGCGGATGTTGAATCCGCGTTTAGGCTACTGCCCGTTCACCCGAGGTCGCATCACCTCTTGGGGTGTAAATTTGAGGATCAGTTTTACGTGGACCTCTGCCTCCCGATGGGCTGTTCAATTTCCTGTTCATATTTTGAAAGGTTCAGCTCGTTTGTGGAGTGGGTGGTGAAAAGGAGGTCGGGGAAGGTCTCAGTAGTGCATTACTTGGACGATTTTCTCTTTGTGGGCCCGGATGGGTCCGGTACATGTGAGCTCCTGGTAGCAGTTTTTGGTGAGGTGGCCAAGGAGTTTGGTATTCCAGTTGCGGAGGACAAATCGGAGGGCCCAGCGACGGTCCTGAGTTTTCTTGGGATCGAGATTGATTCGGTCAGAATGGAATGCAGGCTCCCGGAGGACAAAGTCCGGGATCTGCGGGAGGTGATCGATGGGGTCCTGAGCAAGAAAAAAGTCTTACTTAAAGAATTGCAATCGCTGTTGGGTAAATTGAACTTTGCGGGGCGCATAATACCCATTGGCCGGGTGTTCTGCCGCAGATTGTCGCTGGCGACAGCTGGAATTTCCAATCCGAAATTTCCCATCCGCATATCGTCGGATATGAAGGAGGATTTGAAGATTTGGAAAGTCTTTTTAGAAGACTTTAATGGAGCTTTGTTGATCCAGGAGGCCGGTTGGTCGGATGACCAATTGTGTTTATTTACAGATGCGTCGAGTGCCCATGGAGTTGGGGCTTTCCTGAATGGTAAGTGGTGCGCCAGAGCTTGGCCGGAGGCTTTTGTGGAATGGGGGTTGACAAGGAATCTGACATTCCTGGAATTGTTCCCATTGGTGGTGGCTTTGAGAATTTGGCCGGAACACCTCAGGGACAAAAAGGTTTGTTTTCACTCTGACAATTTGGGAGTGGTATGGGCGATTAATCGTTTGACAGCAAATTCTCCGGCCGTGATCCGTTTACTACGGGCATTTGTGTTGGAATGCTTGAGGTGTAATGGAGGGTGGTGCATGTCCCTGGGCGGCTGAATGTAATTGCCGACTCTTTATCCCGGTTCCAGTGGGATCGATTTTGAGAGGCGGCCCCAGGGGCGGATGCGGAAGGCTGGGAGTGCCCAGAGGATCTGTGGCAGCTTGGCTGCCAGGAACATTGAGTCTGGTACAAGGGGCTTTAGCTCCTAACACATGGAGGGCTTACGTCCGAGTGTGGAAGTTGTGGAGGAATAGGGTTGAGCATGGTTATCAGGAGGGTACTAGGGAGGAGGAAATGAGAACTTTGGTGGAATGGATAAAATGCTGGGGGAGAGAACGGCTGTCGCCCTCAGAGATACGGAGGAGGATGGCGGCATTGGCATTTCTGTTTAAACTGTTGGGACAGGTGGATTTGACAAAAATCTTTGTGGTACGGATGGCGATTAAGAGTCTGTGTAAGAGGAAGGCGCGGGCAGATGGTAGGCGTCCGATAACATTTGCCATATTAGAAGGTGTGGTTGGGAGGCTGGGGGGTATTTGTTCCTCAGGTTACGAGGAAAAGTTATACAGGGTGGCATGCGTCCTGGCTTTTTTTGGAGCATTTAGGGTGTCGGAGCTGATGGGGAGAAACCGGGGGGATTTAGGTGGCTTGGCGAGGCAGGATGTGGTGTTGAAGGAGGAGCTGGTGGAGCTTTGGGTGAGAAGGTCCAAGACGGATCAGGAAGGGAGAGGTGCTATGGTAGTGCTGCGGAAGATTGGGGGCTGTTGCTGTCTGGTTGGTTCGGTCCGGGAATTTTTGGAGGTATCAAGGAGTTCATCGGGTCCACTGTTGTTACACAGTGATGGTACACCGTTATCTAGATATCAGTTTGTGGCTGTGGTGCGTAAGGCATTAGTGGCGATGGGGATGAGAGGGGAAGACTTTAGTTCACATTCGTTTCGAATTGGGGCAGCGACGGAGGCAGCATCATTAGGTTTGGATGGGGGGATGATCAGAAAGATTGGCAGATGGAGGTCTGAAAGATTTCATGGGTACGTGAGACAGGAGCTGGTGGTGCAACCAGGGGGGTATTGACAAGTGGATTCTTTTGCTTCATTTGACAGGGCCGGTGTCTTGCTGGATTTTCGGGCACTCCTACATTTTTTGGGCGAGGAAAGCGGCAGCTGTCAAAGACAATGGGTTGCAGTTGGGTTTCTCCAGGGAGCAGGTGGATATAAGGTGGTTGGGGGTCCGAGGTATGAAATGGGCCCAATTGTTCGGGAAGGTATCTGAGTATGCCAGGGTGTTCGCTCCCCCTCAGGTGTTGGTTATCCATGTGGGGCGGAACGACTTGGGGTACAAAGATTTGTTGTGGGGAATGAAGAGTGGGATAGATAGGCTGTTATCTTTGTTCCCTGATATGATTTTAGTGTGGTCGGAAATTGAGAGCAGGGTGGTGTGGCGGTCAGCTTGGGACATCAGGAAATTGGAAGCATCCAGAAGGAAGGTAAATAGGACGGTCAGTGGGTATGTCAGAAAGAGGGGTGGAGTGAGCCTTAGGCATGTGGAATTTGAAGGGGAGTCAGGCAGGTGTTTCTATTTAAAGGATGGGGTTCATTTGAACGAAGTTGGACTGCACCTATTTAATTTCACTATTAAGGAGGGGATCGAAAAGGCCTTAGCCCTGTGTGGCGGTACTCACTGAATGCGAGTGGTGGCGGGTTGCTTGCTGTGATCTATTGAGGCTTACGCCTGATAGATAGTGGCTGGTACTTCTGTTGGTAATGGAAAGTGGAAAGTGATGGTGGACGCCCCGCCCCTGAAAAGGGGTGGGGGCTTATGGAGAGTAAAAGCAAGCACTGGGTGAACTGTTAGATAAGAGGTTATAATGTTGATAAAGTTTAACTTGTGTTGTTGATTTAATAAACAGGCTGCGGCCTTTTCATCCCATAAAATTGGTTGTGTTTTATTGAGAATGGATGGAGTGAACTCAGAAATGTGGGTCAAGTTTAGCCCGGTGACAAATGGAAGAAAGGGCTATTTGACCCCCACTTTATGGGAGCGTTGGTAGGCTCCGCTGTGGGGGTGGAGGATGATAGGAGGAGATAAATTCTCCTCCCCTGCTGAGGATTGACAGTTGCAGAGTTGTGAGCAGCACGGAAGGGGGAAGTTTCCCGCCCTCCCTCCCCAGGAATAGGGAATAAATTGGTTGTCGCAGCTACGGAGGGGTGCTTGCTGTGATCTATTGAGGCTTACGCCTGATAGATAGTGGCTGGTACTTCTGTTGGTAATGGAAAGTGGAAAGTGATGGTGGACGCCCCGCCCCTGAAAAGGGGTGGGGGCTTATGGAGAGTAAAAGCAAGCACTGGGTGAACTGTTAGATAAGAGGTTATAATGTTGATAAAGTTTAACTTGTGTTGTTGATTTAATAAACAGGCTGCGGCCTTTTCATCCCATAAAATTGGTTGTGTTTTATTGAGAATGGATGGAGTGAACTCAGAAATGGGGGGTCATGTAATCATTTTGATATTGAATGAGAATATCAGATGGACTGCTCTAGAAGCATGTGCACTCCTAACCTTACCTAGTTATGCTGTAATGGAAACTAAGGTTCAACAAATGATAACAAAGTAAGGTCAAATTGATAATAGAAGTAAACTGGCTTTATTTAACTGTACACTATCTAAATTATGAAAGATTAATTTTGACTCCAATGTCCCTTTAAGGAACATAAACATCAATAAAAATGTAAATAATAATTTAAATGTGCCATAGTATAAAAAAAATATCTTAATTTGTGAAGTTAAGAACAATGTGACAGACGTGCCCAATAAGGCTTGACAAACACAGATGGAATGAGCCCCAGAGAGAGGCAACTGATTTGTGGAGGGGGGGGGGAATTACCAACTCAATTTATAAGTTCATATTCTGTTTTTAAGAAGAACAAGACTCTTGTTAATTGTTGGAATTTTTATTGTTTAATATTATTGATAAAAATGTATAGCTGTCAAGGACTGTCTATAGCACGAGATATGTAGCAGAAAAAGATTTAGATTGTTTCTAAACAGGTATTATTTTGTGCATTACTGGTTGATGTTATATGTGTTCTGTAATGTCAGCTTTGATAAATAAAAAATTAAAAACAAATACAATCTGCTTGTTACCCCTTCTTTATAAACATAGCTCTCATGCTCCAATGCTGACTTAATAATACATGGCAGACAGTAGATGTACAGACACATGTGCTGATGATGTCAGTAACACTTGTAGCGCAGGTGCAAGGTGCTCAATCAGAGGCGGAACCATTTTTTTCTAGTCCCCCTAAAGCAATTGTTGTTCTAGCCTCCCCCTGGGCTGGCTCCTAACCTTCCTCCTAACCCACCCTACTGCCTGGTCTGCAGCGGAGCAGCCTTGCAAGATACGCTGTGCACACAGGTCGCTCTGTGGCCTCCCTCTGCTGCCTGAAACTGGTCCCCACCAGTTCTGAAAAGCTGAACATGTGGTGGGCCCCTCTTACCTGCGGGCCCCTCAGCTTTGCAGGGTCTGCAGGGCCAGGATTTCTGCCACTACGCTCAAATTAAATTAATGCTTAGTGCAATATGCCGCAACATTCCTTTTGTTATTGTGTTGCCTAAGGCATATGGAAGAAGAGTTTCATTAATCATGGAATAGAGGTTTCCATGTTATATAACATTTTCCTTGTTATAGAGACATTCCTTCTTGAAATGCGATCTAGCCCTTCATCTATACATTTGAGGTTGGTTTAAAAATGGAGAACTTATTTTTATGACCAAGACTTTTACGCATATAATTAGTATAGTCATATGTTTTCTTAAAATATATAAGCATTTATTAAGTGCCATAGGTCAAATATTTGCAAGTATTACATTTCCTATGTCCACATCTGTAAATTCCTTTTTTTCTCAAACTACAACTGCTTCCCAGGACAAAACCAATGGATCATTTACTGCTGTTCATTGTTTATTTACAGCATTTTTGTTAGGTGCCAGTATATTCTTAATAGCACACGTAGGAGTATCATCTAATATATTTTACAAAACCACCCAATGTTTCTTAATGAATATGTACATAGCAAATACAATAGTTGGAACTATTTGATAATTGGTTGGGTTCACTTTTGATCTAGGATAACAGGGATAATTTTAAGATTAACATCCATCTAACTTGTGAGTCAACATTTGTGATGTTTCTGCATATACAGGTATGCACATGAGGTGTACAATATTTGGGTAGAACAAGTTGCAAATTGAAAGTGAGATAGAATGATTATAATAGGAAATTTAAAGAGATGGTAAATTAAAACTTTCAAAAACTTACCAGTAGAATCTAAGTGGCATTCATAACCAAACTGTTATAATATTTTTTTTAATGTTTCTTTATATATTAAAAAAAAAAATTTATTATCCTGTTTTGTGTTCTTCGTTTCCCGTCCTTGCGCTTCCTTTTCTATAGGGGAGTGGTGTATAGAGCGGTCTCACCCATTTGTGCTTGCCATACAGAAAAAAATAAATGAAACATAACATTTTTGCACAAAAATGTTATAATATAGAGCATGTGTACATTTATTTTTTATAACAACTGTGTTTCTAACTTCAAAATCAAATACTGAAAACAATCCCTGTGTTGCGATAGTATAGACTCCCTGCAATGCTGTCAGCTATCCAATTAAACAGTGAATCAGAACATCAGCTCCGATTCACTGTTTACATGTATATCATCAGGATTCCCTTTGGCTGATACCGTGCAGACTTCAACTGAGATAGCATCAGATCCAATTTTCTATATGATGACCATCATTTGGCACCTAATATGAATGTGTTAATAGGATAAGATACCCCCGCACAATCAGCAAACCCTGCAGCAATGATTCTCATTGGGTGATTGACAAAAACATCAACAGAAGAGAAAAATAAAAATTTGAGGGGGGGGGGGGCAACGGGAGAAATGAAAGGTATGAAAATAAATAAATAAATAAAAATATTTATAAGCATTTTAGGGTAAAAAAAAACACTTTGGAGATTACATATATATAAAAAAAACTGTCAATAAAGAGCTCCCTGTAACTATAGTATCTCTTTAAGAAAAGTTTCTCCTTAGCCAATATCTCCAATCACTGTGCAACTTCTCATATTGGTGAAGATACTAAACAGATGTTTACATATAGCAGTTTGCTAAGACTATGCCAGAAAGAAAGATTTAGGCTATTGAATATGAAATCATTATATACTGACAGTTTAAATGATAAAGTGAATCTGGCTGCTTTTAAAGGGATCCAAAACCTAAAAATGTCCTTTCATAATTCACACAGAGCATATGGTTTTAAAAAAGGTTCCAATTTACTTCTATTATCAAATTTGCTTTGTTCTCATGGTATTCTTTATTGAAGAGGTACCTAGGTAGGTGTCTGGCGCACTACATGGCAGGAAATAGTCTAGTGCTTTTTGAAAATGGATAACATTCTTGCAAAACTGCTGCCCCATAGTGCTCCAGACACGTGCACGCTCCTGATATTACCTCCCTGCTTTTCACCAAAAGATACCAAGAGAGTGGAAAAAATTGATAATAGAAGTAAACTAGAATGCTGTTAAAAATAACATATCTGAATCATAAAAGAACATTTTTGAGTTTCATGTCCCTTTAAAAGCACACTAAAGTGAAAATTAAACTTTCATGATTAATATAGCGAATGCAATTTTAAACAACTTACCAATTCTCTTCCATCATCAAAATGTGCACATCTTTTTATAGGATATCACACGCGTGTTAATGTATTTCCTCATAGAAGTCAATGGAGCAAAAAAAAGTGGAAAAAAACACCCTACTCGTGCGCAAACCTGATTGCATATTCTCAAGTGCACTACCCCGACCTGTAAATATGAATATTTCACATTCCAATGTTCTTCACGTAGCAGAATATGTTCTATTTATTCACAAATACAAATTTCTACATATATCTGGTGGTATTTTGGTACACTATGTATCTATACCTATATATATATATATATATATATATATATATATAATTATATAATCACATTTTTGTAAATATTTTATTATACCTTTTCATGTGACAACACTGAATACTGACAATTTGCTACAATGTAAAGTAGTGAGTGTACTTTTTATATATGTATTTATTTGTTTATATGTATATACAGTATATGTCTGTAAATACATATATAAACATATAAATATATAATTACATATGTACACACACATAAATATATATATATATATATATATATATATATAAAATTATATAATCACATTTTTGTAAATATTTTATTATACCTTTTCATGTGACAACACTGAATACTGACAATTTTCTACAATGTAAAGTAGTGAGTGTACTTTTTATATATGTATTTATTTGTTTATATGTATATACAGTATATGTCTGTAAATACATATATAAACATATAAATATATAATTACATATGTACACACACATAAATATATATATATATATATATATATATATATATATATATATATATATAGACCTGTCTGGGGCTAACTGCCTGTGACTCTGGGGACAGCACAGCTTTCTGTGAGTGCCAGTGGCACCCAGGGCTGAGCATGTTGCAGGATCATGGGATGTGTACCCGGTCCGGTATAAGAGTGCAGTCCCCTTCCGTGTTTTGTATATGTCTAGGGTGATTACATAAGCCTGTGCACCCTTCCCTTGTTCCCAGTTTGTTTGGATTTGAAAGCTTGCATTGTGTGGCTGTTTTAGGGTCCCAGGTATTGGAAAGGACCTTGACGAGGTACCTGGGCTTGTCCCATTTGGCCAGATGCGGTAACTAACCTTTCCATTTTTGCTTTTAAATCTAAGCTGACAGCTTGTAAGTGAGTGCTGGGTTTTCTCTGTGTGTTGTATTAATTTGTTTTGTAATTTTCTCTATGGTTCTTGCACCCAGACCTGTCTGGGGCTAACTGCCTGTGGCTCTGGGGACAGCACAGCTTCCTGTAAGTTCCAGTGGCACCCAGGGCTGAGCATGTTGCAGGGTCATGGGATGTGTACCTGGTCCGGTATAAGAGTGCAGTTCCCTTCCGTCTTTTGTATATATCTAGGGTGATTACATATGCCTGTGCACCCTTCCCTTGTTCCCAGTTTGTTTGGATTTGAAAGCTTGCATTGTGTGGCTGTTTTAGGGTCCCAGGTATTGGAAAGGACCTTGACGAGGTACCTGGGCTTGTCCCATTTGGCCAGATGCGGTAACTAACCTTTCCATTTTTGCTTTTAAATCTTAGCTGAGAGCTTGTAAGTGAGTGCTGGGTTTTCCATGTGTGTTGTATTCATTTGTTTTGTAATTTTCCCTATGGTTCTTGCACCCAGACCTGTCTGGGGCTAACTGCCTGTGGCTCTGGGGACAGCACAGCTTCCTGTGAGTGCCAGTGGCACCCAGAGCTGAGCATGTTGCAGGGTCATGGGATGTGTACCCGGTCCGGTATGAGAGTGCAATTCCCTTCCGTGTTTTGTATATGTCTAGGGTGATTACATATACCTGTGCACCCTTGCCTTGTTCTCAGTTTGTTTGGATTTGAAAGCTTGCATTGTGTGGCTGTTTTAGGGTCCCAGGTATTGGAAAGGACCTTGACGAGGTACCTGGGCTTGTCCCATTTGGCCAGATGCGGTAACTAACCTTTCCATTTTTGCTTTTAAATCTTAGCTGAGAGCTTGTAAGTGAGTGCTAGGTTTTCTCTGTGTGTTGTGTATATATATATATATATATATGTAGTAAAGACAAAACACAAAATGGAAAAGCAGCGCTTTGCTTTTAAAAGTAATTTGCACAACGGTGCATTGAGATACAGTCTTACTGTTCTTAGGTCCCCTGATGTGTAAAGGGGAATAATGGCAAAAAGAAATGCAGGATGACTTCAATACACTTCGTATCACTCCCTGTAGGTCCAGATGCAGCCGCTCTCTTTACCGGTGTGTATTCCTCCTCACACAGGTCAAAGTGACAAATGCAGACTGAAAGAAATAGGGAACAGCGCAAAATGGACCAGATTCAAGGTAGTAGTTTATTCAGAATGACAAACACGCCACAATAAAAATTCTACTTACAAGATGTAAGTTGTTAAAAAGCATTTCACAAATTTTGTTGTGAACAAATAGTCCCACTCTGGTATTAGGGTAATCCGCAGCCGACAGAAAAGTCTTTCTCCCCCACACAGTTGAAAACTCCTCTGGAAGATAAGAAGATCAAAAGGGACCTGATGAGCTCAACGCGTTTCCCCTGGTGTATGTCTGGGCTTTTTCAAGAGCAAACTTTTTTTTTTGCTCTTGAAAAAGCCCGGGCATACACCGGGGGAAACGTGTTGAGCTCATCAGGTCCCTTTTGATCTTCTGATCTTCCGGAGGAGTTTTCAGTTGTGTGGGGGAGAAATACTTTTATGTCGGCTGCGGATTACCCTAATACCGGAGTGGGGACTATTTGTTCACAACAAAATTTGTGAAATGCTTTTTAACAACTTAGAGGAGATCTACATTGGAGATAAGAAGGCGCCAAACATAGGGTGATATCGTCGCTACACAGCTAAACGCTAAGGTGGATGTCAGAATACTTACAAACAAGGCGGCACTACGATGTGCCTAGTTGCGCAGACCGGGACCTCAAAAGTCGCCCGGAAGACCAAACACTGGCATACAGCAAACCTTTTTTAACCATTTATTAACCCCTAATCTGCCGCCCCCAACGTCGCTGCCACTATATTAAAGTTATTAACCTCTAAACCTAAGTCTAACCCTAACACCCCCTAACTTAAATATAATTAAAAGAAATCGAAATAAAATTACTATAATTAACTAAATTATTCCTATTTAAAACTAAAACCTGTAAAATAAACCTTAAACTTGCTACAATATAACTAATAGTTACATTGTAGCTATCTTAGGGTTTATTTTTATTTTACAGGCAAGTTTGTATTTATTTTAACTAGGTACAATAGTTTTTAAATAGTTGTTAACTATTTAATAACCACCTAGCTAAAATAAATACAAAAGTACCTGTAAAATAAAACCTAACCAAAGTTACAATTACACCTAACACTACACTACAATTAAATTATTTCCCTAAATTAAATACAATTAAATATAATTAAATTAAATTATCTAAAGTACAAAAAAAAAACACTAAATTACAGAAAATAATAAACAAATTACAAGATTTTTAAACTAATTAAACCTAATCTAATCCCCCTAACAAAATAAAAAAGCTCCCCAAAATAAAAAGCCCTACCCTACACTAAATTAAAAATAGCCCTTAAAAGGGCCTTTTGCGGGGCATTGCCCCAAAGTAATCAACTCTTTTACCTGAAAAAAAGTACAAACCCCCCCAACATTAAAACCCACCACCCACACAACCAACCTTACTCTAAAACCCACCCAATACCCCCTTAAAAAAACTTAACACTAATCCCTTGAAGATCACCTTACCGGGAGAAGTCTTCATCCAACCGGGCTGAAGTCCTCAACAAAGCCGGGAGAAGTCTTCATCCAAGCCGGGCGAAGTGGTCCTCCAGACGGGCAGAAATCTTCATCCAGACGGCATCTTCTATCTTCATCCATCCGGCGCGGAGCGGGTCCATCTTCAAGACATCCGACGCGGAGCATCCTCTTCTGACGACGGCTAAGACTGAATGAAGGTTCCTTTAAATGACGTCATCCAAGATGGCTTCCCTTCAATCCCGATTGGCTGATAGAATTCTATCTTGCCAATCTTGGATGACGTCATTTAAAGGAACCTTCATTCAGTCTGCTATAAATATATTTGATATTGTTTACAATTTAAGATGAAGGGGTTTTTTTGCCCTTTCAGCATTTAGCCTGAAACTGCTACACAGACATGATTGATAAAACATATATAAGTGCTTATTATGTATTGGTTGATCTAACATTATTGTCCTGGGGGAAGTACTAGGTTTATGCCTAAAATGGTAGAAAGCAGAGATGGTGTTGATTCCCCAACCTATCTATCTCTAGAAAAGTCAACCAAATGTGAAAAATAGGTAAGTGAGAGATAAATCCTTAGTAACATATGGATAATTCCCTCTACCATATAGTGCTCCAGAAATGGGCTGGATCCTAAGCAGACATCCCTGCTTTTCAACAAAGATACCAAGAGAACAAAGAGAAATTTATAATAGAAGTAAATTAGAAAGTTGTTTAAAATCACATGAGAGCCCAGCTGTTTGTAGAGCACCTTCTTTAGAGCTGACTACAACAGTGCGACTCTTGGCAGGGCCCTCTACCCGTCGGATCCCTATAAATGTATCCTTGTATTCCGCCTATGTTTATAGCGCTGCAGAATCTGTTGGCGCTCTACAAATAACCGATAATAATAATCTGGGGCCGAGTTATTACAGTGCAGACGGACATAATACATATCATGTCCGCCGCACATCCATAAATGCCAACAGCATACACTGTCTGGTGAACTGCTTGCGCAATGTCGCCCCCTGCAGATTCGCGGCCAATCGACCACTAGCAGGGGGTGTCAATCAGCCCAATCGTATAGGATTGGGTGGATTGAAGACTGCAACCTCAGAGGCAGCGGACACGTTATGGAGCAGCGGTTTCATAACTTCTGTTTCCGATGAGCCTGAAGGCTCGCGCGGAAACATGGGCATTAAGCTCCATTCGGAGCTTGATAATTCGGCCCCTCTGTCTGAATCATGAAGTAAATATTTTGGGTTTCATATCTCTTTAACAGCTTTTGGTCTGTACAAACAGCATCTCTGAACATCACAAATCCATAGAGGGAATTATCCATATGTTACTAAGGATTTATCTCTCACTTACCTATTTTTCACATTTGGTTGACTTGTCTAGAGATAGATAGGTTGGGGCATCAACACCATCTCTCCTTTCTACCATTTTAGGAATAAACCTAGTACTTCCCCCTGGACAATAATGTTAGATCAACCAATACATAATAAGCACTTATATATGTTTTATCAATCATGTCTGTGTAGCAGTTTCAGGCTAAATGCTGAAAGGGCAAAAAAATCCTTCATCTCAAATTGTAAACAATATCAAATATATTTATAGCATACTAGAATTTTCAGCTGAAGTGTTAGATTCCTGGAATGCCTTTCTGGGAATGTGGAACAATTAGATCTTAAACTTAGTAACAATTTTACCTTCTAATACCAAGATACACGACTTTTTGTTATTAGATTATTTTATTTGTTATTATTTATTTTATTTTTTTTTAAAAAAGGTTAATTATAGATTAAATTATTATTTTATATGGTTGTTAAGTTTGGTAAGCAATGCAGTAGTGAGACCAGTAGGATGCTGGCGGAATTCAGCATTGCACAGGAGTACAATTTTGCGCTCATGTGCAATCCCACCCCCGACCGTCCACAGCCAATCACGTGCGGGTAGAAGCTGTCAATCTCCCCGGTTGGACTAGACCACGGAGATTGAATTTCGTTACTTTAGAGTTGGCGAAAGATTAGAGGATGACCACTGCTTGTTAAACACGGCGTGCAGGTTCTCTTGTGAGAACCTGCAGTTGTAGTGGGTCGAAAGGCTTGCAAAGCCTTTAATAAATCGACCCCATAGTTGTATTGGTAGAGGCATTAGCATAAGAACTATTTTGGTTCGTATTCCACTTTATAATTCACTGGGCATCATCTAAAATAATATTTATAGCCCTAGAAACCATTTAGGATCTATTTGAAAAAGCATTTTAACATAGGCGGCTGGTAAGGTATCTGATTGGCCGTTCCACCTGGTGACAGCAGACTAAAAAAGAGCCTTTGGTAGAAGGGCGGCTGGTGTCTTCACGGTTAAAATAAACTTAAGAGCCACAGGGACAGATTTACAATTAATTTAGTAATTTCAGGGCCTTGAATATTTGTTATAATATTAATTGTTGTTAATTGTGATGGAATATGCACTTTGAGAAATTATATTTTTTTCATTCATCAAAACTATTTAAGTTTGATGCTTTTTATCATTGTAAAGCATCTTTTATAAATCCTGCCAAGTTATCTAAAACGTATATTTCTAATTTTTAGTTTTGTATCATGGATGTTTTATATATTATTTTACTTAAAGGGACAAGTCAAAATTAAACTTTCATGATTTAGATAGAGCATACAGTTTGAAACAGCTTTCCAACTTTCTCCTATTAAATTTGCTTTGTCCTCTTAAAGTGTAAATCTAGGTAGACTGATAGAAGCTTAGGAGTGTGTCCGTCTGTTTAGCAATCTAAAACAGTGTTAACAACAATGTATAACATTGATTAATAATTGTTGCAATCACTGTGCCAGATGGCTAAAAACATGTGCACACGCCTAAGCTCACCTAGGGTTGTTCTTTAACAAAGGAGACCAAAAGAACTAAGCAACATTGATAACAAAAGTAAATGGGAAAGCTGTTTAAAATGTCATGATCTATCCAATCCATTTAAAGCAGGGGTGCCCACACTTTTTTGTGTTGGGATCTACTTTTCAAATGACCAGCTCAACGAGATCTACCCACTAAAAATGGGCCGGCTCCTAAGCTTACATTCCTGATTTTTTAAATAACGATACCAAGAGAATGAAGAAATATGGATAATAGGAGTAAATTAGAAAGTTGTTTAAAATTGCATGCTCTGTATCTGAATCATGAAAAAAAAACCATAATTTATGTAAGAACTTACCTGATAAATTCATTTCTTTCATATTAGCATGAGCTAATGAGCTAGTGACGTATGGGATATACATTCCTACCAGGAGGGGCAAAGTTTCCCAAACCTTAAAATGCCTATAAATACACCCCTCACCACACCCATAATTCAGTTTAACGAATAGCCAAGAAGTGGGGTGATAAGAAAGGAGCGAAAGCATCAAAAAATAAGGAATTGGAATAATTGTGCTTTATACAAAAAAATCATAACCACCACAAAAAGGGTGGGCCTCATGGACTCTTGCTAATATGAAAGAAATGAATTTATCAGGTAAGTTCTTACATAAATTATGTTTTCTTTCATGTAATTAGCAAGAGTCCATGAGCTAGTGACGTATGGGATAGCAGATACCCAAGATGTGGAACTTCCACGCAAGAGTCACTAGAGAGGGAGGGATAAAATAAAGACAGCCAATTCCGCTGGAAAAATTAATCCACTACCCAAATCAAAAGTTTCAATTTTTATAATGAAAAAAACTGAAATATAAGCAGAAGAATCAAACTGAAACAGCTGCCTGAAGTACTATTCTACCAAAAACTGTTTCTGAAGAAGAGAAAACATCAAAATGGTAGAATTTAGTAAAAGTATGCAAAGAAGACCAAGTCATTGCTTTGCAAATCTGATCAACAGAAGCTTCATTCTTAAAGATCCAGGAAGTAGAAACTGACCTAGTAGAATGAGCCGTAATCCTCAGAGGCGGGAATTAACCCGACTCCAAATAAGCATGATGAATCAAAAGCTTTAACCAAAATGCCAAAGAAAAGGCAGAAGCCTTCTGACTTTTCCTAAAACCAGAAAAGATAAATAAGGTAGAAGTCTGTCTGAAAACTGAGTAGCTTCAACATAATATGTCAAAACTCTTACCACATCCAAAGAATGTAAGAATCTTACCAAAGAATTCTTAGGATTAGGATACAAGGAAGGGACAATAATTCCTCCACTAATGTTGTTAGAATTCACAACTTTAGGTAAAAATTGAAATGAGGACAGCAAAAACCACCTTATCCTGATGAAAAATCAGAAAAAGGAGATTCACAAGAAAGAACAGATAATTCAAAAAAACTGTTCTATCTGAAGAGATGTCTAAAAAGAACAATACTTTCCATGAAAGTAATTAATGTCCAAAGAAAGCATATGCTCAAATAGAAGAGTCTGAAAAGCCTTCAGAACCAAAATAAGACTCCAAGGAGGAGAAATTGGCTTAAATGACAGGCTTGATACGAACCAAAGCCTGAACAAAACAATGAATATCAGAAAGATTTAGCAATTCTTACTGTGAAACAGCACAGAAAAGCAGAGATTTGTCCTTTCAATGAACATGCAGACAAAACCTTATGAAGAAACTATAAAATCCTAGGAATTCTAAAAGAATGCCAAGAGAATACATAAGAAGAACATCATGAGATGTAAATCTTCCAAACTCAATAATAAATCTTACTAGACACAGATTTACGAGCCTGCAACATAGTATTAATCACTGAGTCAGAGAAACTTCTATGACTAAGTACCAAGCGTTAAATTTTCATACCATCAAATTAATAGTTTGAATTCCTGATGAAAAAAACGAATGTTAAGATATAAGGTCTGGCCTTAATGGAAGTAACCAAGATTGGCAACTGGACATCCGAACAAGAACCATATACCAAAACCTGTGTGGCCATGTTGGAGCCACCAGCCACACCAAAAATTGGTCTCTGATGATTTAGGAAATCACTCTAAAAAGAAGAACCAGAGATTAAAAAATATAGGCAGATTGAAAATTCCAAGGAAGTGTTAATGCATACACTACTTCCGCCTGAAGACCCCAGAACCTGAATAGGCCCCTGGGAAGTTCCTTGTCTAGATGAGATGCCATCAGATCTATTTCTGGAAGCCCTCACATCTGAAAAATTGAAAAACATATCTGGGTAAAGAGACCATTCTCCCGGATGTAAAGCTTGATTAACAGAGACAATCCGCTTCCCAATTGTCTATACCTGGGAAAAAGACCACAGAAATTAGATAGGAGCTGGATTTAGTCCAAGCAAATATCTGAGATACTTCTGTCACAGCCTAAAGCCTGATAGTCCCACCCTGATGATTGACATACGCCACAGTTGTGACATTATCTGTCTGAAAAAAACGTCTCTTCTTCAAAAAGAAACCAAACTGAAGAACTCTGAGAATGCACGGAGTTCCAGAATATCAAATGGTAATCTCGCCTCCTGAGATTTCCAAACCCCTTGTGCTGACAGAGATCCTCAGACAGCCTCCCAACCTAAAAGACTTGCATCTGTAAAGATCATGGTCCAGGTTGAAAGAACCGAAGAGACCTGTAGAACTAAATGATGGTGATCTTAACCACCGAATCAAAGATAGTTAAACATTAGGATTCAAAGATATAAAAAGTGATATCCTAGAATCCCTGCACCATTATTCAGCATAAAAAACTGGAAAGGTTTCCTATGAAATGAGCAAAGGGAATCGAATCCAATGCTGCAACCATGAAACCTAAAACTTCCATGCATATATAGCAACTTGAAGGAAATAATAGAGACTGAAGGTTCCGACAAACGGAACCCAATAAACTTGTCACTTGTCTGTTAGAGACAAAAACATTGACACAATCTATCTGGAAACCTAAAAAAGGTGACCCTTGTGTGAGAAATCAAGGAGCTTTTGATAAAAAGATCCTCTAACCATGTCTTGAAGAAACAACAAAGTTGAATCGTATGAGATTCCACAGAACAAAAAAGACTGAGCCAGTACCACAATACCGTCCAAAAAAGGAACACTAAGAACCTTGAAAAGATTCTTAGAGCTGTCGCTAGACCAGAAGGAAAATCAACAAATTGGTAATGCTTGTCAAAAAAAGAGAATCTCAGAAAATAATAAAAATAATCTGAATGAAAACAGAAAATGAAGATATGCATCTATTGTATCTATTGTAAACAAATAATGCCATCACTGACCAAAAAGGCAGAATAGACCATATAAACACCATTCTAAAATATGGTACACTTATATGACAATTCAAAAAGATTTTCTATCTTTGGAACAATGAATAGTCTTGAATAAAACCCCAAAACCCAGTTCCTAAAATGAAACTGGAAAAAATACCCCAGAAAACTCCAGGTCTTAGACACACTTCAGGAAAGTGATAGTCTTATTGGAATAGCTGGAATATGATAGAGAAAAAAGACTTCTCACAGACGGTTTTACTCTGAAACTTATTCTGTACCCAAAGTTTAAGAAGTTTGGACTGAATAGAACCAAACAAAATTTCAAAAAAGTCTTAACCTGCCCCTTACCAGCCAAGCTGGAATAAGAATCGCACCTACATGCAAATTTAGGGAGCTGACTTTAAACTTTTAAAAGGCTTAATTGAATGAAGAACAAAACAACTTCCAATTATAAACATGTTACTTGGGGAAGAATTCAGGATTCCGTTCCTTAGAAAGAACAGAAAACTAATATAAGCTTAAAGTTTTAGTCTTAGAACTCAATCTTGAAGCCCAGAGTAACAGTTAAATAATTGAATCCAATTATGAACCAAATAATTGAATATCTTGGAAAAAAAGAAATATGGATTTTAGAAATCAAATTAGCATTCTAAGATTGAAATCACAAAGTTCTTCTAGCTAAAATAGCTAAAGACATAGATTAAACCTCATTTGCGAAATATTTTAATAAAATGACAACACAAATGAAATTATTAGCATGTTAATCAAGTTAAAGGATCAGACAACACACTGGACTTGCATAATCAACAAATGCAAGATAACAAGACAGTGCAATAGCACTTAGTCTGGACTTCAAAAAAATAGAAGATTTTGTCCTTTTAATAATGCTAAAACAAATCATAATCCGATACTTGATCTAAAAGTATCCAACCAGAAAGATGCAGCAATTGCAATATCAGCCAAATAAATTACAGGTCTAAGAAAAGTACCTGAAAATAATTTTCCTTAAATAAGATACGACCATCTGAAGGAAAAAAAAAAAAAAATACTATTTGCTATAAGAATAATAGTATATTTAGCAGGAGTAGAGATAGCCCCATCAACTTGGGGAATCTTTCCTCAAAACTGAAAACCAACTTCCGGCAAAGAATACAATTTAAAAACCTTAAAGAAGGACTAAAAGAAAATTCTCAGCCTATTCCATTCCCTAGTATCAGGAACTGGAAAAAAAAACCTCTGAAGAAACCACAGAAGATAAACAAGCAGAATTTAAATGTTAGCTAGTCTTTAAAATCAAAAGAACTAGATATTTCAATATCCAAAATAATCAACACCTTTTGAACAAGGAACAAATGTACTCTATTAAAAAATTAAAAAGTAGATTTGTTAGTGTCAATATCTGATGAAGAAAAATTCTGAATGAGAAAAAAAGCACCATCAGAGAAGGATAATTCATTATGTTGTTGGTCATTTGAAACTTCATCAACTAAAAGAAGTTTGAAAAAGACCTAGAAATTTTATTAGAAGGCGGGACGTCAGACAAAGCCTTTAAAATAGAATCAGAAAAAAATTCTTATAAATTTCTAAGTATATCTTGTACATAAAATGTAAAAAGAATAGCAATATATAAAGCATAAATACTAATGGATTCTGCATGTAAAAGTTTATCATGATAACTTATTACAAACCATAGCTAAAGATAAACATTCATAACAAAATAAATGAACTTAGCTTTGGTAGGACTTATCTCAGTCAACAGGAATCCTTCAGCATGTTCTGATCCAGGAACAGTTTATGGAAAATCTTGCAATATGTAATAGAAAAAAACAACATATAAAGCAAAATTATCAAATTCCTTAAATGACAGTTTCATGAATGGGAAAAAAATGCAAAACAAACAAGCCTCTAGCAACCAGAAGCAACAAAAAAGTGAAACTTAAATAATGTGAGAAAAAGTGGAACAAGAATGACGCCCACATTTTTGGCGCCAAGTATGACGCCCACATAATTGGCGCCAAGTACAACGCCCATATTTTTTGGCGCCAAGTATGACGCCACATCCTCTGACGCCGAAAACGACGCCCACATTTTTTGGCGCAAAAAAAGTCTGAACACACATGCGTCAAAAAATGACGTATCAACGAACAAACTTCCGGCGACATCTACGGCGCCGGAAATAACAAAATTTTGCACCAAAAAAGTTTGCGCCAAGAATGACGCAATAAATTGAAGCATTTTCTGCCCCCGCGAGCCTAACAGCCCGCAGAGAAAAAAGTCAATTGAAAATTTTCAAGGTAAGAAAAAAAAAATATTTAATCATATGCATTATCCCAAATAATGAAACTGACAGTCTGAATGAAGGAATACTGATTATCCTGAATCATGGCAAATATAAGTTTAAACACATATATTTAGAACCTTACATATAAAGTGCCCAACCATAGCTTAGAGTGTCACAAAAAATAAGACTTACTTACCCCAGGACACTCATCTACATATAGTACAGTGCTTTCCAAACTGTGTGTCGTGACACATTAGTGTGTCGGCAGCAGTGTGTAGGTGTGTCCCTGCTTCAGCACAATTTTGTTTTGAATTTAAAATTATTTTTACATTTTTTTTAGGTTTCCGACTTTCCGCCTGCTTGCTACGCATATCACATGGTTGACTCGTGATTGATACCTAGTGGGTCACAAATCATCATCTTAACCTATTAGTGCAGCTCAGTGGAAACTGAAACTATTCCCATTGGCGGCTTTGGTGGCACATGGGCTCCTGACTGCACTATAGTCTCCTCAAACGGCTCATGACTGCATGTGTAGTCAGTGAGTGGGATAGCAGTGTGTTTGCAGTGCGGGCAGTAGTCAGTACAACTCGCAGACCTCTGAGGGCGGCAGCTTAAACGCTGAGCTGAAATCAGAAGTCAGGGTTTTGGGGTTTTTTTGCAGCTAACTCCCAGTAGTGCATTGCTGCTCCTGCTCTTGATATTTGGATAGGAAGTGGAAGCTTAAAAATGTTTGATGATGAAATGTGAGTATCTTTATCTTATATTCCACCAAATATTCAGAAACTGTGTTTATCCCATTAACCTCATGCATTCCATTAAAATAGTAAGTAGCTATTGGTGGTATTAAACTTTTTTTTTAATTCTTGCTCATACATACTGTTACTTATAAATACATTTCGTTATTATATAATTTATGTATGTGCCCATATCTCTTAAAACAAGTTAGTTTAACCTCCTGTTTGCTAGTACAACTACATTACTGTGTCGCAAAATGATGTAGGTCTAAAAAGTGTGTCACCAACATGAAAAGTTTGGAAAGCTCTGATATAGTAGATAGCCAAACCAGTACTGAAATGAGAATCAGTAGAGGTAATGGTATATAAGAGTATATCGTCGATCTGAAAAGGGAGGTAAGAGATGAATCTCTACGACCGATAACAGAGAACCTATGAAATAGATCCCGTAGAAGGAGACCATTGAATTCAAATAGGCAATACTCTCTTCACATCCCTCTGACATTCACTGCACTCTGAGAGGAAAACCGGGCTCCAGCCTACTGCGAAGCGCATATCAACGTAGAATCTAGCACAAACTTACTTCACCACCTCCATGGGAGGCAAAGTTTGTAAAACTGAATTGTGGGTGTGGTGAGGGGTGTATTTATATGCATTTTAAGGTTTGGGAAACTTTGCCCCTCCTGGTAGGAATGTATATCCCATACGTCACTAGCTCATGGACTCTTGCTAATTACATGAAAGAAATGTGTGTTTCATATCCCTTTAAAGGGATACTAACCCCTCATTTTTTCTTTCATGATTCAGATAGAGCAGTGATTTTCAACCTTTTTTTTGCTGTGGCACACTTTTTTACATTAAAAAATCCTGTAGCACACCACCATCCCATATACATACATGCACACACTGTACTGTGCTGTCATGCCATGCCTTCTACAAACTATACATGGCATATTGACATTCATTCACAAACAATCATGATTGTCTGTGAATGAATGTCAATATGTCATGGTTGTAAATACCTCCCAATATTTCAAAATTTGAAAGAGGGACACCCCCGCACTAGGAAAAGTCCCCCCCCCCCCCCAGCACACCGGGAAAAGTGTTATCTGTGGAGCACAAGATTATATGTGGAGCACCTCCCTCTTCCTCTCCAGTGAGTCTCCAGTCCTCCAGTCATGTTCCTTGTGCTGAGAAGGAACGCGAGTGACGTGACCTGGCTGGAACTGTTCTGGAGGAGGAGCAAAGCTGCGCCAGCATGCATGGGGGATTGAAGTGTCGGGCCAGCACTAGGCACATGTTGTAGTGGGTGGGGGTTCCTTCTAAGTGTGAACACGGGTCGGGGAGGCGAGCTGTCGCTGCACAGTTACCCTCAGTCATCATCTCACTCAAAATAAAAAAACGGCCCAGAATAAAAAACAAGCAAAATGTAAAAAATATGTCACACTGTTGTCAGTCTGCTGCGGCACACCTGAGGATCTCTCACGGCACACTAGTGTGCCACGGCACACTGGTTGAAAAACACTGAGATAGAGCATGCAATTTTAAGCAACTTTCTAATTTACTCCTATTATCAATTTTTTTTTGTTCTCATGTTATCTTGATTTGAAAAAGCAGTAATAAAAGGTTAGGAGCCGGCCCATTTTTTAGTTCAGCACCTTGGTAGAGCTGCTTATTGGTTTGCTACATTTAGCCACAAATCAGCAAGTGCTACCCATGTGCTGAACAAAAAATGGTCTGGCTCTAAATCTTACAGTACTGCTTTTTCAAATCAAGATAGCACGAGAACAAAGAAAAATTGATAATAGGAGTAAATTAGAAAGGTGCTTAAAATATCATGCTCTGTCTGAATCATGAAAGAAAAAAAATTGGGTTTGGTATCCCTTTAAGGTTGCATGATTTAGCAACACATGGATATGCAAAAGCATAAAGATACAACAGATTTACTTTTTTCTATCTATTGACGCTTACCCTCCTAACTATACTATACCGCCATATCCATTGGGAGAGTACTCACTTAACCATGCTTTTGATAGGCCAGTTGTATTGTTCAAAAATCATCTACATTGATTGGTTGAAATTGATGTCCCTCAAGATCCAATCCGGTAGCACTTTTCGTGTCTGACCATCAGACTCTTTAATGACCTGCCCCTTCACACACTGCGGTAGCTAAAGTGATATCCCTAGCAACTCACGCCCCAGTGTTGAGATTGTGTAACTTGACCACATCATTTTGAACACATCGGCCTCGATCTACCAGCAGCGCCTTCGGGATCTACTGGTAGATCCCGATCTACCTATTGGGCACCCCTGATTTAAAGGGACAGTAAAGTCAAACATTTTCTTTCATGGTTCAGACAGAGCATGCAATTTTAAACAACTTTCCAAATTACTTTTACTTCCAATATCTAATTTGCTTTATTCTCTTGACATTTGCATACCTAGTTAGTCTCAGGAGCAACAGGACACTAATTGGAGCTAACTGCTGATTGGTGACTGCACATATACAAATCTTGTTATTGGCTCACCTGATTGGTTAAGATATATCCCATTGCTTTGCTGCTCCCTCAACAAAGCAAACCAAGAAAATGAAGTAAATTCGACACTTGCAGTAAATTGGAAAGTCGCTTAAAATTGTATGCTCTGAATCATGAAAGGAAAAATTTGAGTTTCATGTCCCTTTAAGTAAAGTTTTGGCTTTGCTGTCCATTTAATTTCCTCAAGCAATAACCCATTGTCACACATATAGCGAACATTAAGTTACTATTTAAAATCTCTTGCTAATTATACAGAAACAGGATGATCTAATATCTCCAAAGTAGATAGTTATGGATAAGGCGAATACATCCTTCCTCTGCATAAGGTTTGCTGACCTCTGATCAGCAGTTCACATCCTGTGTGTCTATTTATATTTTTTTAATGCTGTTGTTAGCCCCTGGAGGTAGGAAAAAAAATTAGAGAAGGCCAAAGGTAAAACAAAGGATATTGGTCAATTTATTTTCTTAACAGATAGTCCCAGAAACAGTTGCAACACACAGTTCAATGTAAGGTAATGTAAAAATAGCATTTATTCAGTTATTAACATATATTATAATGCAACACTTATATTTTAATATTTTCATAAAAAATATACTATTTTTTAGATTTCAAAATAATTAATAATTTAATAAAATAATATATTTAAATTATGATTTTTTTTTGTATTAAAATTAACAGGCACTGCACTTAAATAAAAATTGGGCAATAATACTAGACTGCAAAACAATCAACTTTAAATGATCAATTATTAAATGATCATAATTATGGTAATACGATTCAGATTTTAAATATCACATATCGGTTTTAAATATCACATATCGGTTTTAAATATCACATATTTTCTTTTACATTAAAATGACAGTGAACACTTTGTAATTACAAGGCATTTCTGTTGTGTTGCTACAGAATAACATATCAGTCAAATCTAAACATTCTTAGAAACTTAGAAAAAAAAGGGACAGGAAACCCCAAAATTTTCTTTCATGGTTTGGATAGAACATACAATTTTAAACAACTTTCTAATTTACTCCTATTATCAAATTTGCTTCATTCTCTTGTTATCCTTTGCCTAAGGAACATCATTGCACTACTGGCAGCTAGCTGAACACATCTAGTTAGCCAATCACAAGAGACAAATGTGTGCAGGAACCAATCAGCAACTAGCTTCCACCAGTGTAGGATATGTGGATATTCATTTTCAACAAGGGATACCAAAAGAACAAAGTACATTTAAAAATAGAAGTAAATGTTAAAGTGTCTTAAAATGACATGTTATATCTGAATCATGCAAGTTTAATTTTGACTTTCCTATCTGCAATTATTTTTCAATAGCCAAAATGAGAAACCTGTAAGGTTCATTTTAAGCTCCTAGAGAAATTGCTCTATTTTCAGGGCTAAATGACATTAAAATGGAACAAAATAAATAATGGAAATATATAGCAGATTTGATTATTATACATAAATACAATTCCAAGGTGTTTACTGTCCCTTTAAGAGTAAACATTCTGAAGTGTATAAAATATTACTTTTTGTCACTACAGCAAATTCACATGGAAAATGTAATTTGAGATATTTGCAGCATTGTGATATTTTTAATTCTAAACCAATGTTGCAATTACAACATTTGAAATGGAAACACTCACTTTTAGCATATTGAAGGGGTTGCAAATACAACTCATCAAAATGTGGATGAGTTAGAAAGGACTGAAGCACTATATATGTTCCTCAGGTAATACAAAAGCTCTCAACTGTCCTGTATTTTGTAGTTGTGTCCTGGTTTAAGAGCTTAAAGGGACAGTCAACTCAAAAAATTGTATTGTTTAAAAAGATAGATAATCCTTTTGTTACCCATTCCCCAGTTTTGCACAGAAAACATGGTTATATTAATATACTTTTAACCTCTGTGATTACCTTGTATCTAAGCCTCTTTTGACAGCCCCCTGATCACATGACTTTTTATTTATAATCTATTGACTTGCATTTTAACTGTGTTGTGCAGAACCCACGGGCATGTGCTCACGTGAACTAGTAGTCTTCTGTTGTGAAAAGCAAATAAAAAGCATATGATTAAGAGGCTGTCTATAGTTTGAATGTTATAAAGCAGGGTTCTTTAAACTTTTTTTCCCAAGACCCAGTGCCATGATACCACAAACCTTTGCGGCCCTATTTTTATGCTTGGTTTGAAAATATTAGTAAGTAATATACAACTTAATAGCTGCAATTTTTGGCAAAGTGACTAAAATATGTGTGTACTTTATTTCTGATTGTAGTCAAACTTTAAAAAGTTGTAAAACGTAATAACACACCCTCACTCTCATACACCACACACACTTCCATATAACACACACACACACTCATACAACACAAAACACTCAAACTCTCATGCAACAAAAACACCACACACTCTTATACAACACACACACACAACACACAACACACACTCTCATACAACACACACACTCATGCAATACACACCACACACTCTCTCATACAACACACACAACACACACTCTCATACAACACACACAACACACACACTCATGCAATACACACCACACACTCTCTCATACAACACACACACACACAACACACACTCTCATACAACACACACACTCATGCAATACACACCACACACTCTCTCATACAACACACACACACAACACACACCACACACTCTCATACAACACACACAACACACACGCTCATGCAACACACACACACATTCTCATACAACACAAACAAAACACACACTCTTATACAAAACACACACACACCACACAAACTCTCATACAACACACACACACTTTTATACAATACACAAACTCTTATACAACACACACACACTCTTATACAACACACAAACTCTCATACAACACACACACACACTTATACAACACACAAACTCTCATACAACACACACACACACTCTTATACAACACACAAACTCTTATACAACACACACACACTCTTATACAACACACAAACTCTCATACAACACACACACTCTTATACAACACACACAAACAAAACACACACTCATACAAAACACACACACACACACCACACAAACTCTCATACAACACACACACACTCTTATACAACATACACACCACATAGGCTCTCATACAACACACACACACACACACTCTCATACAACACACACACCACATAGGCTCTCATACAACACACACACACACTCTCATACAACACACACACCACATAGGCTGTCATACAACACACACACAAGCCGCGATCCAGTAAGCATGGTGTTGAGACCCAGTAATGGGTCCCGACCCGTAGTTTAAAGAACCCTGTTTATGAAGTTTATTAATATAAAAATGTTGGTTGTGCAAAGCTAGGGAATGGGTAGTAAAGGCGTTATCTAACTTTTTAAACAATAACATTTTAGTGTTGACTGTCCCATTAATTCTGCTGCTTTTCCTACCCTATTAATGTCTAAACCCCATCTAAAAATGTCCGGTCTCCAACTCACCCCTTGGCATCAAGAGATATGTTACCCACATACTAAATCTCTAAAATTATACAATTATCCTTCAGCTACTCTTTGTGCTGTCATCTACATGGTGAGGAGAAAACAGCAGCAATCAGCTTCATCGGTGCTGAGTTCACACTTTGCTTTACTGTGATCTCATGGCATTTCACTATAATCTTGCAAGATTTCATAGTAAACTTCCTTAAAGGGACACTGAACCCAAATTTTTTCTTTCATGATTCAGACAGAGCATGCAATTTTAAGCAACTTTCTAATTTAGTCCTATTATCAATTTTTCTTCGTTCTCTTGCTTTCTTTATTTGAAAAAGAAGGCATCTAAGATATTTTTTTTTGTTCAGAACTATGGAAAGCACTTGTTTATTGGTGGGTGAATTTATCCACCAATCAGCAAGAACAACCCAGTTTGTTCACCAAAAATAGGCCGGCATCTAAACTTACATTCTTGCAATTCAAATAAAGATACCAAGAGAATAAAGAACATTTGATAATGGGAGTCAATTAGAAAGTTGCTTAAAATTGCATGCTCTATCTGAATCACAAAATAAAAAATGTGGGTTCAGTGTCCCTTTAAGCTGAGGAAGGAAATAACGTTACTGTGCCTGCATAAGATGTATGCTCACTTGTAAGTCACAGGACAAGCATCCTAATTTAATGCATAAAGTCCCTTTACGATTGGATGTGGCTACTGAGAAAATTTTGAGGTAAAATATCTTCCATTTTTTACAAAGAGATGTTCATGTTAATATTGGTAGCATTGAGGAATCTGTTGGCGCTCTACAAATAACCAATAATAATAATAATAATAAAATTTAGGGTTAGATTTATTATGCAGCGGTATCCGCATTCTACGCCCATTGTTTCAGGCTCGCCTGAAACGGAAGTTAAGAAGCAGCGGTCGTAAAAGGTGGCGGACTGAAATCATCCTGATCCAATACGTTCGGGATGATTGGCCTCAAATATGTAGGGGGCGGCATTGCACAAGCTTTTCACAAGAAATGCACAGCAAATCATGTCCGCTCGACCTGTGATAAATCTACCCCTTAGAATTAAAATTTTTAACTTTAGAGGGAAAGCAAAGTCAAATTTAAACTTGCATGATTCAGACATGGAGGCCTATTTATTAAAGGTCTGTCGGACATGATCCGACATTGCGGATCATGTCTGACAGACCTCGCTGAATGCGGAGAGCAATACGCTCTCCGTATTCAGCATTGCACCACCAGCTCTTGTGAGCTGCTGGTGCAACGCCGCCCCCTGCAGATTCGCGGCCAATCGGCCGCCAGCAGGGAGGTGTCAATCAACCCGATCGTACTTGATCAGGTTGAATTGTGGCAATCGCTGTCCGCCTGCTCAGAGCATAACTGCTGTTTCTGGCGAGAGAGAGAGAGAGTATGCAATTTTAAGACACTTTTAAATTGACTTCTATTTTTAAATTGATTTTGTTTTTTTGGAACATATTCTACCCTACTGGGAGCTAATTATACATCCTACGCATTCTACACTTCCCTTGCATTTTTTTTTTACTAACTCTACTGGAAGCATATTTGATAATAAAAAATATTCAAGGCCCTGAAATTACTAAATTAATTGTTAATCTGTCCCTGTGACTCTTAAATGTATTTTAACCCTGAAGACACCAGCCGCCCTTCCACCAAAGGCTCTTTTTTAGTCTGCTGTCACCAGGTGGAACGACCAATCAGATACCTTACCGGCCGCCCATTGAATAGAAGATGAGCACATTGTAAGTATATTGAAGCTCGGATATTGCAGAGATAAAGCTTTCTGTAATAGTTGCCATGCTTTTAAGGAGAAAAAGAAATATGAAACATGTCTGTGTGTGGCATGTTTGGTTGTTTGCAAACACAGCAATAGGCCTAAAATAAAATATGCCCTGATCTGAACTCGGGTTACTCAAAACTTACTGGGAAAAAAGTATTGTCTGAATCATGAACCTTTAAAGGGATAGTAAACCCCAAAATGTTCTTTTATGATTCAGATAGAACATACAATTTTAAACAACTTTCCAATTTAAATCTATTATTCAATTTTCTTCATTCTCTTGTTATCCATTGCTGAAGGGACAGCATTGCACTACTGACAGGAAGTTGAACATATCTATTTAGCCAACCACAAGAGACAAATGTGTGCAGGCACCAATTAGCAGCAGCTCCCACTAGTGTAGGATATGTGCGTATTCATTTTTTAACAAGGGATACTAAGAGAACGAAGCACATTTGAAAATAGAAGTGAATTTAAAAGTGTCTTAAAATGACATGCTTTATCTGAATCATGCAAGTTTAATTTTTAATTTCCTATCCCTTTAATAAACATATCCATGTGGTTAAATATACAAGAACTATGAGCATAATGCTAAAATAAAGTGTATGTATTTGGGTATAGTCTATTTTGCTTCTTTGCAAGATGGTTGCCATCTAGAAAATATTGCAAGGTCTGATAAAATGGTATTCTGGGGCTATACACCCCCAACTCACTAACTACTTTTATGTTAATTTAAATTAAAAAGTGTTTTAGATATCTTCCAACATTTTGCAGAGGCTTCCCGGACCCAGAAGAAGAGGGGGTCTTCAATTCAGTGGCTCTCCTTTTTTCTGTTTGGTGGAGACATGATAGGAGGGATGGGGTTACAGGTGTGGGAAGGGTGCGAGTGGTTCAGGCATCTTGTAGGTGGAGCCATAAAAGTCCCTGGAAAAAGGGACGTTTGACTTGATGAGGTAAGCTTCAGAAAGGACAGCAGGCATAACTCCAAACCCTTGACAATCCTGCAATATCCGGGATGGTTGGGAGGTATGGTTTTGTAAAGAATAATGTATTGCAACTAAAATCCATGTGACAAGTTACCTCACACTTTTGTCTCCCCATCCTTCAACCTATATAGACCTTAAGCTTTTCAGAGCAGGGCACGCATCTTGTGCTTAGTTTGTTTTTGTACTCAAGTACCCGGTGCTATGGAATAATTTGGCACTTTACAGATAAGCAATAATGATAGTTAAACATGTCAAAAATACTTATTTGTACAAAAAAGTAAAAATATATTTGAACTAGTAGATAGATAGACATACATAGATAGATAATAGATAGATAGATAGATGATAGATAGATAGATAGATAGATAGATAGATGGTTTGGTAATAGTCTAACTAGAAGTCTGAGAGTGCCCAACCTGCTCTGAAGGGAACCTGGAGGTGCCCTATATTTGTGACTTTATTATTTTGTTTGGTGCAAACTTTATTGCATTGTGAGGTTCCTTTTTTTATTTCTATCTTTGCAAATAAAAAGGAAATTATATATATATATATATATATATATATATATACATATATATATATATATATATATATATATATATATACACTTTAAGTATTATTTTTCTATAAATAAAAAATCTGTTTTTTAAACACAAAAATGGTAACACGTTTAAAAAAAAAAATAATTTTATTAAAAAGCCTCTTTTAGACGGAACAAAGAAAAAAAAAGTAGCATTTCCCTTCCCTGTAACATGTGCATATCCTCTTGTTTTTGGCATTTTTACCTTATTTTCTTCACTCAAGGATGCTCTGTATCCCTTCACGTTTCTGTCAGAATAATACTTTTCTTCCAAAACTTTTGTGATAGAATAAAACATCTGTCCTCATAAAGGCTATGGAAGTATGTGTCCGCTCAGTAACCTATTAGATTATAGTTTCTGGAACTGAAATCAGAAAAAAAAACAGAATTTATGCTTACCTGATAAATTACTTTCTCCAACGGTGTGTCCGGTCCACGGCGTCATCCTTACTTGTGGGATATTCTCTTCCCCAACAGGAAATGGCAAAGAGTCCCAGCAAAGCTGGTCACATGATCCCTCCTAGGCTCCGCCCACCCCAGTCATTCGACCGACGGACAGGAGGAAATATATATAGGAGAAACCATATGGTACCGTGGTGACTGTAGTTAGAGAAAATAATTCATCAGACCTGATTAAAAAAACCAGGGCGGGCCGTGGACCGGACACACCGTTGGAGAAAGTAATTTATCAGGTAAGCATAAATTCTGTTTTCTCCAACATTGGTGTGTCCGGTCCACGGCGTCATCCTTACTTGTGGGAACCAATACCAAAGCTTTAGGACACGGATGAAGGGAGGGAGCAAATCAGGTCACCTAAACGGAAGGCACCACAGCTTGCAAAACCTTTCTCCCAAAAATAGCCTCCGAAGAAGCAAAAGTATAAAATTTGTAAAATTTGGCAAAAGTGTGCAGTGAAGACCAAGTCGCTGCCTTACATATCTGGTCAACAGAAGCCTCGTTCTTGAAGGCCCATGTGGAAGCCACAGCCCTAGTGGAGTGAGCTGTAATTTTTTTCAGGAGGTTGCCGTCCGGCAGTCTCATAAGCCAATCGGATAATACTTTTAAGCCAAAAGGAAAGAGAGGTAGAAGTCGCTTTTTGACCTCTCCTTTTACCAGAATAAACAACAAACAAGGAAGATGTTTGTCTGAAATCTTTAGTAGCCTCTAAATAGAACTTTAGAGCACAGACAACATCCAAATTGTGTAACAAACGTTCCTTCTTTGAAACTGGATTCGGACACAAAGAAGGTACAACTATCTCCTGGTTAATATTTTTGTTAGAAACAACCTTAGGAAGAAAACCAGGCTTAGTACGCAAAACCACCTTATCTGCATGGAACACCAGATAGGGCGGAGAACACTGCAGAGCAGATAACTCTGAAACTCTTCTAGCAGAAGAAATTGCAACTAAAAACAAAACTTTCCAAGATAGTAACTTAATATCTATGGAATGTAAAGGTTCAAACGGAACCCCTTGAAGAACTGAAAGAACAAGATTTAGACTCCAGGGAGGAGTCAAAGGTCTGTAAACAGGCTTGATCCTAACCAGAGCCTGAACAAAAGCTTGAACATCTGGCACAGCTGCCAGTCTTTTGTGTAGTAAGACAGATAAAGCAGAGATCTGTCCCTTCAGAGAACTTGCAGATAATCCTTTCTCCAAACCTTCTTGTAGAAAGGAGAGAATCTTAGGAATTTTTATCTTATTCCATGGGAATCCTTTGGATTCACACCAACAGATATATTTTTTCCATATTTTATGGTAAAGTTTTCTAGTCACAGGTTTTCTGGCCTGAACCAGAGTATCTATAACAGAATCTGAAAACCCACGCTTTGATAGAATCAAGCGTACAATCTCCAAGCCGTCAGTTGGAGGGAGACCAGATTTGGATGTTCGAATGGACCCTGAACAAGAAGGTCCTGTCTCAAAGGTAGCTTCCATGGTGGAGCCGATGACATATTCACCAGGTCTGCATACCAAGTCCTGCGTGGCCACGCAGGAGCTATCAAGATCACCGAGGCCCTCTCCTGATGATCCTGGCTACCAGCCTGGGAATGAGAGGAAACGGTGGGAATACATAAGCTAGGTTGAAGGTCCAAGGTGCTACTAGTGCATCTACTAGAGTCGCCTTGGGATCCCTGGATCTGGACCCGTAGCAAGGAACCTTGAAGTTCTGACGAGACGCCATCAGATCCATGTCTGGAATGCCCCATAATTGAGTTATTTGGGCAAAGATTTCCGGATGGAGTTCCCACTCCCCCGGATGGAATGTCTGACGACTCAGAAAATCCGCTTCCCAATTTTCCACTCCTGGGATGTGGATCGCAGACAAGTGGCAGGAGTGATCCTCCGCCCATTGAATTATTTTGGTCACTTCTTTCATCGCCAGGGAACTCTTTGTTCCCCCCTGATGATTGATATAAGCAACGGTCGTCAAGTTGACTGATTGGAACCTTATGAATTTGGCCTTTGCTAGTTGAGGCCAAGTTCTGAGAGCATTGAATATCGCTCTCAGTTCCAGAATGTTTATCGGGAGAAGAGACTCTTCCTGAGACCATAGACCCTGAGCTTTCAGGGATTCCCAGACCGCGCCCCAGCCCACTAGACTGGCGTCGGTCGTGACAATGACCCACTCTGGCCTGCGGAAGCTCATTCCCTGGGACAGATGGTCCAGGGTCAGCCACCAACGGAGTGAATCTCTGGTCTTTTGATCTACTTGAATCATTGGAGACAAGTCTGTATAATCCCCATTCCACTGTTTGAGCATGCACAGTTGTAATGGTCTTAGATGAATTCGTGCAAAAGGAACTATGTCCATTGTTGCAACCATCAATCCTACTACTTCCATGCACTGCGCTATGGAAGGACGAGGAACAGAATGAAGCACTTGACAAGAGCTTAGAAGTTTTGATTTTCTGACCTCTGTCAGAAAAATCCTCATTTCTAAGGAATCTATTATTGTTTGGACAAAGAACTTTTTTCTTTGTTCACCTTCCATCCGTGAGATCTGAGAAAGGCTAGAACGATGTCCGTATGAGCCTTTGCTTTTGACAGGGACGACGCTTGTATTAGAATGTCGTCCAAGTAAGGTACTACTGCAATGCCCCTTGGTCTTAGAACCGCTAGAAGGGACCCTAGCACCTTTGTGAAAATCCTTGGAGCAGTGGCTAATCCGAATGGGAGGGCCACAAACTGGTAATGTTTGTCCAGAAAAGCGAACCTTAGGAACTGATGAAGTTCTTTGTGGATAGGAATATGTAGGTACGCATCCTTTAGATCCACGGTAGTCTTAAATTGACTTTCCTGGATGGTGGGTAGAATCGTTCGAATAGTTTCCATTTTGAACGATGGTACCCTGAGAAATTTGTTTAGGATCTTCAAATCCAAAATTGGTCTGAACGTTCCCTCTTTTTTGGGAACTACGAACAGATTGGAATAAAATCCCATTCCTTGTTCCTTTATTGGAACTGGGTGTATCACTCCCATCTTTAACAGGTCTTCTACACAATGTAAGAATGCCTGTATCTTTATTTGGTTTGAGGATAAGTGAGACTTGTGGAACCTTCCCCTTGGGGGTAGTTCCTTGAATTCCAGGAGATAACCTTGAGAAACTATTTCTAGCGCCCAAGGATCCTGAACATCTCTTGCCCAAGCCTGAGCAAAGAGAGAGAGCCTGCCCCCCACCAGATCCGGTCCCGGATCGGGGGCTACTCCTTCATGCTGTTTTGTTAGCAGTGGCAGGCTTCTTGGCCTGCTTACCCTTGTTCCAGCCTTGCATTGGTTTCCAGGCTGGTTTGGGTTGTGAGGCATTACCCTCTTGCTTAGAGGATGCAGAATTAGAGGCTGGTCCGTTTCTGCGAAAGGGACGAAAATTAGGCTTATTTTTAGCCTTAAAAGACCTATCCTGTGGAAGGGCGTGGCCCTTTCCTCCAGTGATGTCTGAAATAATCTCTTTCAATTCTGGTCCAAATAAAGTTTTACCTCTGAAAGGGATGTTAAGCAATTTTGTCTTGGATGACACATCCGCTGACCAAGACTTTAGCCAAAGCGCTCTGCGCGCCACGATAGCAAACCCTAAATTTTTCGCCGCTAATCTGGCTAATTGCAAAGCGGCATCTAAAATAAAAGAGTTAGCCAATTTAAGTGCGTGAACTCTGTCCATAACCTCCTCATATGGAGTTTCTCTACTGAGCGACTTTTCTAGTTCCTCGAACCAGAACCACGCTGCCGTAGTGACAGGAACAATGCATGAAATAGGTTGTAGAAGGTAGCCTTGCTGTACAAAAATATTTTTAAGCAAACCTTCCAATTTTTTATCCATAAGATCTTTGAAAGCACAACTATCTTCGATAGGAATAGTAGTGCGTTTGTTTAGAGTAGAAACTGCCCCCTCGACCTTGGGGACTGTCTGCCATAAGTCCTTTCTGGGGTCGACCATAGGAAATAATTTCTTAAATATAGGGGGGGGAACAAAAGGTATGCCGGGCTTTTCCCACTCCTTATTTACTATGTCCGCCACCCGCTTGGGTATAGGAAAAGCGTCGGGGGGCACCGGAACCTCTAGGAACCTGTCCATCTTGCATAATTTCTCTGGAATGACCAAATTGTCACAATCATCCAGAGTAGATAACACCTCCTTAAGCAGTGTGCGGAGATGTTCTAATTTAAATTTAAATGTCACAACATCAGGTTCAGCTTGATGAGAAATTTTTCCTGAATCTGAAATTTCTCCATCAGACAAAACCTCCCTCATGGCCCCTTCAGATTGGTGTGAGGGTATGACAGAACAATTATCATCAGCGCCCTCTTGCTCTTCAGTGTTTAAAACAGAGCAATCGCGCTTTCTCTGATAAGTAGGCATTTTGGATAAAAGATTTGCTATGGAGTTATCCATTACAGCCGTTAATTGTTGCATGGTAATAAGTATTGGCGCACTAGATGTACTAGGGGCCTCCTGCATGGGCAAAACTGGTGTAGACACAGTAGGAGATGATGTAGTATCATGTTTACTCCCCTCATTTGAGGAATCATCTTGGGCAATATCATTATCTGTGGCAGTACTGTCCTTACTTTGTTTGGACGCTATGGCACAATTATCACATAAATTTAAATGGGGAGACACATTGGCTTTCATACATATAGAACATAGCTTATCTGAAGGTACAGACATGTTAAACAGGCTTAAACTTGTCAACTAGACATGTGCGGTTCGTTTCGGATTAATTCGGAAATTCGGTAAATTCGGTAAATTCGGAGATTCGGATCGATTCGGATTTCCGAATTAAAATACTTCCGAATCTACCGAATGAATCCGAAATAGCTGCCGTATCTCCGAATAAATCCGAATTAGCTCGGTAAAATTCGGCATTTCCCCATAGGAAACAATGGGAGTTTCGGCTGAAAAAAAACTAACACCGCAGCCCCATTGTTTCCTATGGGGAAACACTAAGTCTGCACCTAACACCCTAACATGTACCCCGAGTCTCTAAACACCCCTAATATGACACTTATTAACCCCTAATCTGCCGCCCCCGCTATCGCTGACACCTGCATTATTTTATTAACCCCTAATCTGCCGACCGAATATCGCCGCCACCTACATTATAACTATTAACCCCTAATCTGCTGTCCCTAACACCGCCGACCCCTACATTATAGTTATTAACCCCTAATCTGCCCCCCCAACGTCGCCGCAATCTAACTACAAGTATTAACCCCTAATCTGCCGACCCGATATCGCCGCCGCCTACATTATAGCTATTAACCCCTAATCTGCTGTCCCTAACACCGCCGACCCCTACATTATAGTTATTAACCCCTAATCTGCCCCCCCCCAACATCGCCGCAATCTAACTACAAGTATTAACCCCTAATCTGCCGACCCGATATCGCCGCCGCCTACATTATAGCTATTAACCCCTAATCTGCTGTCCCTAACACCGCCGACCCCTACATTATAGTTATTAACCCCTAATCTGCCCCCCAACGTCGCCGCAATCTAACTACAAGTATTAACCCCTAATCTGCCGACCGCAAATCGCCGCAACTATAATAAATGTATTAACCCCTAAACCGCCGCACTCCCGCCTCGCAAACACTATAATACATTTTATTAACCCCTAATCTGCCCTCCCTAACATCGCCGCCACCTACCTACAATTATTAACCCCTAACCTCACGCCCGCACCGTCGCCGCTACTATAATAAGGTTATTAACCCCTAAACCTAAGTCTAACCCTAACACTAACACCCCCTAACTTAAATATAATTTAAATAAAACGAAATAAATTTACTATAGTTAAATAAATGAATCCTATTTAAAACTAAAGACTTACCTGTAAAATAAACCCTAAGATAGCTGCAATATAACTAATAGTTACATTGTAGCTATTTTAGGATTTATATTTATTTTACAGGCAACTTTGTATTTATTTTAACTAGGTACAATAGTTATTAAATAGTTAATAACTATTTAATAACTACCTAGCTAAAATAAATACAAATTTACCTGTAAAATAAATCCTAACCTAAGTTACAATTACACCTAACACTACACTATCATTAAATAAATGAATCATATTTAAAACTAAATACTTACCTGTAAAATAAACCCTAATATAGCTACAATATAACTAATAGTTAAATTGTAGCTATTTTAGCATTTATATTTATTTTACAGGCAACTTTGTATTTATTTTAACTAGGTACAATAGCTATTAAATAGTTATTGACTAATTAATAGCTAACTAGTTAAAATAATTACAAAATTACCTGTAAAATAAATCCTAACCTAAGTTACAATAAAACCTAACACTACACTATCATTAAATAAATTAACTACAAGTACCTACAATTATCTACAATTAAATAAACTAAAGTACAAAACCCCCCCACTAAATTACAAAAAATAAAAAACCACTAAATTACATAAAATAAAAAAATATTACAAGAATTTTAAACTAATTACACCTAATCTAAGCCCCCTAATAAAATAACAAAGCCCCCCAAAATAAAAAAAATGCCAGTTTTGGAAATGAAGGTTACTATGTAAATGGTTGGGAAAAAAGAAATTGTTATTCGGTCTAGGTGTAAGGGATTTAGAGTTGAGTTCTAAAGCTATCACCGCGTGGTCAGAAAGAACTATATCTTTAATATCGGCCTTTACCTCCTTACCACTTAAGTTTTCAGAGATTAAAAACATGTCTATGCGCGACAACGCTTGATATCCTTTTGATAGACATGTAAAAGCTTTAACATCTGGGTTCAAACTTCTCCAAATGTCATATACACCTACTTTATGACAGAATTTTTGTAGTGTTCGTGTTTTCTTAACTCGCATGGTACTTTTAGATCTACTTAGTCTGTCTAAATTGGGGTACGCTGTTAAATTGAAATCCCCTCCAATCACGAGATTGCGTCCTCTGTATACTACTAATTCTAATGCTAAATCCTCCCAAAACCTGACATCAGGTTGGTTGGGGCCATAAATGTTACAAAGAATAAAAGAGCTCTTCTCTATTTCAATGTCAAGAATTTGATAACGGGCCTCTGGATCAATTTGGCTCTTATTTATTTTATATTTTAAATTTTTGTTAATCAATATTGCCACTCCTTTCTTCCTAACCTGTGACGGGGCAGCGACCACCTCCCCCACCCATCTAGATTTGAGTTTATCAATTTCATGCCTTTTTAGATGAATCTCTTGAAGCATAGCAATACCAGGCTTATGTGATCCCAATAATTTTATTACAGCTTTCCGTTTGATAGGGGAAGTAATTCCACCTACGTTCCAGGAAAGAATTTTAATCGACCCTATGCCCGATCCAATTTTACTAAGATACTGCAAGACATTTTATAACAAGCCATCAATTTATAAAGTAACAAGCGATCACAAGCCGTAAAATATATTAGAACAAAAGAGCAGAGGGGTGGGAAGGATGCAGAGGAAGAGAAAGAAGAGAGAAGAAGAAAAAAAAAAAAAAAAGGGATGAAAGAAAGGAGGCCCCCCCCCGTTTACATACCAAAAATAAAAATACATCTTTACATACATACTCTTGAAAAGACCTTCTTTTCAACGATAATTTTACAATAAAAAAATTGCTCATAGTCCAACATAAAAATGACTTCAATCAGTCAAACCAATCCTTAACATTCAAGGGATACCATTATCTAAACAAAACTTCTGCGCTTCTACAGTATTATTTAGTATACTTGTTTGACCCTCAATAATCATGATTAATCTTGCCGGATAGACAAGCCTAACATTATAGTTTGCTTTCATAAGTCGAGAACAAAAGGGAGACATTTCTTTCCTCTTATTCGTAGTTTCAGAGGAAAAATCTTGAAAGATTAATACTTTTTGTTGCTCTAATATTAATGGATTAGCTTTTCTGTAGTATTTAAGAATATTAATCTTGTCCTGGAAGTTTAGCATTTTAACCAATATGGGTCTGGGTCTAGTAATACCTTCAGAATTTTGCCGTACTGGACCCACTCTGTGGGCTCTTTTGATAATCATAGGCGTCGGGGGGGCTGGCATTTTTAATAATTGGGGGAGTTTAGTTGAGACGAAAGCAGCTAGATCTGAGTATTCTGTGGATTCGGGAAGACCAATAATTCTTAAATTGTTTCGCCGCGAGCGGTCCTCTAGGTCCTCTAATTTGGCTTGTAATACAGCTATTTGAGACCCAGATTCTTTATTGGACTGCTCACATTTATATAGTCTATCTTCAGAGTCTGAAATTCGAGTCTCAATTTCCTCCAATCGAGCTGTAAACTGCCTCACTTCCAGGACAATATTATTTATATCTTGTTTAATTTCTTGTTTAACAACATCTAATTGCGAGGAGATCATCCTTGAAATCTGCTCAACTAATTCAGAAAAGTCAGAATTTGGGCCTATACCATTATATTGTTCTTGTGGAACTATTAAGGAGCTCTCAGATAGTTTAGTAGATTTCTTGTCTTTATGTTTGGGAGGCACAGCCGGAGATGTTTGTTTATGTTGTGTAACAAATCTATCCATGTATGGTGTGCTTATTGCTCAAGTTAAGAGAAGGAACGATATAAAAATAAAAAAAGGAAGAAGAGGAAGAAGGGGAAAAAAAAAAAAAAAAAAAAAAAAGGGGGGGGGGATTTAAGAATGTGGGGAGACTCCGACTGTCACTTACAATCCCTCAATGTGACAGAATACAATACAGTGGGTGAGGACTTGATAGTGTGCAACACTTAAAATAAAAATATGGTGTGTGCAAAAATAGGTAAATAATTCAGTGACTAAGTAGATAATAGAAAAGAAAGAAGGGGAAAATGTGATAAAAAGGTGAAAGTGTGATTCCAGCTGTCACTTGTTTTCCCTAAGCGTGGCAGAGGATATTGTCATGAATGAGGGCTTGTGTTAAAGTGTAATAATTAAATGAAATGTGAAACGTGAGAGAAAAAAAAAAAAAAAAAAAAAAAGGAGGGAGAACTTCCTTTAAAGAGTCGTATCCAAGTTCTCTAACCCAAAAATGAACTGCTTAAATGTTCTTATATTTATAGCTCATGTGGCAATATTATCAGTGCTTACTACCACTAACCAGCTTGCCTAACTTCCTTTTATCACAACATTATCTATCTTAACGCAGATTACTATCAGCATAAGAAAACTATTAAAAATAGATCTGAGGACTCTCTTAAATATCAGGTGGTCTTGCTTGACCTGTCTCCAGGACACTCTTATAGTCCATTAACAATAGACCATTTCATCCCAAAAAACAGGATGGTGTAACTTTTGCGGACTACCAGGCACACTGTTCAATGTTCATGTAGATAGGAGAAAAGAAAAAAAAGAAAAAAAAAACAGTCTTAGGTGTAATCCACTTAATGACCAGACACAAAATCATACAGGAATAAATACTTCTGTGGACATCCAACCTTCCTGTGTTAAACTTCCTTCACTTTAGCCCTATTAGGGCGAATACAAGGCTTAATATCAGAATGTGTATCCGCAGTAGGGAACAATACTAATGACAATGTTATAGTCCTGCTCTGTAACAGTGTTGTGGGGCACTCGTGCTGAGTTTTCTTCTTGAGCTTCTATTTAGGATAGAGGATAGCCTGAAGGGTACCAATAAAAATTGGTGAGGAACTTCGGTCAGAATGTATGGTAGTAGCCCTTAGATAGAGGTTGATACCAAGGTTATGTTCCTACCCTGAATCAGGGTCCTGGGAGCTGTTACTAGGCTATCAGATTATTAGATCCTTTTCCCATGGAGAATTATCAGTAGGGGCCCTATGTTCATTATCATCGGCGGCCGGGCTTATTGCAAAACTTCGTAGCCCAGAGTGAAAGCCGGTCCCTTTAATAGTGGGGGTATCAGGGCCAGTGTTCCTACCCTGTGTCAGGGTCCTGGGAACTGCTGTTCACTTTCTAATACCAAATTTCTTTTACAGCCTTCAAATGTAGTCTGAGAGTCCCAAAAGAGCGGCACCACTGTCAGCCCATGAGTAATTTATTGTGCGATGTAGATAATGGTGGTAATCTGGTAGCAGATCTTAAGAGCACTTTTCCCAGCTTTAAATCTCTCTAAAGCAGGCCACTATTCACACTGCTCTGTTATAACTTTATGTAGCACACACACCGCTATTCTTTTTTTGATCTTAAGTAACGGTCTTAGTGGGATATAGCCAAGCGAGATATAACCCAAATAATGAGCATGAATAGACAGGGGGGCCCAGACAGTATAAGTCTTTTAGTACTCACGACCAGTCTTCCAACCGGGTTCCCAGTGTAGCGATTCTTAAATCCTCTCGCTGAATGCCTTTTCTTAAAGGATAGCCCTGAGAGAGATGTATACCGGACTCTGCTGCACGTCCCGGTAGCTTTCTCACACAGTTCCACTCACTGCGGTCCCCTCACAAGTTGGGCTATGTGAGAAAAGAAGGTAGACGCCGCGCCAGGGCGGCAGTGCTTCCACAACGAAGCCGCTTCTGTCTTGTGACTTCGGTCACGCTAATAGCCTTAGGCCAAGTCTCCGGTCTGCAGGGAAAAATTGCAGCGCAAGGAGGAGTAGCGTTGGGGCGATGTAGCAGGCCCTGTGTTTTCGGCGCGCAAAGCAGCAACCAACCACCTCGCTCCGCCTCCAAACCGGAAGTCTCTCCAATAGAATGCGAGCTCAATCTGATTGGCTGATTCCATCAGCCAATCGGATTGAACTTGAATCTGATTGGCTGATTGAATCAGCCAATCAGATTTTTCCTACCTTAATTCCGATTGGCTGATAGAATCCTATCAGCCAATCGGAATTCAAGGGATGCCATCTTGGATGACGTCACTTAAAGGTACAGTCACCTAGTCGTCGGATCAAGAAAGAAGAGGATGCTCTGCGTGGGATGTCTTCAGGATGCTGCCGCTCCGCTCCCGATGGATGAACAGAGAAGATGCCGCCTGGATCAAGACTTCTGATAGATGGAAGACCTCTTCTTGCCCCGCTTGGATGAAGACTTCTGCCGGTCTGGATGTCCTCTTCTGCCCGATCGGATGAAGACTTCGGCCCGCTGGGTGAAGACACGGTAGAGAGATCTTCAGGGGGGTAGTGTTAGGTTTATTTAAGGGGTGTTTGGGTTAGAGTAGGGGTATGTGGGTGGTGGGTTGTAATGTGGGGGGGGGTATTGTGTGTTTTTTTACAGGCAAAAGAGCTGTTTTCTTTGGGGCATGCCCCGCAAAAGGCCCTGTTCAGGGCTGGTAAGGTAATAGAGCTGATTACTTTTGTAATTTAGTATAGGGTAGGGCATTTTTTTATTTTGGGGGGCTTTGTTATTTTATTAGGGGGCTTAGATTAGGTGTAATTAGTTTAAAATTCTTGTAATTTTTTTTATTTTTTGTAATTTAGTGTTTGTTTTTTTTGTACTTTAGTTTAGTTTATTTCATTGTATTTAATTGTAGGTACTTGTAGTTAATTTATTTAATGATAGTGTAGTGTTAGGTTTAATAGTAACTTAGGTTAGGATTTATTTTACAGGTAATTTTGTAATTATTTTAACTAGGTAGCTATTAAACAGTAAATATCTATTTAATAGCTATTGTACCTAGTTAAAATAAATACAAAGTTGCCTGTAAAATAAATATAAATGCTAAAATAGCTACAATGTAACTATTAGTTATATTGTAGCTATATTAGAGTTTATTTTACAGGTAAGTATTTAGTTTTATATAGGATTAATTTATTTAGTTAATTTAATGACAGTGTAGTGTTAGGTGTAATTGTAACTTAGGTTAGGGTTTATTTTACAGGTAAATTTGTATTTATTTTAGCTAGGTAGTTATTAAATAGTTATTAACTATTTAATAGCTATTGTACCTAGTTAAAATAAATACAAAGTTGCCTATAAAATAAATATAAATCCTAAAATAGCTACAATGTAACTATTAGTTATATTGTAGCTATATTAATAGCTAGTAGGGGGCTTAGATTAGGTGTAATTAGTTTAAAATTATTGTAATATTTTATTATTCTTGCTAATTTAGTGTTTGTTTATTTTTTTGTACTTTTCTGATGGATGGAAGACCTCTTCTTGCCCCGCTTGGATGAAGACTTCTGCTGGTCTGGATGTCCTCTTCTGCCCCATCGGATGAAGACTTCGGCCCGGCTGGGTGAACACGACTCAAGGTAGGGAGATCTTCAGGGGGGTAGTGTTAGGTTTATTTAAGGGGGGGTTGGGTTAGAGTAGGGGTATGTGGGTGGTGGGTTGTAATGTGGGGGGGTATTGTGTTTTTTTTTTAACAGGCAAAAGAGCTGTTTTCTTTGGGGCATGCCCCGCAAAAGGCCCTGTTCAGGGCTGGTAAGGTAATAGAGCTGTTAACTTTTGTAATTTAGTATAGGGTAGGGCATTTTTTTTTATTTTGGGGGGCTTTGTTATTTTATTAGGGGGCTTAGATTAGATGTAATTAGTTTAAAATTCTTGTAATATTTTTTTATTTTTTGTAATGTAGTGGGGGGGTTTTTGTACTTTAGTTTAGTTTTTTTAATTGTATTTAATTGTAGGTACTTGTAGTTAATTTATTTAATGATAGTGTAGTGTTAGGTTTAATTGTAACTTAGGTTAGGATTTATTTTACAGGTAATTTTGTAATTATTTTAACTAGGTAGCTATTAAATAGTCAATATCTATTTAATAGCTATTGAACCTAGTTAAAATAAATACAAAGTTGCCTGTACAATAAATATAAATGCTAAAATAGCTACAATGTAACTATTAGTTATATTGCAGCTATATTAGGGTTTATTTTACAGGTAAGTCTTTAGTTTTATATAGGATTCATTTATTTAGTTAATTTAATGATAGTGTAGTGTTAGGTGTAATTGTAACTTAGGTGATGATTTATTTTACAGGTAAATTTGTATTTATTTTAGCTAGGTAGTTATTAAATAGTTATTAACTATTTAATAACTATTGTACCTAGTTAAAATAAATACAAAGTTGCCTGTAAAATAAATATAAATCCTAAAATAGCTACAATGTAACTATTAGTTATATTGAAGCTATATTAATAGCTAGTAGGGGGCTTAGATTAGGTGTAATTAGTTTAAAATTATTGTAATATTTTATTATTTTTGGTAATTTAGTGTTTGTTTGTATTTTGGTACTTGTATGATGGATGGAAGACCTCTTCTTGCCCCGCTTGGATGAAGACTTCTGACGGTCTGGATGTCCTCTTCTGCCCCATCGGATGAAGACTTCGGCCCGGCTGGGTGAACACGACTCAAGGTAGGGAGATCTTCAGGGGGGTAGTGTTAGGTTTATTTAAGGGGGGTTTGGGTTAGAGTAGGGGTATGTGGGTGGTGGGTTGTAATGTGGGGGGGGGAGATTGTGGGGTTTTTTTACAGGCAAAAGAGCTGTTTTCTTTGGGGCATGCCCCGCAAAGGGCCCTGTTCAGGGCTGGTAAGGTAATAGAGCTGTTAACTTTTGTAATTTAGTATAGGGTAGGGCATTTTTTTTATTTTGGGGGGCTTTGTTATTTTATTAGGGGGCTTAGATTAGGTGTAATTAGTTTAAAATTCTTGTAATATTTTTTTATTTTTTGTAATTTAGTGTTTGTTTTTTTTTGTAATTTAGTGGGGGGTTTTTGTACTTTAGTTTATTTAATTGTAGATAATTGTAGGTACTTGTAGTTAATTTATTTAATGACAGTGTAGTGTTAGGTTTAATTGTAACTTAGGTTAGGATTTATTTTACAGGTAATTTTGTAATTATTTTAACTAGGTAGCTATTAATTAGTCAATAACTATTTAATAGCTTTTGTACCTAGTTAAAATAAATACAAAGTTGCCTGTAAAATAAATATAAATGCTAAAATAGCTACAATGTAACTATTAGTTATATTGCAGCTATATTAGGGTTTATTTTACAGGTAAGTATTTTGTTTTAAATATGATTCATTTATTTAGTTAATTTAATGATAGTGTAGTGTTAGGTGTAATTGTAACTTAGGTTAGGATTTATTTTACAGGTAAATTTGTAATTATTTTAACTAGGTAGCTATTAAACAGTAAATATCTATTTAATAGCTATTGTACCTAGTTAAAATAAATACAAAGTTGCCTGTAAAATAAATATAAATGCTAAAATAGCTACAATGTAATTATTAGTTATATTGTAGCTATATTAGGGTTTATTTTACAGGTAAGTCTTTAGTTTTAAATAGGATTCATTTATTTAACTATAGTAAACTTATTTCGTTTTATTTAAATTATATTTAAGTTAGGGGGTGTTAGTGTTAGGGTTAGACTTAGGTTTAGGGGTTAATAACCTTATTATAGTAGCGGCGACGTTGGGGGCGGGAGATTAGGGGTTAATAATTGTAGGTAGGTGGCGGCGATGTTAGGGAGGGCAGATTAGGGGTTAATAAAATGTATTATAGTGTTTGCGAGGCGGGAGTGCGGCGGTTTAGGGGTTAATACATTTATTATAGTGGCGGCGATTTGCGGTCGTCAGATTAGGGGTTAATACTTGTAGTTAGATTGCGGGGACGTTGGGGGGGGCAGATTAGGGGTTAATAACTATAATGTAGGGGTCGGCGGTGTTAGGGACAGCAGATTAGGGGTTAATAGCTATAATGTAGGCGGCGGCAATATCGGGTCGGCAGATTAGGGTTTAATACTTGTAGTTAGATTGCGGCGACGTTGGGGGGGGCAGATTAGGGGTTAATAACTATAATGTAGGGGTCGGCGGTGTTAGGGACAGCAGATTAGGGGTTAATAGCTATAATGTAGGCGGCGGCGATATCGTGTCGGCAGATTAGGGGTTAATACTTGTAGTTAGATTGCGGCGACGTTGGGGGAGGCAGATTAGGGGTTAATAACTATAATGTAGGGGTCTGCGGTGTTAGGGACAGCAGATTAGGGGTTAATAGCTATAATGTAGGCGGCGGCGATATCAGGTCGGCAGATTAGGGGTTAATACTTGTAGTTAGATTGCGGCGACGTTGGGGGGGGCAGATTAGGGGTTAATAACTATAATGTAGGGGTCGGCGGTGTTAGGGACAGCAGATTAGGGGTTAATAGCTATAATGTAGGCGGCGGCGATATCAGGTCGGCAGATTAGGGGTTAATACTTGTAGTTAGATTGCAGCGACGTTGGGGGAGGCAGATTAGGGGTTAATAACTATAATGTAGGGGTCGGCGGTGTTAGGGACAGCAGATTAGGGGTTAATAGCTATAATGTAGGTTGCGGCGATATCCGATCGGCAGATTAGGGGTTAAATAATGTTATTATAGGGTTTGCGATGTGGGGGGGCCTTGGTTTAGTGATTCATAGGTAGTTTATGGGTGTTAGTGACTTAGTGTACTAAATGGGTGTTAGTGTACTAAAAACATACCGAATTTCGGAACGGAATAGAACCGAATTCAGCCGAATCAGAATAAATCCGAAACGAATTTATTCGGATCCGAATAAATCCGAAACAAATTTATTCAAATTTTGCCGAATCCGATTCGATCCGAAACGAAATTTGAAAAGTCCGAATCGATCCGAACCGAAAACGAACCGAATTTTTTAGCCGTGCACATGTCTATTGTCAACAAAGCACAAAAAACGTTTTAAAATAAAACCGTTACTGTCACTTTAAATTTCAAACAGAAAACACTTTATTACTGAATATGTGAAAAAGTATGAAGGAATCGTTCAAAAATTACCAAAATTTCACCACAGTGTCTTAAAGCCTTAAAAGTATTGCACACCAAATTTCAGAGCTTTAACCCTTAAAATAACGGAACCGGAGCCGTTTTTAAATTTAACCCCTATACAGTCCCAGCTATAGTCTTTGCTAAGACCCAACCAAGCCCTGAGGGGAATACGATACCAAATGACACCTTCTAGAAGCTTTTTCAGAGATTTTTAGACCCTCACACATGCATCTGCATGCCCTGTTCTCAAAAAACAACTGCGCATTAATGGCGCGAAAATGAGGCTCAGTCTATAACTAGAAAGGCCCCCTGACTGAAAAAGGTGTCCAACACAGTGCCTGCCGTTTTATAAGCGTTCCCCAAGATTATAAATGCCAATTGTTAGCCTAAATCTGAATAATATGCCCAAATAAAGCAATCGATTTAGCCCATAAAAATGTCTACCAGTTTTTTAGCCCATATTAAGCCCTTTATTCTGTTTGTTTGACTAAGAAAATGGCTTACCGGTCCCCATGAGGGGAAATGACAGCCTTCCAGCATTACACAGTCTTGTTAGAAATATGGCTAGTCATACCTTAAGCAGAAAAGTCTGCTAACTGTTTCCCCCAACTGAAGTTACTTCATCTCAACAGTCCTATGTGGAAACAGCAATCGATTTTAGTTACTGTCTGCTAAAATCATCTTCCTCTTACAAACAGAAATCTTCATCCTTTTCTGTTTCAGAGTAAATAGTACATACCAGCACTATTTTAAAATAACAAACACTTGATAGAAGAATAAAAACTACATTTAAACACCAAAAAACTCTTAACCATCTCCGTGGAGATGTTGCCTGTGCAACGGCAAAGAGAATGACTGGGGTGGGCGGAGCCTAGGAGGGATCATGTGACCAGCTTTGCTGGGACTCTTTGCCATTTCCTGTTGGGGAAGAGAATATCCCACAAGTAAGGATGACGCCGTGGACCGGACACACCAATGTTGGAGAAATGACAGAATGAAAGATTGTACTGTTATACTGAAGCTCACAATATTGTTCAAAAGACAGATCATACACATCTACAAACTATTTTCTGTCCCACATAGGTCCCACTGGACCTATGTCTTACATTTATTAGAGAAAATATAGCAAATAATAAAGCCTTATCCAGTAGTTTCATACAAAGGTAAACCTTTAGATAAGCTAATATAAATGATGAATTACATTTGTAGCATGATGTATAGCACAATCCCAACTATGAGCTAAACTCCCATGATACATTGCATCCGAGAAAAATTAGAAAAAAAAGCTAAAAAATTAAGAATATCTACATTTTGTTAACTGATCAAATCTTAAGACACAGCCATTTGTGCTTTTTCAAATGAATCTGGTTTTCTGTTTAATTTCAACTATTATTATCTGAGAGTCGACATAAACATAAGATTTTTTTTTATAAAGGGTATGGTAATGCAATACTAAAATGATATAGAGCTCAATTCCAACGTTGTTGATGGTGTTTATTGGCTGTTTTATAGCACAAGATAAGCCGTTTTCAATACTGGAGCCTTCACAATCCAAACGATAACACCATTTCCATATTTTAAAAATATTAGAATGGATATAGCAAAATTTACCCATACCATGTGTGAATAGTATTAACTTCACAATTCACCCTACCACAAGTTATTGACTAAATATTGACAATAAAACAAAGGCACTTGATAAATGTCCGAAACCCACACATCAACTGATAACATACATCTGATAATAAATAACAATCGCCTAGATTACGAGTTTTGCGTTATGAGCGGCTCAGTACTAACTTGCAAGTTATTTCCACCGCTCACCTCCCTATAGCACTGCTATTACAGGTTTGCAAAAACCCAGCGTTAGCAGGCAATATGGCAGCATTGAGCTCCATACCGCACCCAAAAACCAGCGCTGCTTTGAGCTGGTTTTACATGCTCATGCACGATTTCCCCATAGACATCAATGGGGAGAGCGGGTTAAAAAAAGCCTAACACCTCCAATAAAGGAGCGTAAAGCTCCGTAACGCAGCCCCATTGATTCCTATGGGGAAAGAAAAGTTATGTTTAAACCTCACACCCTAACATAAAACCAGAGTCTAAACACCCCTAATCTGCTGCCCCTGACATCGCCTACACCTACATTACACTAATTAACCCCTAATCTGCCGCCCCCAATGTCGCCACCACCTACCTACACTTATTAACCCCTAATCTGCCGCCCCAACGTCGCCGCCACTATACTAAAGTTATTAACCCCTAAACCTAACCCAAAGTCTAACCCTAACGTAACCCTAACACCCACTAACTTTAACATAATTAACATAAATCTACTGTCATAGACATAACGCAATGTCATCGCTACCTACACTTATAAACCCCTAATCCGCTGCCCCAACGTCGCCACCACTATACTAAAGTTATTAACCCCTAAACCTAACCCAAAGTCTAACCCTAACGTAACCCTAACACCCACTAACTTTAACATAATTAACATAAATCTAAATAAAAATTACAATTAATACCTAAATAATTCCTATTTAAAGCTAAATACATATAAAATAAAACCTAAGCTAGCCACAATATAACTAATAGTTACATTGTAGCTATCTTAGGTTTTATTTTTATTTCACAGCTAAATTTGTATTTATTTTAACTAGGTAGACTAGTTAATAAATAGTTATTAACTATTTACTAACTACTTAGTAAAAATAAATACAAATTTACCTGTAAAATAAAACCTAACCTGTCTTACACTAACACCTAACATTACACTACAATTAAATCAATTACATTAAATACAATTAACTAAATTACAAAAATAAATAAACACTAAATTACACAAAATAAAAAAGAAATGATCAAATATTTAAACTAATTACACCTAATCTAATAGCCCTATCAAAATAAAAAGCCCCCCCAAAATAAAAAAACCCTAGCCTAAAATAAACTGCAAATAGCCCTTAAAAGGGCCTTTTGCGGGGCATTGCCCCAAAGAAATCAGCTCTTTTACCTGTAAAAAAAAATACAAACAACCCCCCCAACAGTAAAAAACCCCCACCCACACAACCAACCCCCCAAATAAAATCCTATCTAAAACACCTAAGCTCCCCATTTCCCTGAAAAGGGCATTTGGATGGGCATTGCCCTTAAAAGGGCATTTAGCTCTTTTTCTTTGCCCAAACCCTAAGCTAAAAATAAAACCCACCCAATAAACCCTTAAAAAACCTAACACTAACCCCCGAAGATCCACTTACAGTTTTTGAAGACCAGAAATCCATCCTCATCAAGCCGGGAGAAGTCTTCATCCAAGCAGGCAGAAGTCCTCAACGAAGCCGGGAGAAGTCTTCATCCAAGCGGCAAGAAGTGGGTTAGTTTTTATTTTTAGCTTAGGGTTTGGGCAAAGAAAAAGAGATAAATCCCCTTTTAAGGGCAATGCCCATCCAAATGCCCTTTTCAGGGCAATGGGGAGCTTAGGTTTTTTTTTAGATAGGATTTTATTTGGGGGGGGGGGTTGGTTGTGTGGGTGGTGGGTTTTACTGTTGGGGGGGTTGTTTGTATTTTTTTTTTACAGGTTAAAGAGCTGATTTCTTTGGGGCAATGCCCCGCAAAAGGCCCTTTTAAGGGCTATTGGCAGTTTAATTTAGGCTAGGGTTTTTTTTATTTTGTGGGGGCTTTTTTATTTTGATAGGGCTATTAGAGTAGGTGTAATTAGTTTAAATATTTGATAATTTCTTTTTTATTTTGTGTAATTTAGTGTTTATTTTTTTTTGTAATTTAGTTAATTGTATTTCATTGATGTCATTGATTTAATTGTAGTGTAATGTTTGGTGTTAGTGTATGTAAGACAGGTTAGGTTTTATTTTACAGGTAAATTTGTATTTATTTTTACTAGGTAGTTAGTAAATAGTTAGTAACTATTTACTAACTAGTCTACCTAGTTAAAATAAATACAAACATAGCTGTGAAATAAAAATAAATCCTATGATAGCTACAATGTAACTATTAGTTAGGGTTTATTTTACAGGTAAGTTTTGTATTTAGTTTTAAATAGGAATTATTTAGGTAATAATAGTAATTTTTATTTAGATTTATTTTAATTATATTAAAGTTAGGGGTGTTAGGGTTAGACTTAGGGTTAGGTTTATGGGTTAATAACTTTAGTATAGTGGCAGCGGTGACATTGGGGGCGGCAGATTAGGGGTTAATAATATTTAACTAGTGTTTGCGATGCGGGAGTACGGCGGTTTAGGGGTTAATATGTTTATTATAGTGGCGGCGATGTCTGGAGTGGCAGATCAGGGGTTAATAATTTTATTTTAGTATTTGCGATGTGGGAGGGCCTTGGTTTAGGGGTTAATAGGTAGTTTATGGGTGTTAGTGTACTTTGTAACACTTAAGTTATGAGTTTTATGCTACAGATTTGTAACGTAAAACTCATAACTACTGATTTTCTGTTTACGGTACGGATCTTGACGGTATAGGGTGTACTGCTCACTTTTTGGCCTCCCAGGCAAAACTTGTAATACCGGCACTATGGAAGTCCAATTGAAAAAGGACTTTTTGAAAGGTGCGGTAGTTACGTTGCGTTACGGCCAAAAAAGTGTGCGGTACAGTTATACCTGCAAGACTTGTAATACCAGCGGTAGTGAAAAAGCAGCGTTATGAGGCTTTTTCACTCATAACGCAAAACTCGTAATCTAGCCGAATATCGGCCAATGAGCTGTGCATGTTCAGTGGCTCTGTCCATGCCAATTACAGCGGCAGCCATTTTTGATGACGACTGAACCAATTTAAACCAAATAAAAAAAGATACTGAACACGTCATCATCATCAATTTCATTAAATTGTTTAATTTTCGTAAACGAAACAAATGCACATCTCTAAAATGTACCCTTTTATGTTTCTTTAAAGGGCAATTAAACCCATTTTTTTTTTCATGATTCAATAAACCCAATTTAATTCTGTTGTTTAATTTGCTTAGTTCTCTTGTAAGTCTTTCTTGAAAATAAGACCTAGGTAGGTTCAGGTGCTAACTTCTGATTGGTAGCTGCACATTTATGCCTATCTTTATTACCAATGTGTTCAGCTAGCTCCCAGTAATGCACTGCTACTCCTTCAATAAATGATACCAAGAGAATGAAGCAAAATTGATAATAGAAGTAAATTGGTAAGTTGTTTAAAATTGCTCTATCTGAATCATAAAATAAAGATTTTGGGTTTCATGTTCTTCATCCAAATAAAGCACAATGGTGTAGACTAGTTTCTATTGCTGTTTTTAACTGTGTGAACTTGTGAATTTATGGAGATGTTTCGTGTGACCATCAGTTTACCACAGCAATAGAAACTAGGCCAGTGTGTGTAGACAAGGAGTGTGTCCATTCTCACAGGCTAATCTGCATGTTACAGTTTGTTTGTCTATGTGTTAATGTCTGTGCCTATGTGTGAAAGTGTGCGCAAGTTTGTATTTTACAGATGTTCTCCTCCCGCCCCCCCCAGAGAGGAGGAGGACTTCCTTAACTGCAGTTGCTGAGACTATCAATCAGTCACACGACGGACAAGTATCTTAACACTGTATACAAAGAACTCATGAGAATTACTTCAAAATCCATTATTAAAACTCTAGTCTTGGGAAAATCCTTTTTTTAAAAAAAAAAAAAAAAAAAATGCTATAAAAATGTAATTACATTTCTCGGGGAGAACAGAGATAATCTGTAAATATAGTGATTTAGGGGAAGAGTTTGTTTATAAAATGTGATTGATTCATACAGCAAAATCTGATAAAGATTAAACTATAACAATAATTAAAATGGATTAAAATTAAAACAGATTGTAAATGGAACAAAATTGATAGCACTGTGGGCTTGTAATCTTAATCTGGGTCCTGTGCAAAAAGAGTGCATGATCTGGTATTGCAAGAGGACGGGGAAAACATTTGCCCCAATAAACAATGAGGTATTTAAAATGCATTGGACCAGATCACAAGTGGAGCACTAAATATTGCTTGCATGCAAGCGATATTACCGCTCCACTATGTAATGCCAGTGCACGATAATGTGCGCTGGTATTACAATTTAATTGCAATGCGAACGCAAGCTCGTGATATGTGTATATACACATATTAACACATAAATATATATGTATATAATCATATACATATATATATTTACATTGCGGTCTATGGGAACACGCAGTTCCCATAGACCGCAATGTAAAGGCACTTTTCAATGCCGTTTTTTTTTTTCAAACACCCCACTCCCACCAACTTTAAAGCCTCAAAACTGCCTAGTGCAGTATTTTTAATGAAAAAAAAATTCTAGATTTTAAAAAAAATAAAAAATAAAATGCCCTCTATTTTGAGGGCATTTGGGGCACTTTTCGAAAATTTACCAGAGATCTAAATCTCTCGATAATTTTCGGAACGCTAATTGCTAGCCAATTGTAATGGCGGGTTAATTATTTGCACAATAATTTAGCGCTCTACTTGTAATCTAGCCCTTTGTGTGATATAAAATGTTCCACAGCTTTAGTAAAGTTCATACGTGACAGTCTGTCTGGAAGTGGCGTCTCTGTCATATTATATACAATATATTGGGGGCATGAAATGTGAGCAGAATCACTGTTCTATCCTAGTGTTTTAAATGTCAACTTCAATACAGTATCACGCTATGGACCTGTGTCTGTTCTGTTTTATGTAACCAGTTTTTGCACTGCTGAGGAATACAATCCACCTTACTCCTAAAGGCAGCGAAGCGCGACGATCCCAGTGCCTCTGAGGCTCCTTACATCACCCGGCACTTACCTCATGAGGTTGAGGTAACTTGTTCTAAGCACAAACCCCGTAGGGAGACACTTGAAAATGTATCTGATTGTGATTTTCTTGCATTTTTATTATTGTATCACAGCGCTGCGGAATCTGTTGGCGCTTTATAAATAAAGAATAATAATAATAATATTATATGAACATTCAATGCAACATAAATTTTAACATAAAACATATAAACATTTTAACACCAAAAACAAAGTGTACATGTCATAAGGGCCATTGCCCTTTAGGTCTTAAAGGCATAGGGGCCGATTTATCAAGTGTCTGGCGGACATTATCTGTTGTAGCGATCATGTCCGCCAGATATTGATAAATGCCAACAGCATATGCTGTCTGCATTTATCATTGCACAAGCAGTTCTGGTGAACTGCTTGTGCAATGCTGCCCCCTGCACATTAGCGGCCAATCGGCCGCTAGCAGGGGGTGTCAATCAAACCGATCATATGAGATAGGGCGAATTGATGTCCGCAGCAGAGGAGTTAAGGAGCAGCGGTCTAAAGACCGCTGCTTCTTAACTCCTGTTTGCATCGAGCCTAAAGGCTCGCGCAGAAACAGGGGCATTGGGGTCGATACAGAGATTGCTAAATCTGCCCCATAGTCTGCTGTTTACTAATGAGAGTGCTATCCCAACCCTTCCATTGGTATATATATATACAGGTAGCCCTTCGTTTACGCCGGGGTTAGGTTCCAGAAGGAATGGTTGTAAATCGAAACCGTTGTAAACTGAAACCCAGTTTATAATGTAAGTCAATGGGAAGTGAGGGAGATAGGTTCCAGGCCCCTTTCAAAATTGTCATAAGTAACACCTAATACATTATTTTTAAAGCTTTGAAATGAAGACTTTAAATGCTAAACAGCATTATAAGCCTAATAAAATAGTCACACAACACAGAATATATAATTAAACTAAGTTTAATGAACAAAAACATTTGCTAAACAGCATTATAAACCTAATAAAATAATCACACAACACAGACTTCACTTGCATTTTTCTGCAAACAGTTCTTTCGATGCATTCCAATCTGGACTGATTTATAGACAGGAAGATCTTGTTCCTTTGAAATCTGCTCGATAGCTCAGGTCTGGTTAAACTGATTAATTTCAGCTTGCTTGGCTTTGCTGCAACACAAGCGGACAGCTCCACCTACTGGCTATTTTAATAAATGCACTGCTTCTCAATGCTTTTCAATAGAAGTCACATGACTGGAAAAAAAGGTTGTTATTCTGAAACGGTGTAAATTGAACCGTTGTAAAACGAGGGCCACCTGTATATATATATATATATATATATATATATGTATGTTCCGAAATACACATATATATATATATATACAATAGCCATTTCTATTCAAACACCTTCTCATATACTATATACCTTTTAACCCTTTGAAAATCATTCCAATGTTCTTTACATAGCAGAATATGTTCCATTTACTCATTAATACATATTTCTAGATATATCTGATGGTATTTTGGTATATATATATATATATATATATATATATATATATATATATATTATTTGTAGGTATAGATATATACAGATATATATCGGAATATCCATTTAGAAATACATACAACATATTCTGCTATGTGCAGAACATATGACTGTGAAATATTTACAGTAAATACACACTATAACACTTTATTAAATTTGAATATTGCATAAATTTGATTTTACATGTTTCCATCTACTTACAGTAACTGCAATGGGCTCCAATGTGTTTATTTATATGTCTATATATGTGTACATATGTATTTATATGTTCATATATGTCTGTATATACACACATATAAATACATATGTACACATATATAGACACATGTATAGACATATATATACAGTATATATATATATATATATATATATATATATATATACACACACACATACATATACATCTTTAGATAAGTATATGTATGTATGTATATGTTAAACCCCTGAGCCCTTATAACTTTGTTGTGCAATATTTTTTGTGAATAATTATTAGATGGTGTTATTATGAGTGTAACTATACTTTGTAATATGTTTTTGATGTGTTTTGCGCAACTTTTTTGTTTTGCAAATCAGTTAACCAGAGCTCTGAGGACGTGGTAATCATTTTAGCGTAATTCGTGATTGCACTTAAGCGATTATGTTTACTTTCAACTTGTAATACAAGCGGAAAACCTGACGAGCACAAACACCTGCGATAAACCCCTTTTCGCTTGCGCCTAACTGTCATTCGGCTCATAATCTGGCCCTACACCTTCTCAGAAACACATCAGTGGCTTGTATGACACAAATGAGTTATTCACAGGCAATCACACCATCACCACTTGTGCACAGACCCTCACAGCATATTTGTATATGCCACTGAAAAACAGTAATATCTTTTACTAGAAGCATTTTTGCTAATGAAAACATATTGCAAAAATGCTCCTATTACAAATTGAAATGCATCCAGGCCAGGTTTGACCTTTCTATCCCTTTAAGTAACATGATAATATTTTTACAGGCATAGCCCAGATTATTTGTTAACCTTTTAACGCTGTTAGAACGTTGTATTCCGTCCGAATTTTGTTGGGCTTTAGCACTGATGGACGGAATACAACATCCTAACCGCTTGTCTTTACTGAAGCCACTGGCGCTTCCCTGATGGGATGGCGGTCTGGAGGGCGTGCCTAGCATCATAGGGACACCCCCTTGACGCAATCCCATCATTGAAATCTTGTGATCACGTGCACAATCGCGAGATTTCAATTTGTTTGCTTCGGAACAGTTGTTCCGATGTAGACACGTTAACCCCAGCACAAAAGGGTTAATGTATTGTACAAAAATAAATATATTTCACACACAAAAAAATCTGCCCTGGTTGTCTTGCAATATTATTAACTGCTGAAACTAAAACACTTAGCCGCAGGCTAGCGTAGACTGAAAGCACAATTAAAAAAGGAACAACTCATTCAGAAACCAAGGGTTGAGTTTATTTGTGTAAAGGATATTATTCTTGAAACATAATATTGTCTACAGCTTGGAACTCACTTTGTGAAAGTAAAAAGTCTATTTTTTCTTCCTTTTCCAGCTTAAGCCCTCTAGGTTATTCATATCTGTCCCACATTCTGACACCCCTGTGAGAATGTTACTGTTTCCCGTGACATCTTTTAACGCTAAGTTAATTGCTGGCTGATCGAATGAACTGGACCAGAAAGGGTTTAGGGTAAAGATTAAGGGATGTTTTTGTTGAGACTTTACCACAATGCAGACAAAGTGGAGTAACCTGTCCAGTTGGTAAAGACCTAAGAGTGTTTGTAAATGAGTTGTCATTGTGGCCAACTGAAAATGAGTGTGATCAACACCAGCTAAATACCAAACAGTGTAAACACATGAGTGCAGCGTAGTCATTTAGCAGGATATACATTATACAGTATATTAGTAGGCTGACGTCTGTAAGGAATAGGGTAATGTCAGCTTAAAGGAACACTAAATACTTTTATTATTTAATTTGCACCATTTTCCTGTAAATTAAAGGGGCAGTCTAGTTAAAATGAAATTTTCATGATTTAGGCATGCAATTTTAAACAAATTTCCAATTTATTTTTATCATCAAATTTGCTTTGTTCTCTTAGTATTCTTAGTTGAAAGCTAAACCTAGGCAGGCTCAAGTGCTAATTTCTTGAAGGCCGCCTCTTATCTCAGTGCGTTTTGACAGTTTTTCACAGCGAGTCAGCGCTAGTTCATGCGTGCCACATAGATGACATTGTGCTCACTCCTGTGGAGTTATTTATGAGTCAGCACTGAATGGCTAAAATGCATGTCTGTCAAAAGATAGGCAGAGTCTTAGATACAAGTTAATCACAGAAGTAAAAGATATCTTAATATAAAAGTGTTAGTTATGCAAAGCTGGGGAATGGGTAATAAAGGGATTGTCTATATTTTTTAAAAATACAAATTCTGGAGCAGACTGTCCCTTTAAATCTGAAAATTAAAGGGACAGTAAACACCTTGTAATTACAAGACACCTTTGTCATCTTGCTCTTGTTACAGAATAACATATCAGCAAATTCTATTTAAAAAAAATAAAATATATATATATATTGTTTGCTGTTATTGTTTTTCAATAGCCAAACTCTTCCCACTCCTTGCCTAATTTGGAAGAACCGATCTGAGCTTTATTCTGCAGATAACAAGACTAGCCACAGTCATAATATTAGTATAAAATCCTTTGTTTTGCAATTGTTATCTATTAAAGCCTATTAGAGACATATATGTAGCAGGGTAAGCCATGAGAAGTCTGCAGTGTGCTTTATCAGATTTGAGAATTAGAAAATCCCCAATTTCAGAGCCAAATTACATGAAAAAGGGGCTAAATAAATAAGAAAAGCATGTTTCACTGTGCATGACTAAACAAGGTGTTTACTGTCCCTTTAAGGTTTTTTTCAGCCCTAAAAACTGAAAGAGCACGTGGCTTCACAAGGCTAACCCTGCCACACGCCTGTCTCAAATTTGTTAGCTTATTGTTTTTGCTGAAACCAAACAATGGATAATTTGTTAACAAAATGAATGTGGCAAGCCTTATTTTCTGCATACTTAAAGGTCCAGTCAACACAGTAGATTTGCATAATCAACAAATGCAAGATAACAAGACAATGCAATAGCACTTAGTCTGAACTTCAAATGAGTAGTAGATTTTTTTTCTGACAATTTTAAAAGTCATGTCTTTTTCCACTCCCCCTGTACCATGTGACAGCTACCAGCCAATCACAAATGCATACACGTACCATGTGACATGTGACAGCCATCAGCCATTCACAAATGCATACACACTTATTCTTTTTTTTTTTTTTTTTTTTATATATTTATTTATTGACCAAAAGCAAAATAACAGCCTTACAATTTGGCTTACCTTTCACCACGCAGGGTATACCGAAACAAGAATTTAGCCCAACAATTTGGGCTAGCATTTCACCGCGCAGGGTGTTTACATTGATTATAGAATAACAGAGTACTAATACATATAAATTAAATTTTAACTTAAAAAAAAAAAAGATCCGTAACCTAAAATCAGATGTGTTTTCAACTTTCAAATTAGACTCTACCTCAGCAAACATTCATTTACCCTGTTGACACTATGTCGCTATAGAAAAGAAAAAAAAACCAACCTCTAGAAACTTTACAGTAGTAGCTGAATAGTCTAAAAACATTTTTCCAAATGTATATCTTGCTTTTGGGTCTTTTACCTATTATAGTGTAACCCCATCTAGAGACAATACTGAAAACAAAATCAACAAAACAAAGAAACAATAAAAAAAGAGGGACAACAAAAACAACAAAAAAAAAAAAAAAAAAAAAAAAGCCCCCCCCCCCCAAGTCCACTTCCCTCCTCGCAGTTGCCGCAGGTACTATTTATTTTGCCCAGTAAAGTTACCATACCCCGTATTATCAAGTTAGCCCATACCCCACTCTTGGGGTATCATGTTTTTTAACAAAAGTAACATGAATTCGGGGGAATTTTGTATGGGTAATATGAGTTGCTTTTGTGCTATCAATGGTTTTTCCCTGATTATATTTAACCATTTTAAAAAGAAATCCTTAAGTCTCTTCTCTGAATGGGGTCTAATATTAAGTAGCTCAATCGTCATCTGGGTATCCATTGTATTAATAAATTCTTTCAAACTAGGTTCTCCTGATGCTTTCCAATTTTTAAATATTATGTTGCGAGCGGCTAGAATAGCCAGATTTATAAGGAGTTTATCTGTTTTATTATCTCCTACATCATATAACAGGAATACATTGACTGCAGTCAATGATATTTTAATGTTTAAAAATGTATTAAGCCAGTAATTAATTTTGCCCCAAAATTGCAATACTTTTGGGCAAGCCCAAAGACAATGGATAATATCAGCGGTCTCAGCTTTACATTTAAAACATTTACAGCGCAGTGTATTATCGGCCCATTTATTAATTTTGTCCGGGGTTAAATAATAATTATTTAATAGTTTATATTGAGACTCTTTCCAACTATACACTGACGTGGCCAAATCCAAATTGATAAGACTTTTTTTAACCTCTTGTGATTGCACCTGCGGGAAATACCTATTCATATAGATTGTAATTTTTTCCACATGCGTCATCTCAGATTCGTTACATAACATGTTGTACCATATTGAAATTGATCTCTTCCCAGCTTTATATAATTTTAATCCAGATTCTATTTCTGGCCACTCCCACTCAGTCCCGTAACGTTGGCATAGTTGATTAAAATAACTCCTACTCTGTAGATAAGCATAAAAGCTTTTAGGATTCAATTGAAACTCAATTACCATATCTCGATAAGACTTTATATATATTGTATCAGTTTGCCTGAATTGGGACCAATTCTTTAAACCTTTCTCCCTCCAAATTTTATATACCGGGTCTGACAGACCGGGCAAAAAGTCGGGCATACCCATAATAGGACAAAAACTAGAAATATGATATTGACAGTTTAAGAGGGTGCAATATTTCTGCCAGGCTATAATGACATTCTTAAATGTTAGTAAATTGAAAATGTTGTTAGGGATTGATTTTTTGTCTGTGTGCAATAATGATTTAAGATTATAAGGCATAATTACTTCTGATTCCAGATTATAGTAGGTGACATAGTCCCCCTCTACCAGCCAGTCTACTGCAAATTTGACTAGGGTCACCAGATTATATGTTTTAAGGCAAGGAAGTGCCAGACCCCCTTCTTTTCTACGCTGAATCAGTTTGTTTAGAGCCAAACGGGGTTTACCATTGTTCCAGAGAAATTGAGATATTGATTTATTGAACCTATGTAAGTCTGATCTTAATATGAATAGAGGCAAGTTTTGAAGCAAAAATAAAAATTTAGGAAATATAATTGTTTTAATTACCATTATCTTTGCTGAAAGTGGCAATTTGTACATACTCCATTTAGCTAAATCTTGGGGTAGTTTATCCAGTAAGTTTTCATAGTTTATTTTGTACCATTCATTCGGATTTTTACTTATATTTATACCTAGGTATTTTAACTGTTGCACTTCGTGAAATCCGTGCTTGGTATAGCTCTTATTATTTTTCTGTAGCCAGAGGATCTCCGATTTCTGCAAATTCATTCTATACCCAGAAAATCTGCTATAGTTTCCTATTATATTAAGACATTTTGGAATGCTTTCAGACGTTTTATATAGATACAATAGTAAATCGTCTGCGTATAGGGAAATTTTAATATTCTGCTTGCCAAGTCGGATACCTGTTAACTCTTGCCTTAAAAGAATTGCCAGAGGTTCGAGAGAAATATTAAACAGAAGTGGCGACAGCGGGCATCCCTGTCTTGTCCCTTTATGTAATGTTATATATTGCGAGAGTTCTGCGTTTACTAGTAGTTGTGATCTGGGGTTATTATAGATAGCTTTGGTTAAATTAAAGAAATTACCTTGCAGGCCGAATTTATCAAGAGCCGTGAATAGATGGTCCCATGTAATAGCATCAAATGCTTTTTCCGCATCTAGTGCAAGGAGGGCCAGGTCACCTTTAATGTGTTGCTTATGTCCCAAAAATTTGTTATAATAGAAGTCTATTGTTGTCAGTATGCGGCGTATGTTTCTAACCACATTCCTGCCTGGCATAAAGCCTGCCTGGTCATGATGTATGACCTCACCTAACACCCTTTTTAATCTGTCTGCCACTATTGCCATTAAAATTTTATAGTCTACATTCAACAAAGATATTGGTCTATAAGACCCTAATTCTTCACGATTTTTACCTTTCTTATGAATCAACGTAACAATTGAACTCGTGAAATATTTTGATTGATTGCTATTATTGACATAGTAATCATTATAAAGTTTACCTAGCATATCAACAATATCTACTCTGATGCTTTTGTAAAATTCGGCTGGAAGCCCATCAGGGCCCGGAGCTTTATTGTTTTTCAATTTTTTTATGGCTTTATCTATTTCCCTTTCAGATATTCTTTGATTGATCTCCTTGAGAGCCGCTGGTGAAACTCTGGGCACTGTAATACTTTGCCAAAATTTGTTTTTAGCAGCTATATCTATATCTTCAGCAGAATACAGTTTTTGGTAGTATCTAAAAAATGCTTGTCTAACCTCCGACGCCTTTGTATATAATCTAGCTCCTTCCCTTATATTTGAAATCATATTTTTATTATTTCTTATTTTAATCAACTTTGCCAGATACCCTGCACACATACCCTTCGGGCCTTGAAAGGTCGCCCTTGCTTTTAAATCTTCCCTGGTCCATTTCTGTTTTAAAAATATTTCTCTTTCCTCTCTTGACTGTTTATATTTGCCCCATGTGTTGGGTTGTGGGTTGGACAAGTAAGTGTTATATGCATTTTTAAGTTGTTTTGCTAGTTGAACCTCACGTGCCAGGAACTTCTTTTTTAATTTTGACATATAGGCCACAATCTCCCCACGGAGTACTGCTTTGCCTGTTTCCCAAAGAATCTCTGTTTTATCAGCATAGCTAGCATTATTGGCTAGAAAGATTCTCCAGGCATTAGTTAACCAATTACAAAATTTGATGTTATTACACATGTACTTTGGAAAGAAAAAATTATTACAAGTTCCTGCTTTTCTAGCTCTTATTTTTAACCCTATAACTGCGTGATCTGAGAGGAGGATCTCGTTAATCGAGGTTTCCATATCGCGTTTAAGGAGTGATCTATCCACTAAGAATAGGTCAATTCGTGAAAAGTTTTTAAAAGCTCTAGATTCACAGGAAAAACTGCGTTCATCTGGGTGCTGTATCCTCCAAATATCCTCAACCTCTAAGTTCTTCAATAAGCTTCCAAAAATTTTATTGTATATTGTTGCTTATTTACTTGTTTAAATCTATCAACAACTGGATTTAGAGTCATATTAAAGTCGCCCATAATTATTAAATTTTGCCCTCGCAGAGGAAATAATTTTTTCTCTATCTTACTCCAAAAGGTTTTATCACTTTTATTGGGGCCATAAATGTTACAGAAGGACCAGACACAATTGTCCATTCTAAGCTGTACTATAATATATCGGCCCTCCGGGTCAAGTTCACTTTTGATTAACTCATATTCCAGATCTCTGTGGAACAAGATGGCTACTCCACGACTACGCTTATCACAAGGTGTGGCAATAATTTCTTTTATCCAGTTAACCTTAAGTTTTGCAATTTCTGCCGTTTTTAAATGAAGTTCTTGTAAGAAAATAATATCTGCTTTCTGTTTTTTCACTAATTTGAGAACATTTTTCCTTTTAATTGGGGAGGTGATCCCACCCACATTCCAAGACACTAAGTTATACATATCTTAGCCCAATCGTTATTTGTTATTCTTGTATGTTTATATTGCAGACAGGAGTGTGGGAGCTTGGGAGAGAGTGAACCGGGAGAGGAGAGGAGAGAGAGGAAAAAAAAAAAAAAAAAAAAAAAAGGACCAACAGAAACAACACCCAACACTTAAGGGGGCCCAGTGGACTATTTCCAATGGAATTCCCCAAAACAAATTTAAAAACACATAGATATAACCAGCAATAATGCAACTTTAAAGCAGTTACCTTCTGCATAAAGCTCTTAACGCTATGATCAGGATATTTAATTACACTATAGAGTTTTATTTTGCTTTTATTCACTAATAACCTATTACTTATCTTCTGATCCTGTCACTTTTAGTGTTACGGGTTAGAACCTGTAAATTATGCTCTACAAAAAATGCTTTAGCTTCTGTGCAATTGTTTATGGCCACATTGTTACCCTCTGTGTCTTCTATTATTATCTTAGCTGGGTATCTTAAACTAGCTTTATAGTTGTTCTGAATTAAGGCTGTACAGAATGGCGCCATACTCTTTCTTTTATCTGCTGTTTCCGCAGAGTAATCTTGGAAAAGGTATATTTGAGTATTTCCTATCATAAGTGGGTTGTGGTTTCTATATGCCCGCATTATATCTACTTTTTCCTGAAAGTTTAAAAATTTTACCATGACCATTCTTGGTCTCGTATATCCGTCTTGATATTTTATGCTGGAACCTGTTCTATGAGCTCTTTCTACCTGAAATTTTCCATTTTGTAAACTTAATCCAAGTAATTTAGGTAGTGTTATAGCAGCGAATGTAGATAGATCTTTATATTCACTAATTTCAGGCAGGCCAACTATTCGAATGTTACTTCGTCGGGATCTATCCTCTAAGTCTTGAATTTTATTTTGTAGAATTTTAATTGTTTCATCTGTTTTTTTAGTCGCTGTCTCTTGTAAATTAGTAACATCCTCCAATTCTGACACCCGTCTCTCTACCTCAGAGATTCGTGCTGCAAAGTGTCTAACTTCTGTCGTCAGGGCCGTAATCTTACTTTTTAAGGATTCAAACTGTGGCATTATCATATCTGCCAGTTTGTCTAACATTATTTGGGAGTCAGTCATAGTCCCATCTTCATTTGTATCTAATTTTTCGGAATTTTCCTGTATTGGTTTAATTTTTTTATCTTTTTTTACTGGCATGGCTGGTGATCTTACTTTTACATTTGTAATATATTTTTCCATACCCTGTTAATGACTAGAAGCTTATTGTGTGAAGAGTTCCTATTCTTAATAAGATAGTGATTTTTAAAGAAAGTGATTCTAGTGGGGAGAGAAATCCCACCCCCCTATGTGTGTGAACCGTAAGTGCTAATGTCCTAAAAAAAAGACGATCAAAAGGTGTGTTTATGTACAGCTTCAGAAGAGCTGTCTATATGTGTGTGTGTGTGAGTATATATATATATATATATATATATATAAATATATATATATTTTTTTTTTTTTTATTTTTTTTTATTTAAAACAAATAAGTAGAAAAAAGTGTGAGAAAAAAAGGAAAAAAAAAAAGACAATCCAAATATATCAATACTAAAGTGATTTGCAAACGTGGAAGTATCTGTATACGTATGGATACCAAATCATTAACTAGAGGGTATTTTATCCTACAATAGCTGATCACACTATTCCCTATTTGGGGTAGCTATATACAGTTTTGCCACAAGCCTTAAGATAGGGTTGATCCGACAGACTTTTGACCAGGTTATAGGATAAACTGAGTGCAGGCAAGCACTGGAATATAGGATGCTTTTTATCCTCTTATTTGAGGGCGGGTGAGACTTTATCTTGGGGGTTTGCTAATTGTCTGAGGCCATAATATTTATCTGTTTCACCCACACACCTTAAACATAAATTCCAGCTACAGTAAAGATCCTTTTACATCTTATTGTATCAGAGTTTAGCCTAAAATGAAAAATACAATTTGGGAGGCTTGTTATTACATCCTGCAAACCAAACCCTAATGTAACAAGATTAGAGTATTGCAGCCAAAACCCTAGAAAGGAAAACTTTAAATCATCCGCATAAAAAAAAGAAAAAACAAACAGAGCAATACATCATAGAAACTTTTAAGTGTGTCACTCTTTCTTGAGAGCTAAATTAGCTTTGTTATAGGTCCATATAAAGATATAGTAGTCTTTTTTTTTTTTTTTTTTTGCTTAAGTGTCAGTCCAGAAATTTACACATAGGTCCCTTTTGCATAGCGTCAAAACAGTTTGATCAAAGAGGGATATTGATATAAAGTACCTAGTGTGTCCTGAGGCTATGCCACAGATTTGTATTTAACAGATTCAATCTTGTAGAGTGTGGTGCACAGGGGTTAAGCTGAAAATACTTGCGATTTTAGGGATGTTTCTCTTTGCTTGGACTCAGTCCTCTCGTAAGCCTGTAACTCTGCTTAGGCTCCCACAGAACACTACGCCGCACAGGACACCTCCCCCGCGGCGTAGATGCCTGCTGCCGCCGTCTGCCTCTGGATACAGGAAAAAGGCTTAAAGCTGAAAGTTCCCTTTTTTTCCTTGCTTCCACTCCACTGCTTGCACCGTGTCACTCACTCACAGACTTTACATTCCTTTCCATGGGTTTCTGTCTGACGGGCTGTGCCTCAGGACACCAGGTCATCTGTAAAAGCTGGTATCAGCGCCACCTGATTAGTACAAGCACTGGGGGCTTCCTCTTTGCAGCCGGATACTGTGCTCCAAATCCCCGGCCAGCTTTGCAGAAAAAAAACCGCCAACAGGATCAGTTGCTGCTTGTGTAGCGTTGGTCACGCTCTGTCCTTGCAGAGCCTGCGCACCGGATGTTGGCGTGTGCGTCTCACAGGAAGCCTCCTCGACACATATCACACTTATTCTTGCACATGCTCAGTAGGAGCTGGTGACTCAAAAAGTTTAAATATAAAAAGACTGCACATTTTGTTAATGGAAGTAAATTGGAAAGATGTTTAAAATTATTATTCTATCTGAATAATGAAAGTTTAATTTTGATTGAGTGTCCCTTTAAGTCCAGATTTTCTCCCCCAAATAAGGTAAGTGTTGGGTTTGACAATTGAAAAACAATATCAGCAAATGGTGTAAATCTGTTCTAATAACATTCAGATTCTGTTGATATGTTATGTTGGAAGACTGCAGAAAACTGTTGAAACTACAAAGATTTATAGTGTCCATTTAAGGAGGCGTAATGGCATATATTTTAAATAATATTTTATTTGCTTTGTCACATTTATTATAAAATGTATCTTATTTTGTGGGGAAATTTTACCTCTATTGAGATGGGTAAGCAGTCGACCAGAGGGAAACAGATTGCGTAGTCAACTAAGAAAGCCGTGACTAAGATAACTTCTTTCAAAATAGAAATAAAAAAAGACGCCAGTACCGTAAGTGACAGAGTTTTTCTGTGTGAGAGTATGTGTGTGTGCAGGGTCAGACTGGGAATCAAACCAACCCTGGAAATAGTCCCCGCCTTTACCTTGCCTCAGTTGCCTGCTTGATTACAAGTGAAGTGGTATTTAATGCTCTCGCTCTCTGCTAGAAGTAAGCTTTTTGCTCGCGTCGGGTAGCTCTCGTATTACAAGTTGAAAATAAAACATTTTTGCTTATGCGCCAACCTGATGGGCCCAAAAGGCTGAACTTCAAATATCGCAAAAGCGTTAATGTATTCCCCAAAATAATTCAGTGGAGCAAAAAAGAGGAAAAGAAACCTAACACCCTACTTGCACACAAACCTGATCGCATATTCTCAAGTGCGCTAACCTGAAATGAAAATATAAATATTTCACATTCCAATGTTCTTCACATAGCACAATATGTTCTATTTATTCATAAATACATATTTCTACATATATCTGATGGTATTTTGCTAAAATATATATCTATCCCTATATATATATATATATATATATATATATATATATATAGTTACGGATGCCAGATTGCCAAGGCTACCCCCCACCTCCCTACTGCCCAGCTCACTCCATTTTACAACGGATTTGGCCTTCTCAGGGCTTACGGGATCTCCCAGACTCTTAATATTGCTACTTTATTGTTTGTACCGCCTCACAAAAGAGCTAATCGCTGACCGGGAAAACCCTTCTCGGCTGGCCGGGCTCCTGGAACTGCCAGTAGGCCGCATCACGCCGGACACTCGCTTACTTTACCCCAGGTCGCTCCAGCGGTCCTTTGCCCCAGAGCTCTGCTCTTTTGGGTATTGGTAGCCCCTAAGGAGGACCAGAGTTGGGGTGATTGCCGGAAGGGAGCTCCATTGGGAACCCGTGGTTTTGGATACCCCCACCTCCATATCTTTACCAGGCTGTAACTCCGGTCCCCAGTAACAGATCATACCGCTTTTTGGACTGTGGCAGAGATGGAGGTAGAGGAAGGGTATCGGGCACTATGGTGGTATGCGGCCCAGGTATGTTCAGATATGGAGACGGATGATCCTACAGAGGGCTTTGGTGGCCCTGGATTACTATTTATAAAGCTGGCAGTGGACCCAGACTTGGGAAGTGAAGCAGAGTGGAGATCAGAGGACATTAGTGGGTACCGAGAGGAGACTGCTGAATCTCTCGGAGGTACCCTGGCTGCAAAAAGATCTGGATTACTTAGTTGCCCACGAATGGGCGCTGGAAAAGACATACAAGAGGCTGCTAGATCTCGTTCAGCAGCATGCCACAGAGTCTGCAGGGAGCTTTGGTACAGCGATCGGGAATGTATTGGGCTTTTCCTCAGACGAGTGGTCACCAGGAATGAGCTACCAAGAGCTAGGACCCGGGCGTATGGTCTTGAACAAGGGAGCCACCCCAGCAGAAGTGCTGGCAACAGGGCAGAGAGCCTCTGACTTCTGCCCTACACCTGTGACATCTCTGGAGTCCCAGGGAATGTACGTAGTCAACCTCTCTCCCCGGGTTTAGGACCCATAGATTTTGGATCTAATTGACTTTTCCTCAGAGGAGTGGCGACCGGGAATGAGCTACCAAGAGTTGCTAGATCTCGATCAGCAGCCTGGCCCTAAGCTTATGGTTTTGGACAAGGGAGCCACCCCAGCAGAAGTGCTGGCAACAGGGCAGAGAGTCGCTGACTTCTGCCCTACACCTGTAACATCTCTGGGGTCCCAGGGAGAGGAGTTAGTCATCCTCTCTCCCCAGACCCAGGACCCAGAGATTGTGGATTTAATTGACTTTTCCTCTGAGGAGGGACAGACGGGGAGCCTCCAGCTGAAGAGATGGCAACAGGGCAGAGCACCACTGACCTCGGCCCAGCACCTCCCTCTACACGCAGCTACAGAAGAAGAGCTCCTATGGCGTAGGCAGCAAATACTGGAACATCTCGGCGAACCTGGTTCTGCACAGGTTGAGTTGGGATGGAGGGATGCATCTACCCGGCAGCTGGTCGAAGATTCAAGGGATGGAAAAATCAACTCATCCCCCAAGCGGCAGAGCCAGTTCCAGGGAGAGGAGACAGCTGGTCTCTCTCCCCAGCGGCAGAGCCATCCCCAGGGAGCAGAGGTAGCCGACCTCCCTCCCCTGCAACAGAACACTTCCCGGGAGAGGAGACAGCCGGTCTCTCTCCCCAACAGCAGAGCCATCCCCAGGGAGCGGAGGTAGCACACCTCCCTCCCTCCCCAGCAACAGAACCCCTTCCAGAGAGAGGAGACAGACGGTCTCTCTCCCCAGTGGTGGAGCCAGTTCCTGGGAGAGGAGACAGCTGATCTCTCCCCCCAGCAGCAGAGCCATCCACAGGGAGTGGAGGAAGCACACCTCGCTCCCTCCCCAGCAACAGAACCCCTTCCAGAGAGAGGAGACAGCCCAGCGGTGGAGCCAGTTCCTGGGAGAGAAGACAGCAGAGGAAACCAACCTCCCTCCCCAGTGACAGAACCTCTCCCCGGGAGAGGAGACAGATGGTCTCTCTTCCCAACGGCTTGGCATGATCCAGGAACAAAGTGTCAGCATCATCATCCCCCGACAGCAGTGGCCAGCAACCAAAGTGGAAGGGAGTTTGGGGCTTGGCCATACAGCTAACTCAAAGCTATACCAGTGGGGGAGATGTTACAGAAGCCTCTGTTATTTTCAGAGAGGATCACAAGCCAGCCTCCTTCCCACTGACTATGGACCCTGGAACTTGAAAGGATTTTGTCTTTTGGGAGGCGGGTGCCCCAGGAAGGTGTGGAGAGCTTTTGCCCTGAAAGCTGAGTTGCCCCGTTTCCCTGAGTTTCCAGAGACTCTGGGAGATGGAGGACCCTGGGACAGAATTAGGGTCCCGGTGGCTGGGGAGGCGACCAAGGATGCCCTTGACATCCCCACAGCAGAAGCGACAGTGATGCCACGAACCCAGGGAGGGGGTAAAGTACTTTATGCATTATGTGTTTTGGTGTTTTCTGGTGGGAGATATTGTAAGGGGTCGGCTGACCTGTCCCAGCAACCTACAATTGGAGGGCTACCACCAGACAGCCCCAAGCTGACCCGTTGGGGTCTAGCCGGGTCTGCCGGACTAGAAGGGGGAGCACTGTCACGGATACAAGATTGCCAAGGCTATCCCCCACCCCCTACTGCCCTGCCCACTCCCTTTAACAACAGATTTGGCCTTCTCAGGGCTTACGGGATCTCCCAGACTCTTAATATTGCTACTTTATTGTTTGTACCTACTCACAAAAGAGATTGGGAAAACCCTTCTCGTCTGGCTGGGCTCCTGGAACTGCAGGTAGCCCTTTGCCCCAGAGCTCTGCTCTTTTGGGTATTGGTAGCCCCTGGGGAGGACCAGAGTTGGGGTGATTGCTGGAAGGGAGCTCCCTTGGGAACCGGGGGTTTTGGACACCCCCACCTCCATATCTTTACCAGGATGTAACTCCGGTCCCCAGTAACGGATCATGCCGATTTTTGGACTGTGGTATCTGTGGACCGAAAGCTTTCCAAAGTACTGTAGGGACTCTATGGGACTGTGGCTCCTATGGAGGGGCCAGATTGTCTGGAGGGGCGGGAGATCTGGGAGTCAGATAAGACCCTTTCTGTGTGTATATAACCAGAGTGTGTTTCCCAATAAAGGCTGTTCTTGTTTCACCTGAATACTAGTCTTGTCTGGTTATTTGGGTGGGCTCTGGCTATATTCACTTTCCAGCTATACAGCTGCGGGCTCCAGGAAGAAAGCAGGAGCCTTTGGCGGAGCTACCCATTTGGGGTAGCCGGTATCCGTCACATATATGAATTTTTTTATTTTAAAAAATAGATAGAACATATTCTCCTATGTGTAGAACATTGGAATGTGAAATATTTAAAGCAAATACACATTTAATATGGATATTGCATAAATATGCTTTTTCATGCTTTCATCTACTTGACTGCAAAGGGCTCCAATGCACTTATATTTATGTCTTTATATGTATACATATGTATTTATGTGTTTATATGTGTATGTAAATACATATAAACACTTAGAAATAAATATACAGTGGATATAAAAAGTCTACCCACCCCTGTTAAAATGTCAGGTTTCTGTGATGTAAAAAAATGAGACAAAGATAAATCATTTCAGAACTTTTTCCACCTTTAATGTGACCTATAAACTGTACAACTCAATTGAAAAACAAACTGAAACTTTTTAGGTAAAGGGAAATAAAAATAAAAAAATAAAAAAATATGGTTGCATAAGTGTGAACACCCTTAAACGAATACTTTATGGAAGCATCTTTTGATTTTATTACAGCCCTCAGTCTTTTTGGGTATGAGTTTTTCAGCATGGCACATCTTGACTTGGCAAGATTTGCCCACTCTTCTTTGCAAAAACACTCTAAATGTGTCAGAATGCAAGGGCATCTCCTGTGCACAGCCCTCTTCAGATCACCCCACAGATTTTGAATTGGATTCAGGTCTGGGCTCTGGCTGGGCCATCCCAAACCTTTATTCTTCTGGTGAAGCCATTCCTTTGTTGATTTGGATGTATGCTTTGGGTCGTTGTCATGCTGATGAAGTTCCTCTTCATGTTCAGCTTTCTAGCAGAAGCCTGAAGGTTTTGTGCCAATATTGTCTGGTATTTGGAACTGTTCATTATTCCCTCTACCTTGACTAAGGCCCCAGTTCCAGCTGAAGAAAAACAGCCCCAAAGCATGATGCTGACACCACAATGCTTCACTGTGGGTATGGTGTTCTTTTGGTGATATGCAGTGTTGTTTTTGCGCCAAACATATCTTTTGGAATTATGGCCAAAAAGTTAAACTTTGGTTTCATCAGACCAGAACACCTTTTGCAACATGCTTTTGGGAAACTTCAGATCTGTTTTTGCAAAATTTAGCCGGGCTTGGATGTTTTTTTTGTAAGAAAAGGCTTCCGTCTTGCCACTCTACCCCATAGCCCAGACATAAGAAGAATATGGACGATTGTTGTCACATGTACAACACAGCCAGTACTTGCCAGATATTCCTGCAGCTCCTTTAATGTTGCTGTAGGCCTCTTGGCAGCCTCTCAGACCAGTTTTCTTCTCGTCTTTTCATCAATTTTGGAGGGACATCCAGTTCTTGGTAATGTCACTGTTGCACCATATTTTCTTCACTTGATGATGACTGTCTTCACTGTGTTCCATGGTATATCTAATGCCTTGGAAATTCTTTTGTACCCTTCTCCTGACTGATACCTTTTAACAATGAGATCCCTCTGATGCTTTAGAAACTCTCTGCGGACCATGGCTTTTGCTGTAGGATGCGACTAACAAAATGTCAGGAAAGACCTACTAGAACAGCTGAACTTTATTTGGGGTTAATCAGAGGCACTTTAAATGATGACAGGTGTGTACTGACTCCTATTTAACATGATTTTGAATGTGATTGCTTAATTCTGAACATAGCTACATCCCCAGTTATAAAAGGGTGTTTACACTTATGCAACCATATTATTTTATTTTTTTTATTTTTATTTCCCTTTACCTAAAAGATTTCAGTTTGTTTTTCAATTGAGTTGTACAGTTTATAGGTCACATTAAAGGTGGAAAAAGTTCTGAAATGATTTATCTTTGTCTCATTTTTTTACATCACAGAAACCTGACATTTTAACAGGGGTGTGTAGACTTTTTATATCCACTGTATATACATACATATTTAGAGATGTATATGTATGTACCTCTATGTTAAAGGAGAGGGCGCCCCATAGTGTGAAACAATTACGATAAGGTGGTGTGTTCAAAAAATTAGAAGGCTTACCAGATAACAATGCACCGTACTAATGACCGGTGCCAGCAAACGGATTAGCTCTCAACAGCGGCTAGTGCACTGATTGGGCTCGTTGATTCTCCTGTGTCTGTACCGGTAAATCCTCGGCCGTACTCCAGGGAAAGTTCAAAACTTAAATGAATTGAATGAGACAAAGGACTGGTGCTGCAGTCAAGCAACAATGACAACTCCCGGAAAACTAAAAGTAACAGGCTTTTATTCAAACGCTGCAACGCGTTTCTCGACCATATACCGGTCGTTTCCTCAGGCAAATATAGTTTGAATAAAAACAATACACCTTAACATCATTAAATACTTTTTTACAATTAAAAACGGAAGTTGTCATAGATTCTAGTGGACCAATAGTAGCATAGTTTGGACTGATACTAGGTAGAAATGTAACATAATACACCTGTGCGATGTGACAGTGATTTCTTTTTGTATCAAATCTAATGTTGAAATATAAAATAGTGTATTCAAAAAAACCGGCACTATAATAAAAAATGAATCTATGACAACTTCCGTTTTTAATTGTAAAAAAGTATTTAATGATGTTAAGGTGTATTGTTTTTATTCAAACTATATTTGCCTGAGGAAACGACCGGTATATGGTCGAGAAACGCGTTGCAGCGTTTGAATAAAAGCCTGTTACTTTTAGTTTTCCGGGAGTTGTCATTGCTGCTTGACCGCAGCACCAGTCCTTTGTCTCATTCAATTCATTTAAGGTTTGAACTTCCCCTGGAGTACGGCCAATGATTTACCGGTACAGACACAGGAGAATCAACGAGCCCAATCAGTGCACTAGCCGCTGTTGAGAGCTAGTCCGTTTGCTGGCACCGGTCACTAGTACGGTGCATTGTTATCTGGTAAGCCTTCTAATTTTTTTAACACACCACCTTATCGTAATTGTTTCACACTATGGGGCACCGTCTCCTCTCTCTTCTTTGATCATCTAGATACCCCACACCGGGTAACAGAGGAGCTGCCCAACAACAGAATTCGGTCTAAACTGCCATCACGTCGTCGGACCAGCTATTATTCTGGGTGACACTTCCCATTTGGGAATCAACTTTACGCTTTTTTATTCACAAACTTTGAACTATTTGTTTTTATTATCTGACTCATTATAATCCTGAGCGCGCCCTGTTTCAAGTTTCCACTAGGGGAATTTGCATAGCTCTATGTCAAAGCCCTTGTCATGCCTTTTTCGCTAACACCTAGACCTCATATCTTTGAGCGCTTATAACTTTTTTGTGCAATTTTTTTAAAATATTTTTATTAGATAGGTTACTATGGTAACTGTATTTTTTAATGTATTTTTGATGTGTTTTGTGAAAATGTAGATTTTCTGCCAAGTTATGAAAGGACCACTAAAGACAATAGAATAGCATAATAAAAAAGACAATGCAAACGCACTTAGTTTGAATTTCTAATAAGTAGTAGATTTCTTTCTGACAAATTTTAAAATGTGTTCTAATTCCCTCCCACTGCATCATGTGATAACAATAAGCCAATCACAAAATGCATATACAGTATGTATATAGTCTGTGAATCTTGCACATGCTCAGTAGGAGCTGGTGTCTCAGAAAGTGTAAATATAAAAAAAACTGTGCACATTTAGTTAATGGAAGTGAATTAGAAAGTTGTTTAAAATTATGTGCTCTATCTGAAAAATGAAACTTTCATTTTGAATTTAGTGTCCCTTTAAGTAGCTACAGAGCTGGAATTTGAAGACAAATACCAAAACCAGTAGTATATATATAAAAACCTTCAACCATGTGCTGTTCCTCAGGCTCAGACAGCGAGCGGCCTTTGCAGTTCATTAGTAACGCTCCATGCAACTGCATATTTGGAAGCTTTGCAATTTGAAAACAAATACCATGTTTCAAAGGCATTTAGTCAACTGTCACCCTCCTGCCACTCTTTGCTTATGCTCCCGCCTACTCTCCTGTGGGGAATCCTTTCTTGAGCTAAGTCGTTGGCAGACATAGGGCAGCTGGATCTACTCTGAAGGTCATTCTCTTATATATATATATATATATATATATATATATATATATATATATATATATATATATATATACACACACACACACACACACACTATATATATATATATATATATATATATATATATATATATATATATATATATATATATATATATATCTGTGATCAAGTATTGCTTGCAGAAAGTAGTTTGTGCATGGAATTACTATTTGCTAATTAGTTGAGGGTAAAATTATGAAACAAAATTAGGTGATTTACTAAAATATACCTGCAACCAGAAAATATAAATAAATGGAAAAAAAAAAAAATATATATATATATATATATATATATATATATATATATATTTTATATGAAGGTGGGCTGAAGTCTCAAATCAGAGTGGGTATACATCTTGTGCCACTGGCCGATCTAACTCACAGCTCTGGGTGCTTACTCGTATCCACAGACAGTTGAGTTTACATCCAGTGAGCCAGACAGGACTAGACGCAAACCCAATTGTAACAATCACATAAAAATATTATAAAATTACAGCACACATAATTGCTACGACTCGCACATGGCTTAAAAATCAGAATAAGATGTGAAGAAAGGTTTAACAGACCTATGCAATTAAAAGACATTTCAATTTATTTCTATTCTTAAATGTATTTTGTTCTCTTGGTATCCTTTCTTGAAAAGTATCTGTAGGTAGGCTCAGTAGCAGCTTTGCACTACTGGGTGCTAGCTGGTTATTGGTGACTACACACACATGCCTCTTTTCATTGGTTCATCTTTATATGTTCAAGTATTGCTCAGTAGTGCATTGCTGCTCTAGAGATAATTTTAAAGGGACAGTTGATTAAAAATTAAACTTTCATGATACTGGTAGAGCATGCAATTTTTTTAACTTACCAATTTACTATTGTCAAATTTGCTGTGCTCTCTTGATAACCTTTGTTGAAAAGCATACCTAAGAAGGTTCAGGAGCAGCAATGCATTGCTGGGGGCTAGCTGCACATATATGTCTGTACTCGGCTAGCTGCCAGTAGTGCATTGCTGCTCCTTTAACAAAGGATATCAAGAGAATGAAAGAAATTTGATTATAAAGGTAAATTGGTAGTCATTTAAAATTGTATGCTCTATCTAAATCATGAAAGAAAAATTGGGGGTTTCATGTCCCTTTAAAGGGACACTCAAGTCAAAATTAACTTTCATGATTCTGATAGAGGAGCAACTTTCCAATTTTGCTTCCATTAACAAAATGTGCACAGTCTTATATTTACACTTTTTGAGTCACCAGGTCCTACTGAGCATGTGCAAGAATTCACAAACTATACATATATGCATTTGTGATTGGCTGATGGCCGTCACATGATACAGGAGGAGTGGAAACATTCATAACTTTGAAATTTGTCAGAAAGTTCAGACTAAGTGCTATTGCATTTTATTTTTTTCATGCATTTGTTGATTAATGTAGTTAGTGGTCCTTAAACAATAACTATGTGATAACCCCTTTGCAAAAGTTAATACACAGCTACATGTAAATAACAGTGTGATAATAAAGTGCTCTAGCACATTACAGCATTTACCTTTTGCATATTTAGTCCCCTTTAGTCAATATTGTACATTACCTAATGAAATGTAGTGACTACTGTCTTTCTTAAAAAATACAAGCAGTGCTGACAAATACAAAATAACTTGAAATCAACATAAAGAAAAAATATAACAGGAAAACAATCTGTTGGGCAAGGAATATAAATTATTGTTGTATTACTGCTGGACTGTGACAAGAGTCATATGAATCTTTACTTGATTTTAACCTTTCTATGTTGTATTAAGTGGGCATAAATCCCTACAAAAAAATGCTCTTTAAACAGTTGAGAGGTGAGTGCTTAAAAACAAATACACTTACCTGTCAAAATATTTCTTTCACAGTGTGTGAAAACAAAAAGGCACAGCTGCCTTTCAGCTAGGCTTAACAGGTGTCCAGTATTGAACAAGACAGGCCTGTATTTCAACTGTCCAGCAAAATGTATGTTTAATAAAGTCGCTAGGTCTGAACTGAAAACCAGTTTGGTTAAATACATGGTACTAGGGACTGCTGGCATTGGGAACTGATCTGATCTCCAATGTCAGCATACAGGAGGAGGAGATGAAGTATAAGGGGTCTTTTTAGAGGTCTGGTCACAGTCTGACCTACCACTTTTTCCTAATCACCCACTGGTTGTTTCATTTACAGAAAGATGCAGATAGATCAACAGGCAGACAGACAGACAGACTAACAGACAGATATATATATATAGATAAACATACAGATAGATAAATATACAGATAGATAGATAGATAGATAGATAGATAGATAGATAGATAGATAGATAGACTTTATTCAGTTGGCCAGCAGATAAAAAAATGAAATATGGCCACTCACATGAGAAGTATAGGCTCTATGGGTATAGAGCAAGTCTATTATTTCAAACCTTTGACCATGGACAAAAAAAAAGAAAAGTGTGTTAAAAAAAGTGTGTTAGACAACAAGATCAGCTCAGGGAGAACGGAGGTGTGAGGCCAGAGGCTTCCGGTTGGGCGGGGCATAGGAGCGTGCGGGTGAGACTCGATGGTTGGAGCCTCGCAGAAACCGCAGAGATCAGCCCCAGAACACAGAGACCTAGGCGGCATAAAGCCGCCGGTGTTAAACCGCAGCGAAAAGAAGCTGCTCTTTAACAACAGGAGGAGTCAATTGGGCTCCTACGACGGGAAGCGGTGCTGCTGGCGAGGAGGAGAAAGATCCGAAGAACAGCAAAAGAGCACCACAGACGGCAGAGAGGGAGGTTACTTTTCCAACCTGTGAAGTTCGAAGCGCGGACATTAAAAAACAGTGCAGGAATACAACCTGAAAAGCAGTGGCCGGATTGAGGACACGGGAAAACAAGAGGAGAAATAGGTAAACACAGAGAGAAGGCAAAGAAAAGAAAACGTAACACCAGGTACTGCATGTATTTATTGAACTAAAACTGTGATAAAATACCATTCCCTTTTGGGCCAACTGCTAGAAAAGGCTGAACAGACACTGAGGGTCAAAGCATAACTGGGGGTAACACCGAGTAGAACTGCTGCTACGAATAAACCACGATAAAGTCATAATAAGGAATAAAAAACACAGCAGCCTATAAAACAAACATAGCAATAAGGATATAGGCACTGTGCAACTGCACTTATTACCACAGGCAGACATACAAAAGAGAACAGAAACTAACCTCTAGCTAGGAAGAAAAACGGGAAAGAGAAAAAGAAAGGAAAAATATTTTTTTCATCCTTAGCTTATAAAACTCAGGCTAAAAAAGATATGTTAGCCAACACTTAATACAAAAAGATATAAAGAAAAAACTAGATGGAAAAGTATACTATCCCTCTCAATATGCCTCCCAAAGGAAAAAATACAGAGAAAAAGAAATATGTGAACCTACAACTACAGACAAGCAATGTCTCAATGGAAAGCTCAAGCATAGAGCAGGGAGATTTTAACCCCATAACGGCTCATCTAACTGACCTATCAGGGAAGATAGATAAAATCCAGACTGGATTAGAATGTGTTATGCAAGAACTGAGGCAAATAACAACTAAAATAACAGAAATGGAACAGCGAATTTCCGATACAGAAGATCTACAGAGATACCAAGAAAACAAAATAGAGAAGATTCTGGAGGAAAATAAAATACTAACAACAAAAATAGAGGAACTAGAAAATCGCTCACGATTAAACAACCTAAGAGTTGTAGGATTACCAGAATCATACCAATCTGAAAAATTAATGGAGTTTGCCGAGAACATATTACCACAGCTATTAAACTTAACAGGAGATTTTAGTGCAGAAAGGGCACACCGACTGGGAATAAAAAGAGACGACAACAATGAAAGGAAACCAAGAGTCGTAATAATAAAATACCTGAACTTTAAATCAAAGATGGAGATATTGAGAGCTTATAGGAGTCAAGGAAACCTGCAACATAACAGCAGCAAGCTCCTATTATTTCAAGATTACACAGCAGAGGTATCAAAGAAACGGAAGCAATTCTCAGCAATATGTTCCAAGCTGGTTGAGGAAAAGACGCCCTTCGCCCTGATGCACCCTGCGAAGTTGAAAATATTCACAGGACACAATTCTATAACTTTTAATAGTCCAGAAGAAGCACAGAAATATATAGAAAACGAAGAAACAAAGAAGAAAGCTAAAGCAGTAGAACTAACACTAAGAAGATAGAATATGTTTTAATAAAAAAAAAAAAAAAAAAAATTTTTTTAATCTCTCCTGTAGAACTGACGAGAGGCGGAGAGAGGGGGAGAATATATAGTTTCTTGTTATAAAAGGGGAAAAAAAAATCTTTTTAACTTGTTAGGAGTGTTTTTTTTTTTTTTTCTTCTTTTCTCTCCATTCACTGTATACTGGATAATATTAGAGCATCATGGATGCTCTTGTATCTTTTTTTTTTTTTTTTTTTTTTTTTTTTTTTTTTTTTTGGGATTGCACCACTCACTGATTTTTTGGTAGCACTAGAGTCTCACAAATAAATTTATACGCATATTTTTTTTTTTTTTTTTTTTTTTTTGTGGGATTTTACCACCCACTGATTTTTTTGACAGCACTAGAGTTTCACAAATAAAACTACATACTTTTTTTTTTTTTTTTTTTTTTTTATTACTACCCACCGCTTTTAAGGGTAGTACCACTAGAGCACTTATATTTTTTCATGCACAATAATCACATTTTAAGTGCTTGCATTAGAGTGCCATAGGCACAACTATTGTGAACATGGGATAAAATGATGTTGAAACAAATGAATACTAGAGTATGACACAGAGATTGATACACGCTAAGAGCTAGTGTAATTGACCAAAATTTTTGCTTTTGTTTTTTCTCACGCACAATAACCACGTTTTAAGTGTTTGTATTAGAGCACCATAGGCACAAATATTTTGAACATGGGATAAAATGTTGTTGAAACAAATGAATACTAGAGTATGACACAGAGATTGACACACGTAAGGAGTTAGTGTAATTGATAAAAACCTCTTTTCTTTTTTCTCTTTTTTTTTTTTTTTTTTTTTCTCCTTTTTTTTATTACACTATTCACTGAATTTAGGACTACACTAGAGTGTTATAGGTATAAAGGTTTTTTTTTTTTTTTTTTTTTTTTAAAAAGGATAAGACGAGGCTGATGTAATTGTATATTAGACTAGGATACAAAGATTGTCATATGCTAAGAATTAATGTATCTGAAATGAATGATGAGGTTAAGATATAGGATTCCTAGCTTGACCAAAACTGTTTATATTTATTTATATATTTCTCTCCTTTATTTAATTTTTTATTTTTTTTTGTAGCTACAAGGCTAAACATAAAAATGAGAGGAATAATAAAATGAGGCAGACTGTGCTGCACTTAGTTAAAAAATGTGACACAAATGAATACAAACACACAGTAGATGACTAAAGTTCTAATGTCAATGTTATATTGGTTTATGAATCTTAGACAAGTTGCAGTTTTGATATGAGAAAGAGATGAAAAATGTTCTTTAAAACTGAAATGTAACACAAAGCATAGTGTGAGACACAGATATAATGAAACAACTGCAGCCTTTCTCTCTTCTACTTACTTATTGATTTATTTACTTATTTGTTTTTTTGTTTTGTTTTTTTTTGTTTTTTTCTCTTTTCCTCTCCTCTCCTTCCTTTCTCTTCCTCTCCTCCTCTATCTACTTGGTTTATTACCTCAAACATATTTAACTGATGGCCACTAGTTGTGGACTATCTCAAAAAGGTAAAACAGGAAGAGATTAATAGCTTGGTAAATTATTAATGCAATAAATGACTAAACTAATAACATGGAATGTAGGGGGGATTAATTCCCCCATTAAAAGAAAAGCAATCATAACTCAACTAAGAAAACTTAATATTGACATTGCATGTCTCCAAGAGACACATTTAAACGATATAGAACATATTAAATTAAAGCAAAATTGGGTCAAAGAGGTACACTATTCATCATACAAAAAATCTGCAAGAGGAGTGGCCATACTGATCAGTCAAAATTTAAGTTATAAGATAAAGAAAGTTAAAACGGACCAGCAGGGCCGCTATGTAATCATAGTAATAGAAATAGATGGAAGAGAATATTTGATTTGTAATGTATACGGCCCAAACAAAAAAGATAAGAAATTTTGGGAGAATATACAGAAAGAATTAATAAAATTCACAAACATGGACATAATAATGGCGGGGGACTTCAATATGGCCCCAAAGACACAGTTAGATAGAAAAAGAAAGTTTAATACTAAGATAAATACAAACGAAAAAACTAATAAATATGAGGAAAAAACAATAAATGATATTTCTAACACGTTGGGAGTGGAAGACATATGGAGAACAATGAATCCAGACAGTTTGGAATACACACATATATCAAGAGTACATAACACACTGTCGAGGATAGACCTTATATTGACCTCTAAAAACCTAGGTAGAAATATCACAGATGTGACAATTAGAGAAATGACCATATCTGATCATGCCCCAGTATTAATGGCAATGAATCAAACAAGACAGAGAAAAAAAAACAGATTCTTTTACCCAAATTATCTGAATAACTCAATAAAATTTAAAAAAATTTTAGAAGAAAAATGGGATGAATATAGATTAAATAATATAGAATATATTAACAAACCACAAATATTCTGGGAAGCAGCTAAAGTGACGTTAAAAGCAGATATTATATCCTACGAAATACAGAACAATAAGAAAAGAATACATAAAGAAAGAAGGTTAGCAAGAGAATTAGCCCAAGCTTACGCAGAATATAAAGGAACACCTACACAAAAAAACTTAACAAAATACTTTCAAGCCAAAAAAACAAAGAAATGAACATATTTTGGAACAAACACAGAATGATATAAGACGTAAAAGTGGAAAATTTTATAGATGGGGCAATAGATCTGGAAAGTATTTAGCAGCAATTACAAAAACCCAAAAACCCAAAAACACTATAAAAACAATATTAAACGGAAAAGAGATAAGCACAGATAAAGAGATAATCATGGAAACATTCAGAGATTATTATCAAAAGCTCTATAATACAGAAAGGACTAATGACAATAAAAATAAAAATTTATGGGAAAAAATCAAATTACCTGAAATAACAAAAGAGCAACAAGATAAGATAAATGCAAGAATAGAAAAAGAGGAAATACTAAATGCCATTAAGAACTTACCAATAGCGAAAGCAGCAGGACCAGATGGTCTTCCCATAGATTTTTATAAAATAATACCAGAAAAAGTGATAGACTCATTACATAATATATTCATAAATATGTATAACGAAGAAGGCCCAATATCACAAGCATTCAAGTCAGCAAACATAGTGGTAATACCAAAAGAGGGAAAAGATCTAACACTACCACAATCTTACAGACCTCTATCATTGATAAACACTGACTATAAGATTCTTATGAAGATAATAGCTAAAAGGATGAATAATATCATATCTGACATTATAGGAAGAGAGCAAGTGGGCTTTATAAATGGGAGATCATCTACAACGCATGTCAGGACCATACTGCAGATAATGGAAAAATATAGATTAGACAAAGAGAGGGGACTAGAGGGGAGTCTGCCGGAGGCCTTCCTGCTGTCTCTGGACGCAGAGAAGGCCTTCGACAGAGTCGAATGGGAACATATTGTAACCTCACTCAAGAAGTTTAATTTTAACGGTTCATTTCTAAAATTTATTACAAAACTATATACCAAAACAGAAACACAGATAATAATAAATGGAGAATTAACCGACCCTATAACACTGCTCCGTGGCACCCGGCAAGGCTGCCCTTTATCTCCGCTTTTATTTGATTTATCACTGGAACCATTAATACACTTATTGAAACAAATACCGTTCGGCATAATTATTGAAGATCTTGAGATAAAAGCAGCTTTATATGCAGACGATTTGATGTTGTTTGTTGCAAATCCGCAAAAGCACATAGGTCAGATTATCTCAAACATAGAACAATACGGAGAGCTGTCGGGCTATAGAATAAACATCACAAAATCCAAAATCTATTGGTTATATAAAGGAAAAGACAATACGAAATACCCATTTGAAGTCGAAGACGACTATATAACATACTTGGGCATAAAAATAAACAATGATCCAATAAAAACATATAAGATAAATTATTACCCACTTCTCACACAGATTAAAAGAGATCTAGGGATATGGAGTAAATTATATTTAAACTTAACAGGCAGAATACAGCTAATCAAAATGATGATACTGCCAAGGCTATTATATCCAATGCAAATGTTACCATTTTTATTAAAAAAGGTAGATCTAATAAATATAAATAAAATAATTAAAAACTTTATCTGGAAAGATAAAAAAGCGAGGATAAGCCTAAAGAAGCTGCAGGCCTCTCAAGAAATTGGAGGTGCAGGAGTCCCTAACATACAGTACTATAATTGGGCGATCCTATTAAAATACGCAATAGAATGGATTACAGGTAAGGGCCAGACAGTATGGCCAGAACTAGAACAGAAATTAGCTAATCCAATGAAACTAACTTTTTTACTATTTGCATCGCCAAGGGAACTAACGATGGAACAAAAAAATAATGTCATGATTAAGGATACGTTATGGGCATGGAAAAAAGTCAATAAACAATTAGAAACAAGAAGTGAGATCATAAGATATATGCCGATACAGGGAAACCCCAGATTCGAACCAGGAAATTATTTCCCATTCATAAAAAAAAAAGACGGTAGCCCAACAATCAGACAAGTAAAAGACGTAATGAATATGGTAGAAGGAAAAATTAAAACATTGACAGAACTATCTAACCAAATTGACTCTTTTAAGGGACAGATTTTACCATATCTGCAAATAAAACATTTTATTCAAATAGAAGAAGAGAAGTTAGGAAGAAATACATCAGAAAAGATAATGGAAAGTATTATTGAAAGAAGTAGAAAATCAAAATATAAACTATCAATTTTATATACACAACTAATAAAAAAAGAATCAAAATTGTGTCTAAGGAATATAACAGGAAAATGGGGCAGGACCATTGATATAGATATAGGGGAAGAAAGAATATCTAATTGTATAAAGATAGTGAAGAAATCAACATTGCATATGGGGATAAGAGAATCTAACTTAAGATTATTGCACCATGACTATATCACACCCACAAGGAGAGCAAAATGGGACAACAAGACCAATCCAGTATGTATAAAATGTAACCAAAACACACCGGATATATTACACTATATCTGGCTGTGTCCAAAAATTAGACAATTTTGGTTTCAGGTAGCAACACTCATATCACAAATTGTCAAAACCAAAACAACTTTAGAAGTAGAGAACATTATGATCTTCAATATACCTAAAGAAATTAAAAAAGAAGAAACGAGATTAATAACAATGATTATTTTATTGTCAAGAAAGTTAATATTCAAATTTTGGATAGAAAAAAGAAAGAAACCCACGATCAGATATTTAAAGAAAACCATAATGCAACAGATTAAAATAGAAAGAGCAGATACCCTGGCAGATGCAAATAATAGAATTGGAATATTTTTTGAAAAATGGTCACTATATGTTAAAAGTCAACCTATAGAAACTCAAAAAGAAATCCTAAAACCTTTTAGAAATATGGAATATTTTATGGAAGCACAAATTAGAGGTGAATGGAGTTCTATAGAGTGGTGAGTGGCTGGAGGGGGAGAGGAATAGAACAAAGAGGATAGGCGCGCCTATTTTTCTTCCTTTCCTCTTTTTTTTCTTTTTTTTTATTCGATATTATTATGTTATACTTACTCTTTCTATTTCATTCTTTTTCTTTTTCTTTCATATACTTCTTTAATTCTTTTGCTACTCTTTGTTTTGTTACTCTACCTATACGCAGAAGCCTATAAAAGATATAATTAGCTAGTTAACTAGTGCAATTTGATTAGGTAAAAGACGGAACTGTTAGAAAATTGAAAATGTTATCATAATGTGCCATGGATATTTGTCTGAGAATTGTTTTTTTATGTTAATGTAACGTCATGTTTTTTTTTTATTAATAAAGAAAATTGAAAAGAAAAAAAAAAAAAAAAAAAAAAAAAAGTGTGTTAAAGGGACAGTATACACCAATTTTCATATAACTGCATGTAATAGACACTACTATAAAGAAAAATATGCACAAATACTGATCTAAAAATCCAGTATAGAACATTTTAAAAATTTACTTAGAAGCTCCCAGTTTAGAACTGGTGATGAGGTAGTCTGGGACACCCACTGAAAGGGGCTGGGTAAACAAAAAGAGCAGATATTCCCCATCTCCACCACTCCCTGCATATGAAAAGACAGATAACATAAACAGGAGCCTGCAGGAGTCTGTATACGCATGTATACATCTTGCACTGTGGGGCTTGGTTAGGAGTCTGAAAATCAGCACAACGTTCTTAAAAAATAAGCAAAACTATACATTGTTACAAAAACACTCCCAGATGGGCTATATAAATGGATCATCTACAAAACATTTATGCAAAGATAAATCTAGTGTACAATATCTCTTTAAGGGGTTACTCATAGTGCCCCAAGCCATTTCTACAACCTAAATGACAGCCAGACCCTATTGTGTTCTTGATTTGCTTTGTGCAAGACATCATTTCTCTCACAGTCACTGAACAAATCCTACAAAAATCAGAGTTTACGGCTGGCGTCTTAAACTGCTTTGCTAATGAGATACAAGCCAAGGGATGAAGGAGTGAAAGGACTTGTGGGTGCTTGAAATCTCTAGAATCTCCAGCATTATTATAATGTGATTTATGATCAGGAGGGTCTCTGCCATAAGAAAAAAGAAATTCTGGTTATTGTCTAATGTACTGTCTGATCTTGTATCTGCTGCGGCTCCACCAAGGGTTCAAACTTAAAGGGACACTCAATCAAAATTAAACTTTCATTATGCAGATAAAGCATCCCATTTTAAACAACTTTCCAATATACTTATATTAACAAAATGTGCACAGTCTTTTTTTTTTTTTTTTTTTTTTTAAATATTTTTATTGAGGGTAAAAAAATTGTTTTACAAACATAAGATGCATGTTACAATCATCAATACTTATATACTTACATATTTGAGGAGTTACAATGCACCTAAGATAGAGTAGCTTTCCCCCACATTTTCTCCCCTTATCTTAACTTAATAGATCACTCTTGGATCTCAGATATGACAACAATACATTATAGGGGGTTAGAAGAAAGAAACAGAAAACAGAAAGAAAAAAAATAAATAAAAAAAAATAAATGCATCTCTGAACTAATATTGCTGTAATGACATTCCTGTCTTTAAATAAGAAAATGGAAGATGCATGAGCCTTAACTGGGAACTCCTATGTTGTGTATAACCATTAGCACAATTGAAATTAAAATTAAAATCAGGCCCTACGTATTGGGTTGCAGTAGCAATAGATATCCAAATATGCCTCTAATATCTCGGGAATAGCAGTTAGTATCAGCACAACTTCAAGGGGGACATACCGTGCCACGCCGCACCCCTATTAAAGTGCGTTATAGGCCGTGTGTTGGGTGATAGCTGCTATACTCTATGGATTTTCGTATATATATGAAAGAGATAGATGAATAATTGTTCTATTACTCTAATTACTTGTGGACAGTGCAACACTTTGGATCTGAGAGCCCTTATTTTAATTATATATTGTAGGATGTTTCCCAAGGGCCCCCCCACTAAACCCCCAGAAAACATACAAAGGAGATTAAGGACTTTATAAAAGTAGCAGTGTCAACTATACAAGATTAGACGCAAATATACAATGCGCTTATTCAAAATGTGAGTGTAGTAAATGTAAAGAACACAATATAACGTGAGCAAACACAATAAACTAAACATTGAAACCTTAACCTCTGTAGACAAGAACGGGTTCCTGTGCCCCTTGAGGCAGAGTATAACCCCTTCCCCGGCTCCGGCCGTAAGTCGCGGGAAGCAGGCTGAGTAGATAAGTAAAGACTTCAAAGGGACCTCCTCGGCATGTCGGTATAAATAACTAGATTAAATTATATTCTATCTTCAAAACTATGCCATTGCAAGATAAAATATTTAAACAGTTGCTCTACATTAATGGGTAACATTTAATTGAACAAGTTGAGGATATGCGGATCTCTCCCCTAGCGCACAATAAACCATGTATGCCAAAAGAGAGTTTACACAAACCATGTATGCCAGAAGAGAGCATATACTAAGTTTCAGGACCAAGTTCCAACACACAGTCCGCAAGAGAAAACACTGTCCCAACATCCCAGTCCCGATCACCTGAGCCACAAATATGGCGGCGGCCTGAGGAGGTAATTTTTGAGTTAACATCCCCTTTCGATTTTCCAGGTTGGGGCAGAGCGGCAGAGTCTGTCCAAATAATTAAGAGCCCAGAATTATTTAGTTTGGGAGGGCTTGCCGGAGTGGAGGTTATCCTGGAGTACAGGGCAGCACGGGAGTCCCCCCCGGTCCCCTGCACCGACATGGACCCTGTCGAGATCCCATCCGGCATTAGGAGCTCCAGATCCGCACCAGTTGCCATCCATTTTGTTGCGTAAATGCTGTTAATCACTGCGGTGTCAGTTAGTTTCCCAGTCGGAAGTACGGTATCGCCCACATAGTCTAAGCCGTCCTTCTCACCGACTCCCGCCATGCGGCTTATCAATTGTGGTGCAGGGCACAGAGGTCTTACTGTGCGTGTGGGTATCAAAGGAGGCACGGCAACCTCAGACACATCTTGGCTAGGATCTGCGCTGGTGCTGATATCAGGCTGATTGAGCTGATGTTGCCCTTGATAGGCCCGCATGAAAAAGTCCCATGGAGCCCCCGCAAGCAGGGTTTGGAAGCAGCGTTCTAGCTTTTCCATGCTGTGGTCAATGCGTGTTTGCAGACCCATCTCCTGTGCGGCAGCCATCTTTGCTATGGTGGATGAGAAATTATTAATAACAGTGTATTCAGTACGTCGGGCACTTTTTAGCTATTATAGTGCTGCAGGGGGTTATGTAGGACAGGCAAGATTTAGTTAAGGCAGGAACCCTCGAGTCCTCGAGGGGGGTGGCGCTGCCTATGTATGAGCCGCCGCTCTAGGCCTCCTTCGTCCGATGCTGGGCTCAAACTTCACGAATACAGCACAAATTTCCCCAAAGTTCAAGTGCTGACTAGCAGATTTGTTCAAGTGATCAGATGGCTATAAATCCTTGCTGTAAAATTTCTTTTTTACCGGCGGGTATCAAGATCTCTGTAAGAGCTCAGGAAAAGTGCGACTGTATAGAGTCACGGTTCGGACACGCCCCCGTGCACAGTCTTTTTATATTTAAACTTTTTGAGTCACCAGCTCCTACTGAGCATGTGCAAGAATAAGTGTGTATGCATTTGTGAATGGCTGATGGCTGTCACATGGTACGTGTATGCATTTGTGATTGGCTGATGGCTGTCACATGGTACAAGGGGAGTGGAAAAAGACATAACTTTTAAAATTGTCAGACAAAAAATGTACTACTTATTTGAAGTTCAGACTAAGTGCTATTGCATTGTCTTGTTATTTTGCATTTGTTAATTATGTAAATCTACTGTGTTGACTGGTCCTTTATAAAATGACATAAAAGATAAAATAGGAAGCCAGCTTAAAGGACCAGTCAACACAGTAGATTTGCATAATCAACAAATGCAAGATAACAAGACAATGCAATAGCACTTAGTCTGAACTTCTAATGAGTAGTAGATTTTTTTTCTGAGAATTTTAAAAGTTATGTCTTTTTCCACTCCCCCTGTACCAAGTGACAGCCATCAGCCAATCACAAATGCATACACGTACCATGTGACAGCCGTCAGCCATTCACAAATGCATACATACTTATTCTTGCACATGCTCAGTGGGAGCTGGTGAGTCAAAAAGTTTAAATATAAAAAGAATGTGCACATTTTATTAATGGAAGTTAATTGGAAAGTTGTTTAAAATGGCATGTTCTATCTGAATAATGAAAGTTTAATTTTGATTGAGTGTCCCTTTAAACAACTGCAGTTTAACCACCTTTATATAAATATGATAAGGGTTAAATATGGTCACTAAACAAATTGTCATGGAGTACATTGGTTGTATTTAGGAACTACATTTTAAATATACAGAAGCTTCTCTTAGTTGCCAATGTTTGGAAAAAAAAACAACAATGTTCCAGTAACACTCTACAGCAGATGAGAATAGTTACCATCCAAAAACAGCAAATGTAAATTGCACAAATTAAAGAGACAGTGTACACCAATTTTCATATAACTGCATGTAATAGACACTACTATAAAGAAGAATCCAGTATAAAACCTTTTAAAAACTTACTTGGAAGCTTCCAATTTAGCACTGTTGATGAGGTTAGGCTGGGACACACAGTGAAAGGGGCTGAGATCAGAACCTCCCCCCTCTCAGCCTCCCATGTATATGAAAAGACCCAGTAAACAAACAGAAGCACTCTGAAGTCTGTATACATCAGTATACATCTAAAACCTGGGGGCTTGGTTAGGAGTGTGAAAATCATCACAATGTTTTTTTAAAATAAGCAAAAATATAATTTTTTTACAAAAACACCCCCAGAAGGGCTATATAAATGGATTGTCTACAAAACATTTATGCAAAGAAAAAATCTAGTGTAAATGCCCCTTTAAGTCGTCACAGACAACAATACACACCACAATCAGCTCCCTAAGCTTAAATAGTAGTGCACAAGCACGTACAGCATATGTGTGTATGCTGCTGAAAAACAGTTATAAATTTTACAGGAAGCCTTTTTCACTAATTGAATATATTGTGAAAATGCTTCTATTTAACATTGAAATGCACCCATGCACATTCCAATTTTGACCTTTTATCCCTTTAAATAGTGTTTTATGCAAGCTAATCTGTAAACTACATAATTAACAGATGCCAGTTCACCAAATCATACATATACTTTTATTATTCTTATGTTTTAATATAAAGTGTAGGAGACTCAGATGCCACAACATGCAAACAATTATATACATTAGACCAACAAAGACCTCAGATCTGAATCCCACAATCAGGCATCCATGCCAAGACCACAACAGATTTTAACAATGTGGAGCAGACTCCCAGGTCAATTAGACAACAGGATATGAGGCCAGAAAATGGGACTGTCCTGGGGAAATCAGGACAGTTGGCAAGTATGGCTTCTTCTCTGTCTCAGCTAACAAATCAAATATAGTGATAAAAAACATATACCAAGACCACAACAGTATAGGGAATACTATACAATAAATGGTCATACCTAGATATCATGTCTGCCTAGCAGCAAGTTGAGGCAGTACAAAAAAAAAGTAATACAAATCAATAAACCATGGTCTGTTCTGCTTCTAGTTTATATGTTTAAAGTTAGTACAAAAGAAAATACACTTCCACAGGTCCAAACAGTCCCAATTTTTTTGGGAATCCCACAGGCTGGGAGCTTTTTCTCGTGATCACTTTTGCTGCTTTGCATTAAATGTTTAGATGCTAGCTTCTATTACAGCTAATAGTTCCTCCTGAGGCTACCCACACTCTGCTCAGCATGAAACAACAGCCCACAAACTAACCTAACTCTGCCTGATCACGTCCCAGAAACATATGGGGCAAATGTTGGTCAGTATTGCTTGCCTCTAACCCATTGTTTTACAACCACGGTCCTCAAATACCCCCAGTTTATGGGTGTGAGTAAGTTAGTAACCATGGTTACTGATCAGGTGATTACTTCACCTGTGCACTGGTTCAGCTACAATGAAAACCTGGCCTGTTGGGGGTATTTTAGGACAGCGGTTGATAAATACTGCTCTAACCCTGTGTTTTTTTATCGGAAGGCCTGGGACCACAATGTAGCCCACAATCTAGACCACGATTGGTACATTTTATACCAAATGCTAACTCTAATTGATGTGTATAATAGGCATGTGCTTGACTGACAGGCAAACAAGCACATGGTGCATTTGTATCAATCAAAAGTTTGCAATGCTTGAAGATCAACACCTTGTTCATGCGCCTTTGCTAAATTAAAAAACAAAAAATCAAATGGCCTTTTTTTTTAATTTTTTTAATAAAACATTTTATTGCAAATTTGCAAGGCTACAGAGCCCCAGAATAGTTTGCACTAAAATGTCCTTTTAAGACTCACAGGAGTCAACAACTTACAGCACTCAATGCCATGTGTGGTACAAAGAGTGATTTTAAATGGTATTGTTTTGAAGACATACTGTAATTGTATTGAGCATTTATTTAGTGTACTGTTAAAGGGACATGATAACCAAATGTTGAAGCACTTGAAAGTGATGCAGAATAGCTGTAAAATGTTGACTAGAAAATATAATCTGAACATCTTTATGCAAAAAGGAAGATATTTTACTTCATAATTTCCCAAGTATTCACACCCCACTGTAAAAAGACTTTAAGCAGCCAATCAGGATGCTAGTCCCAGGACTGGCAAAGGAGTGCGCATCTGGAATGTGCAGACACATTCATGTTATTTTCCTATTCAGTTTAAGGAAGTTTACTATGAAATCTCACAGGATTTCAGTCAAATCTCACGAGATCACAGCAAAGCAAAGCATGACCTCAGTACTGCTGATGCTGATTGGCTATTGTCTTTTTTTTTCAACTTGCAGTAGGACAGCAGCTGGAGTATAACTGTTCACAGAGCATTTACTATTATGAGCTGCAGATATTTTGAGATGTTCAGGTGATAGTTTCATATCAGCTTTTTACAGTAATGCTGGCATATGAGTATGTGCTTTTAAATATAACTGTCTAACAGAAATACAGAATTCCACAGCAGATAATTACCATTTAATCTATCTGCCTATTTTCCAATTTTAAGTCATTTTCTAAACAGTCGAAATATTTCAATAGCTATTAGATAATAGAGTTAAAGTGAAAAAAAAGAAAAAGAAAATTAAATTAAATTCCATGTTTCTAGGTTGACGTAATCTCTTCATTAAAATTTGGCACTGTTTTCTTCATGTTTGGCTCAAACGTTAAATGTTCTGAGAGAAAACAAATTCACAGGAGAGAATGATAAAGAATAACTCATATTTCAGAGATTCCCCTGGCAGATACATAGTTATTGAGTGCTGGATACGAGTAATCTTGCAAGTTACTGTAGGCCAGGCAAGAATTGAACAGGGACAACAAAACATTACAGGGATCCTCACAGCTGCCTAACTCTGGATGTAATGACTCACATAAGGATATGATGTAGCACTCCTGGCTACAGAACAGGCACATATTCTCATGTCACAGAGGAGAGGTAGAAAATAACTAAATCACATCCAGGTTTGCAAATGTCCCTAAACTAATTTATTTTTCCATTTCCTGTTTTTAGAACTTTTGATATTGATGTATTATTTTCCCCTGTTTAAAAAGTAGAATTTCTCCCCATGATATTACACACAATAGTTCACTGAGTAGCCCATCTGTACATTATCCCTCAGAAAACTTAAACTACCAGTGTTTTCCACTGTAGCAGAGGATTCTGGGTAACAATATGCAAAATGAGCTACAAAATGCCTTTCTATTTGAAGCTAAAAAAGTGGGCATTTTATAGCTTGTTTGCATATTGTTACCCAGAATCCTCTGCCCCAGTGGAAAACACTGGTATCTCAGACTTGCACTAATGTATTAGACATGTCACTTTTGCTCTAGAATGTACCTTTAAGTGATGGTATATAATATAATATGCATATTTAAAAACAATTTTAATGTCCCCTTACTTTTACTCTAAGATTGTCCCATTCTGTATGCTCCTGACACCAATCTCATAGCGCAATCCAGACAAGCTGATAGATGGGTACTCAACGTACAGATGATTGATTGTCAGTCAGCCATGTAAGTACCACTTAGTTTCTCTGTATACTCCAATACTAGCACTGGGGGGGGGGGGGGTTCTAGGTGTTGACAATCTCAGTGTAAAATTAACATATAGGGGTTAATTTATCAAGCTCCTGAAGGCTCGACGGAAACAGAAGTTATGAAGCAGCGTTCTAAAGACTGCTGCTCCATAACCTGTCTGCCTGCTCTGAGGCGGCGGACAGAAATTAATCCAATCGAATACGATCGGAATGATTGACACCCCCTGCTAGCGGCCTATTGCCTGCAAATCTGCAGGGGGCGGCATTGCACCAGCAGTTCACAAGAACTACTGGTGCAATGATAAATGCCAACAGCGTATGCTGTCTGCATTTATCGATGTGTGGCGGACATGATACAATGAAGCGATGTCCGCACTTTAACAAATATACCCTATAGTAAGAAATGTAATACATATATCATAAGTAATACATATATCTAAAAAAATATATATTATGCCTGGGCGATATATTTGTTGTATGTTTCTTCAACACTATGAGCCTAATTCTCTAAAATTCCCATAGAGTAAACTCACAACAATCCTTACATGCAGGGGCATAATTAGACCTCACTCAGCCTAGATCAGAGTCTGTGGCTCACTCTCAATTCCAACAACACTTTTTTCAGGCTGTTTGCAATCAGCAGCAGCTGAACCAACAGCCATATAGGAGCAAGAGGAGCTGAGTTATCCTTCACCATTGGTTAATCCATATTATGAACTTCCTGTACAAATATTGGGGCAGGTTTTTCTGTACAGCAACACTGTGGTCGCCATCTTGGAAACTCTGCCTCCAACTTGTAAAGGCAAATCCATACACTTCCCTTACATTGAGAGCACAAAGAGGGTGGGCGCAATCTCAGATACCTCTAAAACCTCTGTAGTTGTACAGCAACACTGTGGTCGCCATCTTGGAAACTCTGCCTCCAACTTGTAAAGGCAAATCCATACACTTCCCTTACATTGAGAGCACAAAGAGGGTGGGCGCAATCTCAGATACCTCTAAAACCTCTGTAGTTGTAGACTGACTGCATGGGCAGCTCTCGCTCACTCCTCTAAAATGGGAGCTAAACTTGAAGTCCTGACAAGTAATGATGCTCTATGGAATGCAAAGTCTTGCAGGGGACACTGAATGTGGCAGAGAGCACCCAGGACTGAAACATTTGGTTTTTTAATGGTACAGTGAAAATTAAACTTTCATAATTCAGTTAGAGCATGCCGTTTTAAGAGACTTTTCAATTTACTCTCATTATCAAATTGTACATAGTCTTTTTATATGCACACTTTCTGAGGCACCAGCGCCTACTGGGCATGTGCAAGAGTTTACAGTGTATACGTATACTAGTCTGTGATTGGCTGATGGCTGTTAGATGATAAAGGAGACCAGAAAATTGAAGTACATTTTGAAATTTGTCAGGAAAAACCTATACTGCTCATTCAATTTAAAAGTAAATGCTACTGCATTGTCTTTTATTATGCACTTGCTGATTGTGCAGTTCTATTTTAGTTAGTCATTCTTTAAGCAAATGCAAATCAAATAAGAAAAGCAAAGAACAGAGGGGTGCCTCATATGTGGATCAGCATACTCAGGTATAAGCATCTAAACATCAAGCCAATTCAGTACTCACATTTATCGATAGCACATGTATGTGCTGGTAGAAGCAAGCTGATAGCTCTGGGTGTATCAGTTCACCCTCTCCGGACTCCACCAAGGTGTGCCAATGCAGTCCAGGTGACTAGGAATTGAAGGAGAAGGATTTACTACTCTGTTGTTCATGTCTGATTGCCAGTTACAAATGGAGTGAAGCAGTCTGTGCATACTGTGGGCACTCAGTACACTGTCCAGATACAGTACTCTCTTCAATTCCTAGTCACCTGGACTGTATTGGCACAGCTTTGTGGAGTCCGGAGAGGTACACCCAGAGCTATCAGCTTGCTTCTACCAGCACATACATGTGCTATCGATAAATGTGAGTACTGAATTGGCTTGATGTTTACATGCTTATACTTGAGTATGTTGATCTACATATGAGGCGCCCCTAGGGTTATAAGTGTTTTCAGTGTTTTGAGAAAAGCTTGCCATCTTTTAATTGGCGAGAAAAACAGTGAGATCTGTAGTGCGAAAATCTTTACAGAATTAAAGGGACAGTATGCTGTAAAATTGTTTTTCCTTAATGTGTTTCCAATTACTTTTTTTTACCAACTGTAGAGTATAAAATGTTTGAGAATTTGATTTTTAAGGTTTATTTGTGTATATGAATTAGCTGATTTTGTGATTTGAAGCCACAACTAGGGATGGGCGAATGTGCAAATTTTCGAATTTCGAATCTAGAACGAATGTTATTACTGAAATTCGAATTCTAAATTCGAATGTCGATAAGAACGAATATTCTTAAAAATTCGAAAATCGAATGTTATTTACAGTTTTCGAATGTCACTTTCGAATTCGAATGTTTATAATTATATCGAATGTCTACATTCGAAATTCGAATTTTTCGAATTCGAATATAAATTCAAATTTTTCGAATTCGAATATAAATTCGAATTTTTCGAATTCGAATATAAATTCGAATTTTTCAAATTCGAATATTGCATAATTCGAATATTACATTTAAAAGCATTAGAAATACTATTACAATCTAAATTCGAATTTTTCAAATTCGAATACACGAATTGCATAATTCGAATATTATATTTAAAGAAAAAGCATTAGAAATACTATTACAATCTAAATTCGAATTTTTCGAATTCGAATACACGTATTGCATAATTCGAATATTACATTTAAAGAAAAAGCATTAGAAATACTATTACAGTCTAAATTCGAATTTTTCGAATTCGAATATTGCATAATTCGAATATTACATTTAAAGAAAAAGTATTAGAAATACTATTACAATCTAAATTCGAATTTTTCGAATTTGAATACACGTATTGCATAACTCGAATATTACATTTAAAAGCATTAGAAATACTATTACAATCTAAATTCGAATTTTTCGAATTCGAATACACGTATTGCATAATTCGAATATTATATTTAAAGAAAAAGCATTAGAAATACTATTACAATCTAAATTCGAATTTATCGAATTCGAATACACGTATTGCATAATTCGAATATTACATTTAAAGAAAAAGCATTAGAAATACTATTACAATCTAAATTCGAATTTTTCGAATTCGAATATTGCATAATTCGAATATTACATTTAAAGAAAAAGTATTAGAAATACTATTACAATCTAAATTCGAATTTTTCGAATTCGAATACACGTATTGCATAATTCGAATATTACATTTAAAGAAAAAGCATTAGAAATACTATTACAATCTAAATTTGAATTTTTCGAATTCGAATATTGCATAATTCGAATAATACATTTAAAGAAAAAGCATTAGAAATACTATTACAATCTAAATTCGAATTTTTCGAATTCGAATATTCCATAATTCGAATATTACATTTAAAGAAAAAGCATTAGAAATACTATTACAATCTAAATTCGAATTTTTCGAATTCGAATACACGTATTGCATAATTCGAATATTATATTTAAAGAAAAAGCATTAGAAATACTATTACAATCTAAATTCGAATTTTTCGAATTCGAATACACGTATTGCATAATTCGAATATTACATTTAAAGAAAAAGCATTAGAAATACTATTACAATCTAAATTCGAATTTTTCGAATTCGAATATTGCATAATTCGAATATTACATTTAAAGAAAAAGCATTAGAAATACTATTACAATCTAAATTCGAATTTTTCGAATTCGAATATTGCATAATTCGAATAATACATTTAAAGAAAAAGCATTAGAAATACTATTACAATCTAAATTCGAATTTTTCGAATTCGAATATTCCATAATTCGAATATTACATTTAAAGAAAAAGCATTAGAAATACTATTACAATCTAAATTCGAATTTTTCGAATTCGAATACACGTATTGCATAATTCGAATATTACATTTAAAGAAAAAGCATTAGAAATACTATTACAATCTAAATTCGAATTTTTCGAATTCGAATATTGCATAATTCGAATATTACATTTAAAGGAAAAGCATTAGAAATACTATTACAATCTAAATTCGAATTTTTCGAATTCGAATACACGTATTGCATAATTCGAATATTACATTTAAAGAAAAAGCATTAGAAATACTATTACAATCTAAATTTGAATTTTTCGAATTCGAATACACGTATTGCATAATTCGAATATTACATTTAAAGAAAAAGCATTAGAAATACTATTACAATCTAAATTCGAATTTTTCGAATTCGAATATTGCATAATTCGAATATTACATTTAAAGAAAAAGCATTAGAAATACTATTACAATCTAAATTCGAATTTTTCGAATTCGAATATTGCATAATTCGAATATTACATTTAAAGAAAAAGCATTAGAAATACTATTACAATCTAAATTCGAATTTTTCGAATTCGAATTTTTTCGAATGTAATCGTAAAATTCGAAACCGAATATTCGAAAATCGAATGTTAGAATGTTATGTAAACATTCGAAATTCGATTCGAACGAACGAATGTGTTAAAATTCGTGCCGTTTTTCGAATGTTGCGAAACATTCGCCCATCCCTAGCCACAACCTAATAAAATGGGTTGAGCTTGTAGGAATAATCAGATCTCATTACTTAATCACATTGTGTACATATAAATGCTTCTTTATCTTATATCTGTCTGTAAACCAAGCACCAATACTTGGAGAGAACAAAGGAAAATTAACATTTTATTACCTTATTTCTTCTATACCCCACTGGGAGTGTAATTTCTTCTGCTGGCTGTGTTTACACAGCTTATATATAGCTTGGACCTAAGGCCAGAAACTTTCAGGATAGGTGGGGATACCCCAGGCTAAATCAAGTATTTCAAATGCCAATATAAGGATAAAGAAAATACTTTTAAACAATTTAATACACTCCAGCAGGTAAAGTGGATCATTGGGAACAAATTAAAGGGGAGAAAGTTTTTGAGTAAACTGTCCCTTTTAGTTGGGATTAGAGAGACAATTTCATATGCGCTCATGTACAGTTCATTTTACAAAAAAACAACAATTACGCTTTGTATTTTGTACTTCAAAGTACCAATTTCTAAGTGATTTTTGCACTTCCAGTGTACTTAAATTAAGATGCGCATATTTAATATGATTTATTCCTGAGTAATTTACTTACAAATTTTAAATTTTTTATAAAATACGTTTTTTGTTGTTGAATACTTTGGTTACGGTTCCCAATGCCCCTTAACAATACAATTTTTATTCGTTTTGTAAAATTTTTAAAATACAAATTTTATTGTGCACATTACATAACAAAAATGCATTATACGCCCCTAAGCGAGATACCCATTTTTCAGGGTAAAAAGTGGCTTTAGATCAGTGTTTTTCAACCAGTGTGCCGTGGCACACTAGTGTGCCGTGAGAGATCCTCAGGTGTGCCACGGCAGACTGACAACAGTGTGACATATTTTTTAAACTTTGCTTGTTTTTTACTCCCAGTGCAGGGGTAGTTTGTAGGAGGCATGGCATAACAGCACAATACATACAGTATGTGTGTGTTGTGTGTATGTATGTGTATATATATATATATATATATATATATATATATGCTGTATTAGGCTACAATGTGTGATTTTTTTAAAATTTTGGGATGGTGGTGTGCCACATGATTTTTTAATGTAAAAAAGTGTGCCACGCCAAAAAAAAGGTTAAAAATCACTGCTTTAGATCATTCCACCAGGGAAATAGAAGGATCGTTGAGCATTCTTTAATAATCTCGCCAGACCAGAGAGCCTTTAGATTATAGAACCCAGAGAGAGAATGAAGAAAATTATATATATATAGTCTTGCAATAAATAAATAATCCTGCTTACACAAAGTAAAAAAGAATCCATAAAACTATCGAAAATAAAAAAAATAAAAAATTCTGATACAAAAAAAAAAGAACTAGGTGTTAGTTCTGTTAAAAAAGAATGTTTGTTTTATGAATAGAGAGAGGGTTGGTATTGCATTGCTTTTGTGGTGTTCATTCATTCTTCTGAATAGTTGAGTTTTTTTTGTATATCCTTTTGTGAATAGACAACTATGCAAAGCTTTTGATGGTGGATGGAAACTACCGAGCAGTGATCTGGTCTCTGCATAGTGATAGTAAATCTTTGAACATCTCAACAACCTGCTTTGGTAAATTCCCGCTTCTTGTGTTTTCTCACAAAGTCATGCAGAAAAAGTAGCATGAGAAACCAGGCAAATCAGGGCTGTCCCTGAGCCCTTTGTCTTTATACACAGATCAATGCTTGCTGGGGATGGTTGTATCCTCTTTGCCAATGCTTTCCGCAACAATACAAGGCTGTAATCCACAACTAAAGGGGATGGCTTGTAAATGCCTGAACTCAAGAGCTTAATACCAGGGAATCTTTACTCATCCATCAATACTCCTAGCGCTCAGGTCTAGGGAAACACCAAAGCTAAACCTTCATTGAAGTGTGAGAAAAGTAATCAGACGTCAACTGTTTGGAATTTTTCTGCTTTTCCCCTCTTTATTCAGCATTAATGTGGGACTTGTGTCAATCAAGCAGCTTCAAGCTATTTTTCTGCTATAGATTAATATAGCTTATTTAATTATTTCATGCCACTAGTAAACAATGGTGGCACTACAGGGAGTGCAGAATTATTAGGCAAGTTGTATTTTTGAGGATTAATTTTATTATTGAACAACAACCACGTTCTCAATGAACTAAAAAAACTCATTAATATCAAAGCTGAATAGTTTTGGAAGTAGTTTTTAGTTTGTTTTCAGTTATAGCTATTTTAGGGGGATATCTGTGTGTGCAGGTGACTATTACTGTGCATAATTATTAGGCAACTTAACAAAAACAAATATATACCCATTTCAATTATTTATTTTTACCAGTGAAACCAATATAACATCTCAACATTCACAAATATACATTTCTGACATTCAAAAACAAAACAAAAACAAATCAGTGACCAATATAGCCACCTTTCTTTGCAAGGACACTCAAAAGCCTGCCATCCATGGATTCTGTCAGTGTTTTGATCTGTTCACCATCAACATTGCGTGCAGCAGCAACCACAGCCTCCCAGACACTGTTCAGAGAGGTGTACTGTTTTCCCTCCTTGTAAATCTCACATTTGATGATGGACCACAGGTTCTCAATGGGGTTCAGATCAGGTGAACAAGGAGGCCATGTCATTAGATTTTCTTCTTTTATACCCTTTCTTGCCAGCCACGCTGTGGAGTACTTGGACGCGTGTGATGGAGCATTGTCCTGCATGAAAATCATGTTTTTCTTGAAGGATGCAGACTTCTTCCTGTACCACTGCTTGAAGAAGGTGTCTTCCAGAAACTGGCAGTAGGACTGGGAGTTGAGCTTGACTCCATCCTCAACCCGAAAAGGCCCCACAAGCTCATCTTTGATGATACCAGCCCAAACCAGTACTCCACCTCCACCTTGCTGGCGTCTGAGTCGGACTGGAGCTCTCTGCCCTTTACCAATCCAGCCACGGGCCCATCCATCAGGCCCATCAAGACTCACTCTCATTTCATCAGTCCATAAAACCTTAGAAAAATCAGTCTTGAGATATTTCTTGGCCCAGTCTTGACGTTTCAGCTTGTGTGTCTTGTTCAGTGGTGGTCGTCTTTCAGCCTTTCTTACCTTGGCCATGTCTCTGAGTATTGCACACCTTGTGCTTTTGGGCACTCCAGTGATGTTTGGGCTCTGAAATATGGCCAAACTGGTGGCAAGTGGCATCTTGGCAGCTGCACGCTTGACTATTCTCAGTTCATGGGCAGTTATTTTGCACCTTGGTTTTTCCACACGCTTCTTGCGACCCTGTTGACTATTTTGAATGAAACGCTTGATTGTTCGATGATCACGCTTCAGAAGCTTTGCAATTTTAAGAGTGCTGCATCCCTCTGCAAGATATCTCACTATTTTTGACTTTTCTGAGCCTGTCAAGTCCTTCTTTTGACCCATTTTGCCAAAGGAAAGGAAGTTGCCTAATAATTATGCACACCTGATATAGGGTGTTGATGTCATTAGACCACACCCCTTCTCATTATAGAGATGCACATCACCTAATATGCTTAATTGGTAGTAGGCTTTCGAGCCTATACAGCTTGGAGTAAGACAACATGCATAAAGAGGATGATGTGGTCAAAATACTCATTTGCCTAATAATTCTGCACTCCCTGTATAGTGAACAGTATTATTGATCATATATATGACAGAAGAACGGAATCAGTGTGTGCTGATCTGAATAAAAAGAAAATTCTATTGGTTAAAATAAAAAAGGGTTTTATGCTTAAAGGGACATGAAACCCAAAAATATTCTTTCGTACTTCAGATAGAGAATACAACGCTGCTCCTATAAAGTGAAAGTCAATCCTAGCGTTTTCGAAACGCTAGGATTAACTATTGAAACAAAAAAAGTTGTATTTTATTCACAAAGTTTAAGATACTTCATGTAGAAAGCTCCTTTATTTGTTTTAATCGATCGCCATTCTTAGCTGCAATAGCAGCCCAAGGCAAAAAAATATTTTGCTAACAGGTGACTTTTCCCCTCTTAGCCAATAGCCGTGAGGTAAATCTGGCTCCCAAGGGGCACCAAGCCAGATTTATTGCACAGCTATTGGTTAAGAGGAGAAAACGTCACCTCTCAAGACAAACAGCGATCTGCCGTGGGCTGCAGAAACAAAATTATCTAAAACCGCCTCCGCCACCCACATTGTGGACAATAAATAAAGCTATTAACCCCTAAACCACACACCCCCACATCGCCAACACTACCTAAGCCTATTAGCCCCTAAACTGCACCCCCCACATCCCAGACACTAACTAAATCACTAATAAAGCTATTAGACCCCAAAAAAGCTGTACCCCGTACTTACTAAACCTATTAACCCCTAAACTGCACCCCCCCACATTGTCAATACTACCTAAACCTTAACCCCTAAACCGCACCCCCCTCCCACATCGCCAACACTAACTAAACCTATTAACCCCTAAACCGCAGTTCCCCATCGCCAAAACTAAATAAACCTATTAACCTCTAAACTGCAGTTCCCAAACATTGCCAACACTAACTAAACCTATTAACCCCTAAACCGCAGTTCCCAAACATTGCCAACACTAACTAAACCTATTAACCCTTAAACCGCCGGCCCCCACATCGCAACAACCTAAATTAAACTATATTAACACCTAAACCTAACACCTCCTAACTTTAACTTAATTAAAATAGAACGAAAGTTACAATTATTAACAAACTTACCTGTGAAATAAAAATAAAACCTAAGCTTACACTAATAAAACCTAGCATTACTAAAAATAAAAAAAATAGGATTACTAAAAAATTAAAACTACAATTACAAAAAATAATAAACACTAAAATTACAAAAAAACAAAAAACTACCATTACAAAAAATAACAAATGAAATTATCCAAAACAATAAAAATTATTCCTATTCTAAATACCCCGTTTAAAAAAAAAAACCACCCCAAAGTAAAAAAAACCCCTACAGCTCTTTCGCAAAAAAAGAAAAAAAAACACCTCCTAACATTACAAACCCACAAACCCACAAAGTAAAAATAAACCTCATCTACCCATTGCCCTGAAAAGGGCATTTGTATGGGCATTGCCCTTAAAAAAGCATTCAGCTCTTTTTTTGGCCCATTAAAAATAAAAAATGCCTAATCTAAAAAAAAATTATTCCTATTCTAATACCCTGTTTAAAAAAAAAAACACCCCAAAATAAAAAAAAACCTAATCTATAATAAACTACCAATAGCCCTTAAAAGGGCCTTTTGTGTGGCATTGCCCTAAAGTTAACAGCTCTTTTGCTAAAAAATAAAAACAAACACCCCCTAACATTACAAACCCCCACCCCCCAAACCCACAAAATAAAAGAAAACTAACTAAAAAAAAACTAATCTACCCATTGCCCTGAAAAGGGCATTTGTATGGGCATTGCCCTTAAAAGGGCATTCAATTAAAATCATCCAATAGGAATTAGAGCTGCTTAAATCCTATTGGCTGATTTAAACAGCCAATAGGATTTAAGCAGCTCTAATGTTCACATCAACCAATAGGATTTAAGTAGCTCTAATTCCTATTGGCTGATTCTAATTTTTCAGCCAATAGGAATGCAACGGTACCCCAATATAAAAGGGGTACCTTGCAATGAATCATCAGTGTGCGGCGGACGATCGCATCAAGAGGACCTCCACGTCGGACCAATGGACCTCTGTCTGGACCTCCGCATCCGCAGGAATGAAGAAAATGCCGGTCCCACGATGAATGAAGATGGAGTCGCCTGGATAAAGAAGCTTCGCCGCTGGGATGAAAATCTTTCGCAGAACTTCAGCAACTGTGAGTACCGATTTTGGGGTTAGTGTTAGGTCTTTTTTTGTTTTTTTGGGGTGGTTTTTTTTGTTTTTTTTAGATTAGGGCTTTGGGCCGATAAAGAGCTGAATGCAATAGAGCTGTTTAACTTTAGGGCAATGCCCTACAAAACGCCCTTTTAAGGGCCCTTGGTAGTTTATTATAGATAAGGGTTTTTTTATTTTGGGGTGTTTTTTATTTCTTTAAACGGGGTATTAGAATTGGAATAATTTTTATTATTTTAGATAATTTTGTTTATTTTTTGTAATGGTAGTTTTTTTTGTATAATTTTAGTGTTTATTATTTTTTGTAATTGTAGTTTTATTTTGTTTTATAATGTTTGTTTTTTTATTTTTGTAATGTTAGGTTTTTTTATTTTTGTAATGTTAGGTTTTATTAGTGTAAGCTAAGTGTTTTATTTTTATTTCACAGGTAAGTTTTTATTTATTTTAACTAGGTAGTTAGTAAATAGTTATATTGTAGCTAGCTTAGGTTTTATTTTTATTTCACAGCTTTGTATTTATTTTTAAATAGGTAGTTAGTTAATAATTGTAACTTTAACTTAGGTCTATTTTAATTATGTTAAAGTTAGGGGGTGTTAGGTTTAGGGGTTAATATAGTTTAATGTAGGTTGTTGCGATGTGGGGGCCGGCGGTTTAGGGGTTAATAGGTTTAGTTAGTGTTGGCGATGTGGGGGTACGGCAATTTAGGGGTTAATAGGTTTAGTTAGTGTCTGCGATGTTTGGGAACTGCGGTTTAGGGATTAATAGATTTTGTTTGTGTTGGCGATGTTTGGGAACTGCGGTTTAGGGGTTAATAGGTTTAGTTTGTGTCGGCGATGTCGGGGGAACTGCGGTTTAGGGGTTAATAGGTTTAGTTTGTTTTGGCGATGTTTGGGAACTGTGGTTTAGCGGTAAATAGGTTTAGTTAGTATCGGCGATGTTTGGGAACTGTGGTTTAGGGGTTAATAGGTTTAGTTTGTGTTGACGATGTTTGGGAACTGCGGTTTAGGGGTTAATAGGTTTAGTTAATGTTGGCGATGTTTGGGAACTGCGGTTTAGGGGTTAATAGGTTTAGTTAGTGTTGGCAATGTTTGGGAACTGCGGTTTAGGGGTTAATAGGTTTAGTTAGTGTTGGCGATGTTTGGGAACGGCGGTTTAGGGGTTAATAGGTTTAGTTCATGTCGGCGATGTTTGGTAACTGCGGTTTAGGGGTTAATAGGTTTAGTTAGTGTCGGCGATGTCGGGGAACTGCGGTTTAGGGGTTAATAGCTTTAGTGATTTACTTAGTGTCAGCTATGTTGGGGAACTGCGGTTTAGGGGTTAATAGCTTTAGTTAGTGATTTAGTTAGTGATTTAGTTAGTGTCGGCGATGTCGGGGAACTGCGGTTTAGATTAGAACAATGAAAAATTCCGAATATGAATAATGGATCTGAAAATTCTGAAACTGATTTATTCATTTTCTGATTTTTTCGGGATTTTCCAATTCGGAAATTCGGATGCTTTCGAATCTCCGAATCGGTCAAAGTTTGGACAAAAACTAAATTCGGCCGAAACGCACATGTCTAACTATTGTTATAAAAAAATGTTGTTCTCTTGGTATCCTTTGTTGAAGAAGCAGCAATACACTAATGAGAGCTAGATGAACACAGCCGGTGAGCCAATAAAATCAGGCATATATGTGCAGTAACCAATCAGCAGCTAACTTCGAGTAGTGCATTTCTGCTTCTGAGCCTACCTATGTGTGCTTTTCTACAAAGGATACCAAGAGAAGAAAGCAAATTCAATAATAGAAGTAACTGGGAAGTTGTTTAAAATAGCATGCTCTGTCTGAATCATGAAGTTTAACCCCTTACACCATTTGGACATAGGTCACAGAGTACTTTTTCCCAGCGTATCCTGTGATACTTATTAACCCCTAATCTGCTGCCCCCAACATCGCCGACACCTAAATAATCTTATTAACCCCTAATCCCCCGCCCTCAATGTCGCCGCAACCTACCAACACTTATTAACCCCTAATCTGCTGCGCCCAACGTCGCCGCCACTATACTAAATTTATTAACCCCTAAACCTAACCCTAAGTCTAACCCTAACCCCCCCTAACTTTAATGTAATTAAAATAAATCTTAATAAAACCTACTATTAATAACTAAATAATTCCTATTTAAAACTAAATACTTACCTGTAAAATAAACCCTAAGCTAGCTACAATATAACTAATAGTTACAGTTTTTGAAGACCCGACATCCATCCTCAACGAAGCCGGCAGAAGTCCTCAACAAAGCGGCAGAAGTCTTCATCCAACCGGGCAGAAGTCTTCATCCAACCGGGCAGAGGTTTTAGGAATAGGGTAAGACTTAGGGTTAGGTTTAGGGGTTAATACATTTAGTATAGTGGCGGCGACGATTAGGGGTTAATAAATGTAGGTAGGTGGCGGCGATGTTAAGGGCGGCAGATTAGGGGTTAATAATATTTAACTAGTGTTTGCGATGCGGGAGTACGGCGGTTTAGGGGTTAATATGTTTATTATAGTGGCAGCGATGTCCGGAGCGGCAGATTAGGGGTTAATAATGTTATAATAATGTTTGCGATGCGGGAGGGCCTCGGTTTAGGGGTTAATAGGTAGTTTATGGGTGTTAGTGTACTTTTTAGCACTTTAGTTATGAGTTTTATGTTACAGCTTTGTAGTGTAAAACTCACAACTACTGACTTTCAGTTTACGTCATGGATCTTGAAGTTTTAGGGTGTACCGCTCACTTTTTGACCTCCCAGGCAGACTCGTAATACCGGCGCAAAGGAAGTCCCATTGAAAAAGGACTTTTTGAAAGCTGCGGTATTTACGTTGCGTTATGGCCAAAAAAGTGTGCGGTGCCCCTAAACCTGCAAGACTCGTAATACCAGCGGTAGTGAAAAAGAGCCTTAAAAAAAAAGAGCAAAAATACTAAACAAAAATCTGGTATTTTTGGGTATGTTTTTTTCAGTTTCTTAAACGGTTAAACTCTGCAGCTAGGATAACAAATAATTGAAAACACATTAATACAGTATACTGTCCCCTTAACTATGTGACACTGTTGAATATATTGTGCTAAAAATGATTAATAGAAGCCTTAAAATCTATTCATTTATCCTGAAGGTGAATACCAAATTCTAGTGTGGCCCTCATTTGAAAGTATTAGGCACACTCGGACTAAACAGTGGTTATATGGGTGAGCAAGTACCATTCTGCCTTATCATGTTTTTTCATATAAATGTCACTTTTGAATAGAGAAGCCATCTGGAGGGACATATGGTTGAGAAAATTAGTGATTAAAAATGAAGAAACAGAGAAAAGTCTATTGAAAACCTAAATATAAAATTCTGCTACAAGCAGTTCCTTATTTAGCATTCAGCTGTGTTTTCCATATTCTTTATTATACCCTCAGGAAAGAGATATCTCAATTGAATTTCATAATATAGTTTAAGATAGGATCTTTGTTTGGACCCTTGGTGTTATGGATCTGCAAAGTCTCCACGTCTGACTCTAGACAAGAGGAGTATTGTAATTGGCCTTCTGTGGGTTTCTGACACTGCTGTTAATGGAAGCCTGAACTTGCTGTGCTACTGACCTATGCATCTGTCTCTGTTTCAGAGTCACAAGGCAGCAGAAAGTGTGGGCTGTCTTGGAAAAACAGCTCTTCTGCTTCATTGACCTTTATATGCAGGCATAGCACTGCTGAACCACCTACCAAGTACTTTTCAAGATACTAACTTTACAGCTTAAAGGGACATGAAACCCCAATTTTTTCATTTACTTCTATTATCAAATGTGCCTAATTCTCATTGTATCTTTTGTTGAAGGAGCAGCAATGCACTACTGGGATCTAGCTTAAGACACCTGGTGACCTAATCAAACTAGGCATTTATTTGCAGCCACCAATCAGCAGCAAGCTCCTAATAATGCACTGCTGCTGCAGAGCCTACCTAGGTATGCTTTTCAACTAAGGATACTAAGAAAATGAAGCAAATTCAAAAATTAGATGTAAATTGGAAATTCAAAATTCATGAAATAACAATTTTGGGTTTTATGTCCCTTTAAGCAATGCTGAAAACAGGTGGAGACACACTGGCATAAATGTTAATTGGTAACATTCACAGTCCCAGGTATTAAACAGGTGTCCTGTGCTGCCGCTCCTCACTCCGATCCCTGAACTTTCCCAGGAAATAAACTGCGCCCAAAAAAATTAAATAAAAATGGCGCCAAAAAAAATATAAAAAAACGTAAAAAAAAAAGTAGCAGCGCACACACACACAAAAAAAAATATATTAAAAAAATGTATGTTTGAACCCGCGCGGCGGGGACCCCTCACCGCGGAGCCCTAGGTGGCCGCCTCGCTCGCCTTGCCCTAAGGCCGGCCCTGCGTTGTGACCAACACCCTGTTTATCCATTCTCCTGGCAGTAAAACATGATCTTCAGCCCATTTAGTCTTTTTTCATATTATTCCCAGAACAGATCCCCAGATTCTCCCACTCATTACTGAGATGCTAGACCACATAGTATTAATGTACCCAGTGTTTCCAATGTCTTTGTATAGCTAAGATGATATCCATATTGCTCAAGTCATACAACTGGATATCATCCACCAAGAAGGTGAGGTAAACAATGTAACAGGTAAAACTATCTAGCAGCCTCCAGAAGAATTATTACCATTCTACTCATTAATTAGTCATACCAGGAACTCTGTGTCCTGTAGACCGGACTTCCAGGCAACAATGGAGGATGGCCAATGGCAAAGAAATAATTAAAATGACCAGTGCACCAAAATAACTTTTATAAACAAACAGAATAATTAGGGATCTCCCTCACCTAAAAAGTAGAATCAAATGAAACCAATAAATCCTGATTGCGCAAAAATGAGAAAATATAAGTTTAAAAAACGGGTTTATTAAAAAATTAGTTTATCCTGGAGTATGATAAAAACGTATTTTACTAATCCAACATCATAATAAAAAAACAAATTAAAACCTTAAAACATTAAACACATGTGCACATTACACTCATCCCATATACATTTAAAATCTTGTAGTATTTGGAATAGATACAAAGAGAATAAATACAAACGAAATAGCACAGATTGTTTGAGGAATGGAAGTCCAGGTGCAAACTGAAGAAAGAACAGTCCTGGGTGTGGGTCAAAGGTGAGCCTTCAAGATCCTAATGCAGGGAGAAAAAAATCTCCGTTATGCGGTATCACAGCAAACAGATATATTCACACATCTGTACTTACATCTCAGTGTAAGAAATCCGGTGTAGATGTGGTCAGGGTGTAACAGATACTTATTTTGCAGCCGTGACTTCTCCTGTGTGTGGAACCAGAAATTTAAAGCAACCGATCCTCTTTCTTGCTTAAAGTGACACTAAATCCACATTTTTTCTTTCATGATTCAGATAGAGCATCAATTTTAAGCAACTTTCTAATTTACTCCTATTATCAATGTTTCTTTGTTCTCTTGCTATCTTTATTTAAAAAGCAGGAATGTGATGCACAGGACCGGCCCATTTTTGCTTGAGAACCTGGGTTATGCTTGCTTATTGGTGGGTAAAGGTAAGCCTCCAATGAGCAAACGCTATCCATGGTGCTGAACCGAAAATGGGTTGGCTGCTAAGATTTACATTCCTGCTTTTAAAATAAAGATAGCAAGAGAACAAAGAAAATTTGATAATAGGAGTAAATTTAAAAGTTGCTTAAAATGCCATGCTCTATCTGAATCATGAAAGAAAAAATTTGGGTTCAGTGTCCCTTTAACAGGTAGCTCCTCCACCTCCAGCAATGATACTGTCAAACTTTTAAGCTTGTGAAATAATCTCCAACAACAGAGCAGTCTGTTACACAGCTGATCCACAAGCGTGCTCCACTACGGAAGTCCACAGTTGAACTGAGCAACTCGTTTCCAAAATCTTTTTCAAGCTTAGTAAAATACATTTTTATCATACTCCAGGATAAACTCATTTTTTAATAAACCCCTTTTAAACTTATATTTTAGCATTTTTGCGCAATCAGGATTTATTGTTTAATCCGATGGCACAGAATGCAGAACAGAGATCCATTTTAGACAGGCAAAAGGAGGTGCCGAACATCTGAAAGAAGAACAAGAGTTGCTTTTGTCAGTTGGTAAGTCAGATGCAGAGCAATATGCTGCTTGTCCACAGCTCTGCATAAGCTCTCGTCCATCATGAACTGGAGATATGTAGGTAATTCCAAACAGCTTCTACATAACCCAAGTGCAAACTTATCAGAAGTATCATTCCTACATACAATCAAACGGGATTTAAAAGATAGGCCAACCAACTAAAGTTGCCAGCTTTTCTCCATACAAATACCGGACAATTACTGGTTTTCCAAGGAAAATGATTTGCAGAGTTGTGATCAAATCCAAACCAAGCCCCTTGTGCCTGATGTTTTGTCAGTTATTTGGCCATGTATATGACCTCAGATTAGACTCATGATCTGTTGTCTCAATCATATACCTAAGATTAAATCAGTTTGGTCTCCAGTTTTTTTATATTGATTTTACTGGACTGCCAGATAAAAATAATGCACACCAGGAAGCCTTACAACAATTGGCCTTGCAGACTCCATATTGACAAAACATGTGCACCCCTTGGATCCTTGCCCTGGGGCACTGTTATCCACCAATCCTAATCTTAGAAACACATTAAATTGCTGATGGAGCTCATGCAAGAGCTATTTCAGTGCTTCTATATATCATAAGTCACAGTCCCTTTTGAATTTGTGGCTAGAAATACAGATAAGGTTAAATCATACCAATTAGTCCTCTGATATTAAATTAATAGGACAGTGTACTGTAATATTTTTCCCCTTACAGTGTTCCCAATGACTTGTTATACTAGTTGCAAAGTATTAAATATAAAGCAAATTGCTACTTTAGGTATATTTTTGTAGTTGAAATGACTGGTTTTGCTTGCTGAAATCATCATCTAAAATGAACATTTAAATACCTATGTATTGTCTTTGTGTGTAGAGAGAGTGAGATAAAATAAAGAAGTATGCAGTATTTGCACTCAGCCCACTTGAATGTACATGTCCTTGAGAACAATGAGTGGTAAATTCAAGGAGAAAACACAGTTATTTCAAATTAAAAATAAAACAAAGACGTGGAATGTTACAATACGTAGTCCCGTTGGTAGGGTGGCCATATTGCAGCTTTAAAACAGGACACATGAAAAATACATATGTCAGGGCTGTTTAAAGGAATGTTTTTAATAATGTTCGATTATAAGAACCCTGACATATGTATTTTTCATATGTGTCCTGTTTTAAAGCGACGATATGGTCACCCTACCTGTTAGGGAACTCTGAAGAAAAAAAAAACATGGCAATGTGCAAGTGTTTGTCCTATCTGGTAAGATTGGGGGTTGATCACCACAGTTACTTCCATAGCAAGCCCTATCTCAGAGGCTCTCCTTGGACTACTAAGAGAGGGCACCTTATAGTCTCAGCTTGATTCTAACTGGTCAGGAGTATTGATTATATTGCTGGATATTAGGATAACTCACATTAATTCAGATATTAATCAAATGTCATTCTGAGAGCCTTTCATTAAAGAGATAGGAAATTCAAACTTTTATGATTCAGATAGAGAATGTAATTTTAAGACACTTTTAAATTCACTTATATTTTCAAATGTGCTTCTTTCTCTTGGTATCCTTTGTTAAAAAAGAATACACACATCCTACACTAGTGAGAGCTAGCTGCTGATTGGTGCCTGCACACATTTGTCTCTTGTGATTGGCTAACTAGATGTGTTCAGCTAGCTGCCAGTCGTGCAATGCTGTTCCTTCACCAAAGGACAACACGAGAATGAAGCAAATTATAAAATAGAAGTAAATTTGAAAGTTGTTTAAAATTGTATATTCTGTCTAAATCATGAAAGAAAATTGTGGGGTTTACTGTCCCTTTAACATACTGTAAGATATATGCTACTGGAAGTTCCTCCAGAACAGTCAAATTCTATTACCATTTCTTGTTTATGTTTGAATAAACTTGTTACACTCATTGTTTTGTTTGTTTTTTAACTTAATTTTGAATTGTTTTAAATCAAGCAAAGTCTCCTAAAACTGTTTAACATCTGTTATATGATGTTTTCAAGATGTGTCATTATTTTGTTTTATGTGAACTGCCCTGATGCAAATATTTTTATGTCTGCCAAAAATATTAAAGAAGAATGAAAGCAAAATTAAAGGGACATTAAAGTCACTTCTTTATTTATGTATTACAAATTATTCTCAGCATTAGAAAAGAACTGCAAGCAAAATAAATAAATAAATAAGCTTTTAAAACTTTTACTTTGTTAGTAAAATTTGCATTGTTTTTGCAGGCCCTGGACACATCCTCTAAAAAAAAAGCCTATTGTCTTATTTCTGTTAAAAAGTCAAAATTAAACTTTTATGATTCAGATAGAGCAGCAATTTTAAACAACTTTCCAATTTACTTCCATTAACAAAATGTGCTCAGTCTTTTTATATTTAAACTGAGCATGCGCAAGAATTCATGAAATAAACGTATATATGCATTTGTGATTGGCTGATGGCTGTCACATGGTACATATATGCATTTGTGATTGGCTGATGGCTGTCACATGGTACATATATGCATTTGTGATTGGCTGATGGCTATCACATGGTACAGGGGGAGTGGAAATAGACTTAAAGGGACAGTCAACACCAGAATTTTTGTTGTTTTAAAAGATAGATAATCCCTTTATTACCCATTCCCCAGTTTTGCAAAACCAACACAGTTATAATAATACACTTTTTACCTCTGTGATTAACTTGTATCTAAGCATCTTCTGACAAACCCCTAATCACATGACATTTTATTTATTATCTATTGACTTTCATTTTAGCCAATTAGTGCAGTGTCTGCCACAATCCACGGGCGTGCTCACAATGTTATCTATAGGGTTTACCTGAACTAGCTCTCCCCTGCTGTGAACAGCAAATACAAAGCATGTGATTAGAGGCGGCCTTCAAGGGCTTAGAAATTATCATATGAGCCTTCCTAGGTCTAGATTTTAACTAAGAATACCAAAAGAACAAAGCAAAATTGTTGATAAAAGTAAATTGGAAAGTTGTTTAAAATTACATGCCCTATTTGAAACATGAAAGTTTTTTTTGGACTTGACTGTCCCTTTAACTTTTAAAATTGTCAGAAAAAAAATCTTCAGACTAAGTGCTATTGCATTGTTTTGTTATCATGAATTTGTTGATTATGCAAATCTACTGTGTTTACTGGTCCTTAACCCTTTTAGTGCTAAGCACTTTCCCACCTGGGTGTTAAGATTTTTTTTATGTTTTTTTTATTTTTTGGAACAATTTTTTTTTTTACTTTTTTTATTTTTCTCAGACCCCCGAGACTTACACTGTTGGAAAGGTTAGGCGATTTCCTTTCCAATGGGGGGTCTGTAGCTCTTTAGATGCCTGAGATACAGGCTTCTAAGCAGCATGCCCCCTCCTCCTATACTTAACATTAAGTATATATAAAGTTGTACGGTGATGTCACCACGCAAAACGGAAAGCCCCAGCGATGCCTGTCACTGTACAGGCACGATCGCCGGGGTAGGAGCGGGTGGGAGCCCCCAGATCTCCCTCAAGGTGGGAGAGTGCTAGTGACGGCTCTGAGCCATCATTAGCACCAGAGTGGGAAACTCTGTGACGGCTCAGAGCCGTCATTAGCACTCAAAGGGTTAAAGGGACACTGAACCCAATTTATTTTTCCTGATTCAGATAGAGCATGCAATTTTAAGCAACTTTCTAATTTACTCCTATTATCAAATTTTCTTCATTCTCTTGGTATCTTTATTTGAAAAGCAAGAATGTAAGTTTAAATGCCGACCCATTTTTGGTGAACAAACTGGGTTGTTCTTGCTGATAGGTGGATAAATTCACCCACCAATAAACAAGTGCTGTCCGGGATACTAAACCAAAAATTGGCTGGCTTCTTAGCTAAGATGCCTACTTTTTCAAATAAAGATAGCAAGAGAACGAAGAAAATTTGATAATAGGAGTAAATTAGAAAGTGGCTTAAAATTGCTTGCTCGATCTGAATCACGAAAGAAAAAATTGGGGTTCAGTGTCCCTTTGTTCTTGTATTTATTTCCCTATAACTTGCAAAAAAAGCAAAGAGCATGTTAACATTGGATATTTCTAAACTCAGGACAAAATTTAGAAACTATTTAGCATGGGTGTTTTTTGGTGGTTGTAGATGTGTAACAGATTCTGGGGGTCAAAGTTAGAAAAAGTGTGTTTTTTCCATTTTTCCTCATATTTTATAATATTTTTAATAATAAATTATAAGATATGATGAAAATAATGGTATCTTTAGAAAGTCCATTTAATGGTGAGAAAAACGGTATATAATATGTGTGGGTACAGTAAATGAGTAAGAGGAAAATTACAGCTAAACACAAACACCGCAGAAATGTAAAAATAGCCCTGGTCCTTAAAGGGCCACTAAACTCAAAATCTTTCTTTCGTGATTCAGATAGAACATACAAATTTAAACAACATTACAATTTACTTCTATTATTTATTTTGCTTCATTTTTTGGATATCCTTATTTGAAGAAAAAGCAATGCACATGGGTGAGCCAATCACATGAGGCTTATATGTGCAGCAACCAATCAACAGCTACTGAGCATATCTAGATATGCTTTTCAGCAAAGAATATCAAGAGAATAAAACAAATTAGATAATAGAAGTAAATTAGAAAGATGTTTAAAAATGCATTCTCTTTCTAAATCATGAAAGAAAAAATGTGGGTTTCATGTCCCTTTAAGGGAAAGAAATTGAAAAATGGCCTTGGTCCTTAAGGGGTTAAAAAAATCCTAGAAATTTGACTGTGAAATAATAGCAGTCAGTGGAGGGGGGCGGGATCGTGGGCGGGGATGTCTGGGGGCGCACATGGACGCGCGCGTGCACGGGAGGGCGGGGGCGGGCGTGTGCACGGGGAGGGAGCGGGTGGGAACCGTTACACTACAGAAAAAGTTGGTGTAAAATTTTTTAAAAAAAGGAATAAAAAAAAAAAAAAAAAGATCAGGCAGGTGGTGGGGGTTGGTCTGTGGGGGGGGGGGGGGAAGCTACACTACTGAAAAAAAAAAACAGAACAAACAACTTTTTTTTGCAAACTGGGTACTGGCAGACAGCTGCCAGTACCCAAGATGGCTGCCAATAAGGCAGATGGGGAGGGTTAGAGAGCTGTTTTGGGGGGAATCAGGGAGGTTGGGGGCTAAGGGGGGATGCTACACCACAGCATATGTAAATATGCTATAAAAAAATAATTAAAAACCTTTTATTTTAGTACTGGCAGACTTTCTGCCAGTACTTAAGATGGCGGGGATAATTGTGGGGTGGGGGAGGGAAGGGAGCTGTTTGGGAGGGATCAGGGGGTCTGATGTATCAGGTGGGAGGCTGATCTCTACACTAAAGCTAAAATTAACCCTGCAAGCTCCCTACAAACTACCTAATTAACCCCTTCACTGCTAACCATAATACACGTGTGATGCGCAGCAGCATTTAGCGGCCTTCTAATTACCAGAAAGCAACGCCAAAGTCATATATGTCTGCTATTTCTGAACAAAGGGGATCCCAGAGAAGCATTTACAACCATTTGTGCCATAATTGCACCAGCTGTTTGTAAATGATTTCAGTGAGAAACCTAAAATTGTGAAAAATTTAACGTTTTTTTTTTTTATTTGATCGCATTTGGCGGTGAAATGGTGGCATGAAATATACCAAAATGGGCCTAGATCAATACTTTGGGTTGTCTACTACAGTACACTTAAGCTAAAATTAACTCTACAAGCTCCCTACATGCTCCCTAATTAACCCCTTCACTGCTGGGCATAAAACACGTGTGGTGCGCAGTGGCATTTAGCAGCCTTCTAATTACCAAAAAGCAACGCCAAAGCCATATAAGTCTGCTATTTCTGAACAAAGGGGATCCCAGAGAAGCATTTACAATCATTTATGCCATAATTGCATAAGTTGTTTGTAAATAATTACTGTGAGAAACCTAAAGTTTGTGAAAAAGTGAACAATTTTTTTTTATTTGATCGCATTTGGCGGTGAAATGGTGGCATGAAATATGCCAAAATGGGCCTAGATCAATACTTTGGGATGTCTTCTAAAAAAAATATATATACATGTCAAGGGATATTCAGGTATTCCTGACCGATATCAGGGTTCCAATGTAACTAGCGTTCATTTTGAAAAAAAGTGGTTTTGAAATAGCAAAGTGCTTCTTGTATTTATTTCCCTATAACTTGCTAAAAAAGCAAAGAATATGTTAACATTGGGTATTTCTAAACTCAGGACAAAATTTAGAAACTATTTAGCATGGGTGTTTTTTGGTGGTTGTAGATGTGTAACAGATTTTTCAGGGCCTGCCAGGGCACAGTGTCACCCCAGTGCAACTCATATCTGGTGTAACAGTAGTGTACATTAAAAAAAAAATTTTTTTTGACTGTAATAGATTGAATAGCAGTTAGTTGTCTGCAAGCGTGTGTGTCAGGCCTACAGCGTCTACTCTGCCAACTTCTGCCAGTGCACAGTGCCACTCATATCTGTTGTCACAGTAGCTTGCACGCATAGTACCACTAATCAAAAAAAAATGACAGGCAGAGGCAGGCCACCCCGCAGGGGCCGTCGTGGTCGTGGTGCTGTGATTCCCTTTGGCCCTAGAATAATGCCCAGTGTTTAGAGGCCACGGACCCTGAACTCGAACAGTTCTGAGGACATAGTTGACTGGCTAACACAGGACACCCAATCTTCTACAGCTTCCGCTTGGAACCTTGACGCACCATCCTCCTCCAGCTTAGCTTCGGGCACCTCTCAAGTTACCACTCGCCCGCCTGCCGCCACCACCAACACTAGCACCACAGCCACTTCCCTTGATCTACAAAAATAATTATAAAAAGAACAGTGCGCCAATAATAGAAAATATCAAAATAATGCTAATAGCAGTAATGAACAATATGACTAATGGAATATTGATTTGCAAGAATATTAACCATACATCCTGCATAGGGACAAAATTGCAGTAAATGATAGTGAAAAAACAAATGTCCCCACAAAGTTTTCCAATTAAAGTAACTTAGCTGGTACTGAGATGAATGTATTCCCCAGTGTAACCAATTGTAACTCGGAAAGTTCTATTTTCAATTCACATCAAATGGTGGCTGTCAACTTCTTCAGAACGTTTGTTGGTATCCCAAAAGGAAAAAATCTGCAGATATATAAAATAAAGAAGAAGGCGCCACCATAGTGCCTAATCAGTAGAATAAACAGGCCCCCAATGTGCAGGTTTGGCTGGTACTTACAAGCTCCCAGACACTTGAGAAGTGTCACAAACGCCTTCTGGAACCTTTAGAGTCGTCCAGCTGACTCACACTCTCGCAGAGGTAGATCCACTCCTTAGGTGGGACTGGCTGTGTTTTTCTCCCCACAGGATCACAGGTTGCAGATAAGCTCTCACCCTCCAGCAGCCTCTTCTGCTGTATTGGAAGTCACTTGACCCGATAAATGTGGTAGCACAGTTGTTCCGGTGCTTATAACACTTGTTTGCTTTCTCTGAATCTGTAATCCTCAGCGGAGGTAGAAATCCTAATGTAGTGAAGCTTATAAGTAATTTTTGCTTCAGTTTATTCACAAACGTTTTGTATTTCCAGGAATTTGTTAAATCTTTAAAGAAGGCATAGTGAGGATCCAGTATATCCAAATGAGAATTGTAAATAAAGTCTTTACAGAACCATAGTGTGCAAAAGCTTTGTCTGCGTAAATTATAATCCAAGTACAAGTCCAAGCACTTGTACTTGGATTATAATTTACGCAGACAAAGCTTTTGATCTGTCAGAGGAGTTATTTACACATCAGTTGGAAGAAATGAGTGATACGCAACTATTATTGCCAGAGGATGTAGATAACAGGGATATGTCTCAGTCAGGCAGCATTACACACATGGACGTACGGTGTGATGATGATGATGTTGTACCCGCTGCGGGAGTTTGGTCTGTCACTGTGAAGCGGGCGTAACCCTTACACTACCTGATCGATACAATATCATACCTGATGTTTTAAAGCACGTTATTCCAAACAATTTAGAAATGTTAGGTGATTTATGCCCTTTATGGATTAAAACCAGACTCTGCATCAACTATGTAATTTTCCATGGGAGTTTTGCCATGGATCCCCCTCCGGCATGCCACAGTCCAGGTGTTAGTCCCCTTGAAACAACTTTTCCATCACTATTGTGGACTGTGCATGCCACAGTCCAGATGTTAGTCCCCTTGAAACAACTTTTCCATCACTATTGTGGCCAGAAAGAGTCCCTGTGGGTTTTAAAATTCGCCTGCCCATTGAAGTCAATGGGGGTTCGCCCGGTTCGCAAACTTTTGCGGAAGTTCGCGTTCGCCGTTCGCAAACCCAAATTTTTATGTTCACGACATCACTACTAACAAATAGTCATTCAGAGAGAAGCTTAAAGGGAAAGTCTACTCCAAAATTGTTATTGTTAAAAAAGAGAGATAATCTCTTTATTACCCATACTTTTTACCTCTGTAATTGCCTTGTATCTAAACCTCTGCAGGCTGCCTCCTTATCTGAGTGCTATTTACAGACTTGCATTTTAGCTAATTAGTGCTGACTCATGAATAACTCCAGGGGAGGGTGCACAATGATATCTATATGGCACACATGAACGAGCAGTGTCTTGCCATGAAAAGCTCTAAAAATGCCCTGAGATAAACACTTAGATATTATTAATATAACAATGTTGTTTGTGCAAAGTTGGGGAATGGGTAGTAAAGGTGTTATCTATTATTTTAAAGAATAAAAAAATTGGAGTACACTGTCCCTTTAATGCCTGTGGTTGTCCACAGGGCAGGCAAGAGGGGACAAATGCTCACCTCTTGCATAGGTACGTCTAGATACTGATCTTGCTATTAGGCAGTGAAAGAGTTCTTAACTCAGACACCACTCCCATGAATGTTAGAGGGGCATTTGATCACTCATTGTAAAGAGGAGAATTTCCTTTTTAATTGTGATATTACTTTACCCTTTTGTTATCATATGGTCACTGTGAAAATGACATTTGATAACCTATTAGACACCAGATTTAGAGTAATAAGGTAGGGCTCTATAATAGTGCCACTATCTCAGTCAAAAAATAAATACACACACCCTGAAGACCATTAAAATACCCTTGTAAAATCTCCTCTCTCAAATAAGGCACAACTTGTCAATGCTGATGGTACATGGTCAATGTAAAAAGTTTCTTAAATCCTTATACACTACAATTAGAGCAATAAATTTGATAATAGACGTAAATTGGAAAATTGTTTAAAATGGCATGCTTTAGCTGAATCATATGACTTTAATTTTGACTTTACAGTCCGTTTAACTTTAATTAACTTCTGCCGTGAATTGATTTTCATTAACAAACAAATTCCGAATGATTTGCATAACAAATATAGAAAGAAAACAAAAATGTCGCAAAAACTCGCTGGCATGGAGAGAAATCATAAGCTTATTTTACTGAGCATTATATTGTAAAGTAAGATACTTGAAAAAGCTGAATAGTGAAACGTACGTCGGAGTTACAGAGGCACAGTTACATGTCACAAGGAGTGGTAGGCTCATTGAAACCCGTATATGTTGTACTGGACTCTTTTTCACAGCTGCTGTTATAACGGCTGCTTAGAAAAGTATTTTGAATGTGTTTTCTCTGAAAGCCATTGGGACCATAGAATGACTGACTACTATTGCCACATTTGATTTTAATAGATTGTAAGTTCCCACGGGAATAGGGCCCTCAATCCCTCCTGTATGTGTTTGTAAATTTTGTCCTGTATCTTACAAGTCTTCTATTGTTTTATTTAAATGGATTGTATCCATGGACAGCGCTGCGGAATATGTTGGCGCTTAATAAATAAAGTATAATAATAATAATAATAGAGCAAGGACTTTGCTTTTTAATCTACTTGTATATTTATAGTTTTGGATCCATTTGTACTGAGCGCATCACTATAATTCTCCTATTTTTCTTAAAGGGACATTTACATACGGTTTAACCCTATGAAAGTTTCTTTCCACTCTCTTTGAGGTACTAAGATCCTCTCAGAATTATTTTTTCAGACTAACCCATCTACTTTCAAAATAGTGCTTGGTGCTGTATGGTATTATTTTATTTTGTTATGTATTATACTGTAATGTAAGTGCATCTCCTTTACATAAAGAAAATACTGAACTCCCCTAATGAGATACACAGTTCCTAAAGTAAATATTGCCTTTAAAATAATCCCTGAGAGGCCTTGTAATACTGGAAGAGCATTTTATAGAATCTCAGCAAACAGAGAGCTTTAGAGAATTGGGACCCATAGTCTCTGCCCCTTCTGCTTCTCTCCATGACTCCTGGTAGCAGAGATTGCATGGCTGCCATTTTACTTTTGATCCATTATGTCCCTTTAATATAATTTTTGCTACAGATATAGCCTATAAAACAATAGTTTTCCCTTGGTTCCAAGACCACAATGTGTATCAGTTTCATCTGGCAGCCAAAGAGTTAAAAAGATAAATTATTTATATAAGTCCTTGTCACTTGTCAGTTGATTATCAGAAGAGACTGGGTAGGAGCTAAACGCATGAGACACGTCTGTTTCTTCAGCAAACACTTCACATTAACACATTTTTGGAGCTGTTGCCAGAAACACTTGGAAGAACAAACTGTCACAATCCCAAATTTGGGCCAGGGTTAATTTCTAACATCTATTTTTATATCTGCAACAGTTTGTGATACAATAAAGTGACCTCCGGGATGCAGTAAATAAACATCACCATAAGACTTGTTAATAGTTTCACCAATTGTGAGAATGTAAACCATCGACTGACAAATGTGTCACCTCCTGACCGAAAGAGGTGGTTCCGAAAATGAAAACAACAGCACAAAAAAGAGAAAATCAGTCCTCTAATATAAAAATCTAACTGGAATCTTAGTAAGAGACTAACTCAACAAATATACTTTATGACACTGTCATTTTATAACAAATTATTAATGAAAATATCCTGCTATAATTTTTTTTATTATTTTAGAACTACCTATCTCTATCTGTCTAGCTATCATCCATCCATCTATCTATCTATCTATCTATCAATCATCTATCTATCATCTATCTAATACAATTCTCAACCATGGTCCTCGAGTACCCCCAACAGGTCAGGTTTTCATTTCAGCTGAACCAGTGCACAGGTAAAATAATCAGCTGACGGGTGAGAGCAGGTTAGTTACCATGGTGTTACTGCTCAGCTGATTACTTCACCTGTGCATTGGTTCAGCTATAACGAAAACCAGGCCTGTTGGGAGTACTTGAGGACCGCGGTTGAAAAACACTGATCTAATCTCTCTATCTATGTCTGTCTATATCTATCTATCTATCTATCTATCTATCTATCTGTGTGTGTATCTATCTATATCTATCCATCTATCTATCTATATATCTATCTTTGTCTGTCTATCTATCTACCTATCTATTTATCTATGTGTGTCTATCTCTATTTATCTATCTGTCTATCTAATGTATCTCTCTTTGTCTGTCTTTCAATCTATCTCTGTCTGTCTATATCTATCTATCTATCCATGTTTGTCTGTGTCTATATCTGTCTTTCTGTCTATCTTTCTATCTATCTCTGACTGTCTATTGCTATCTATCTATCTATCGCTGTCTGTATGTATGTCTGTCTATCTATCTCTGTCTGTGTTTCTATATCTGTCTTTCTATCTATCTATCTATCTATCTATCTATCTATCTATCTATCTCTGTATGTATATCTATCTATCTCTGTCTGTCTGTCTGTCTGTCTATATCTGTCTATCTATCTTTCTATCTCTGGCTGTCTATTGCTATCTATCTCTGTCTGTATGTCTGTCTGTCTATCTATCTCTGTATGTCTGTCTGTCTATCTATCTCTGTCTGTGTGTCTATATCTGTCTATATATCTATCTTTCTATCTATATCTGGCTGTGTGTCTATATATATCTATATCTGGCTGTCTATTGCTATCTATCTATGTCTATCTGTCTATCTCTGTCTGTGTGTCTATATCTGTCTTTCTATCTATCTCTGTCTGTATATCTGTCTATCTATCTATGTCTGTGTGTCTATATCTGTCTATCTATCTATTTATCTAAAGATCTATTTATCTATCTATCATATGTATAAGGATTCAAATGAGCATAATTGTCAAACTGCAGGCAAGTTTTGATTAGCAGGCCATAAGTCCCTAGGAGGACAGCAGTACAGGGAAGCATTTAAAATATAAGTGTTTTATACATAAATATTTAAAATGAATTTTACTTTGTACTTACAGTGAAAAAAAGGCTGAAGCCATTACAGCCAATCAGAGGCTGCTGTGCACAAACCATTATTATAAATGGTACTGTAGTATGTTCTTGATTGCCTTATGGTAGAGAGACACTAAGCATGCTCTACCCTTATTATTATTATTATTATCAGGTATTTGTAGAGCGCCAACAGATTCCGCAGCGCTGTAAACATAGTCGGTGTACAGGATAGCTTTTGTAGGGGTCAAGTGGGTAGAGGGCCCTGCCGAGAGTTTCACTGTTGTAGTCGGCTCTTATGAAGCGATCTGTAAACAGCTGGGCCCATAGGCTTACAATCTAAGGGGTTCAAGGGGAAAGCAATGGCGTTAGGAAAGGTTAGTGTTGGTTGTATACATCCCTGAATAGTAAAGTTTTTAGGGAGTGCTTGAAGCTGTTAAAACTAGGGGAGAGTCTTATGGAGCGAGGCAGGGAATTCCACAAGATGGGGGCCAGTCTGGAGAAGTCCTGTAAACGTGAATGTGAGGAAGTAACAAGAGAGGAAGAGAGGAGGAGATCCTAAGCTGATCAAAGGGGACGGGAGGGAGAGTATCTAGAGACAAGTTCTGAGATGTAGGGGGGAGCAGTGCAGTTGAGAGCTTTATATGTCAGGGTGAGGATTTTATGTTTAATCCTAGAGGCAAGAGGAAGCCAGTGAAGGGAATGGCAGAGAGGTGCAGCAGATGAAGAGCGACGAGTAAGGAAGATGAGCCTGGCAGAGGCATTCATAATGGATTGTAAAGGAGCTGTGCGGCAGCTAGGTAGACCAGAGAGGACGGAATTGCAGTAGTCGATGCGGGAAAGGATGAGAGAGTGGATTAAAATCTTGGTTGTATCTTGTGTAAGGAAATGTCTAATTTTAGCAATGTTTTTAAGGTGGAAGCGGCAGGCTTTAGCCAAGGACTGGATGTGAGGAGTGAAGGAAAGATTTGAGTCAAGTGTGACCCCAAGACATCGGGCGAGCGGGGTAGGGGTAATGATGGAATTATCAACAGTTATAGAAATTTTGGGGGTGGAGACATTGGAAGAAGGGGGAAAAATAAGGAGTTCAGTTTTGAAGAGATTTAGCTTAAGGTAGTGAGAGGACATCCAAGATGAGATGTGAGAAAGGCAGTTAGTGACACGGGTTAGTAAGGAAGGAGGTAGGTCTGGTGCAGAGAGGTAGATTTGGGTGTCATCGGCATACAAATGGTATTGAAACCCATGGGACTTTATTAAGGAACCTAGTGACAACGTGTAGATTGAGAAGAGAAGGGGACCAAGGACAGAGCCTTGAGGTACCCCAACAGAAAGTGGTAACGGGGCAGAGGATGCTCCGGAGAAGGCTACACTAAATGTACGGTTAGTCAGATAGGAAGAGAACCACGAGAGAGCTGTGTCACAGATGCCGAAGGATTGGAGGGTTTGGAGCAGAAGAGGATGGTCAACAGTCTACCCTAAAGCAACGAGCATTCTGGAGTATGCCACAAAAGACAAATATTTAAAATTCTCTGTACTACAGACCTCCTAGTCACATTGTAGGGATAGACAACACTTTGGGATTGTAATATAAAATGTTTAGTTTGCAATATACTTTATTCTTTATTTGCCCCCTTGGTCTGTAATGAAAATGAAGGATTTTCCAGTCTTGAAATCTGTAACAACACAAGGCAGACACAGGCCTCACCTTGTCATATCTCTCCTGTATTTGCAGTTTTATATCTTACCTTTTCTGCCGGCACCAAACAATTGAGATTTTGTTAAGACAATGAAAGTGGCAAGCGGAGATTTCTGCAAAATAAAGTCCGGATTGGTTCCTTTAAATAAAGTAGTGGGTTGGAGATTGTTGTTTAAAAAAAAAACAATTGCAGAAAACAAGGTGTGAATTGGTTCTAATAAGGTTAAAGGGATATGAAAAAAAAATATTTTGTGATTCAGACAACGCACACAATTTAAAAAAAAGTTTCCAATTTACTTTTGTTATCAAATTTGCTTCTTTCCCGTAGTATTCTTTGTTAAAGAGATACCTAGGTAGGTGTCTGAAGCACTACATAGCAGGAACGAGTGCTGCCATCTAGTGCTCTTGCTAATGTATAACATTAGTACTGCATGACAGGAAATAGTGTTGCCATCTAGTGCTCTTGTTAATGTATAACATTAGAACTACATGACAGGAAATAGTGCTGCCCTCTAGTGCTGTTGTTAATGTATAACATTAGTACTGCATGACAGGAAATAGTGCTACCATCTAGTGCTCTTGCTAATGTATAACATTAGTACTGCATGACAGGAAATAGTGCTGCCATCTAGTGCTCTTGCTAATGTATAACATTAGTACTACATAACAGGAAATAGTGCTGCCCTCTAGTGCTCTTGCTAATGTATAACATTAGTACTACATGACAGGTAATAGTGCTGCCATCTAGTGCTCTTGCTAATGGATAACATTACTGCATGACAGGAAATAGTGCCACCATCTAGTGCTCTTGCTAATGTATAACATTAGTACTGCATGACAGGAAATAGTGCTGCCATCTAGTGCTCTTGCTAATGTATAACATTAGTACTGCATGACAGGAAATAGTGCTGCCATCTAGTGCTCTTGCTAATGTATAACATTAGTACTGCATGACAGGAAATAGTGCTGCTATCTAGTGCTCTTGCTAATGTATAACATTAGTACTGCATGACAGGAAATAGTGCTGCCATCTAGTGCTCTTGCTAATGTATAACATTAGTACTACATGACAGGAAATAGTGCTACCATCTAGTGCTCTTGCTAATGTATAACATTAGTACTACATGACAGGAAATAGTGCTGCCATCTAGTGCTCTTGTTAATGTATAACATTAGTACTGCATGACAGGAAATAGTGCTGCCATCTAGTGCTCTTGCTAATGTATAACATTAGTACTGCATGACAGGAAATAGTGCTACCATCTAGTGCTATTGCTAATATATAACATTAGTACTACATAACAGGAAATAGTGCTGCCATCTAGTGCTCTTGCTAATGTATAACATTAGTACTGCATGACATTAACTAGTGCTGTCATCTAGTGCTCTTGCTAATGTATAACATTAGTACTACATGACAGGAGGAAATAGTGCTGCCATCTAGTGCTTTTGCTAATGTATAACATTAGTACTACATGACAGGAAATAGTGCTGCCATCTAGTGCTCTTGCTAATGTATAACATTAGTACTGCATGACAGGAAATAGTGCTGCCATCTAGTGCTCTTGCTAATGTATAACATTAGTACTGCATGACAGGAAATAGTGCTGCCATCTAGTGCACTTGCTAATGTATAACATTAGTACTACATGACAGGAAATAGTGCTGCCATCTAGTGCTCTTGCTAATGTATAACTTTAGTACTGCATGACAGGAAATAGTGCTGCCATCTAGTGCTCTTGCTAATGTATAACATTAGTACTGCATGACAGGAAATAATGCTGCCATCTAGTGCTCTTGCTAATGTATAACATTAGTACTGCATGACAGGAAATAATGCTGCCATCTAGTGCTCTTGCTAATGTATAACATTAGTACTGCATGACAGGAAAAAGTGCTGCCATCTAGTGCTCTTGCTAATGTATAACATTAGTACTACATGACAGGAAATAGTGCTGCCATTTAGTGCTCTTGCTAATGTATAACATTAGTACTGCATGACAGGAAATAGTGCTGCCATCTAGTGCTCTTGCAAATGGATAACATTCCTGCAAATCTGCTGCCATATAGTGCTCCAAACACGTGCACACTCCTGAGCTTACGTCCCTGCTTTTCAACAAAGGATACCAAGAGAAAAATATCATAATAGAAGTAAATTAGAAAGTCGTTTACAATTGCCTGCTCTTTCTGAATCATGAAAGAGGCATTTTAGGTTTCATGTCCCTTTAAAGGGACACTGAACCCATATTTTTTCTTTCATGATTCAGATAGAGCATGCAATTTTAAGCAACTTTCTAATTTACTCCTATTATCAAATTATCTTCATTCTCTTGGTATCTTTATTTGAAAAGCAAGAATGTACGTTTAGATGCCGGACCGTTTTTGGTGAACAACCTGGGTTATTCTTGCTGATTGGTGGATTATTTTAACCGACCAATAAACAAGGGTTGTCCAGTGTTCTAAACCAAAAAATAGCTTAGATGCCTTCTTTTTCAAATAAAGATAGCAAGAGAACAAAGAAAAATTGATAATAGGAGTAAATTAGAAAGTTGCTTAAAAATTGCATGCTCAAAAATGTGGGTTCAGTGTCCCTTTAAGGCTCTGTTGAATGTACAAAAAATTGACTGTAACTACAAAGGGGTTCTTTTATCCCGAAACGTCACTTTGAATAAAAGACATTTGTCACAGACGACTGAAGTCCAGTGAGTGAAAGCGAAAATACTAAAAATTCTTCGGTATTTTGGGCAAGTTTTTCTCTAAAATTCCTGGTAGTGAAGGGGTTAAGGTCTGACAAGTGGGTTGAAGGACCTTGTATGCTTCACATCAGGCATGACCAACTGGCGGCTCGTGGGACACATGCGGCCTGCTGCACTAGGCTTTGTTGCCCCAAGAAAAAGCGTAACTAAGAATGTATGCAGTTGTTTTTTTGTTTTGGGGGAAAAAAGTGTATTAAAGAATTCACACCCACTGTAATTATGGTGTGTGTGGGGGGGTGTAGAACAGATAGAGTGAACTCTGCAACCTTACCGAAATCAGGTGTTGTGCCCCTGTAAAATTTTATTAACAGCTACATGTACTTGCCACTTATTGAACTGCTAAATACAGTAGAATTGAATAACTGGCAAAAGCACAATAAAAAGACAATGCAATAGCAATTACTTTGAATTTGAAATGAGCTGTAAAATATTTTCTGGCACATGTCCAAGTGAATCCATTTTTTCCTCCCCTGTATCAAGTGACAGCTATCAGCCAATCACAAAATACATATATTCTGTGCAAATTTACACATGCTCAGTAGGTGTTGAGCCTTTAGAAACTGCATATGAATAGACTGTGCATGTTTTGATAATGAAAGCATATTGAAAAGGTTTTTTTTGTTTTTTTTAATTGCATGCTTTATCTGAACCATGACTGTAATGGCCATTTAATGCCTGTAAAATACAATTACTGCTTTACATACACTATTAAGTGAAAAGTTCTACTAACCACAACAAGAGCATTTTAAGTAATTATTTATATAATGCTCTTCTCTCCAAGAGGTCTGAAAGCACTATTCAAATGTTATTGTATTCAGTTACATTATCAGGGCATTTAGGGAATTATTTGCATTTCAGATATATTAGCCTAAGGTGTCACAAGGTAAAATGTTGAGATGCAATACCTTAGGCATACTCTATTGTCTTTATGCACTCCTGAGGGGGTACTATTCTGTAGTTAGGCATTGTCTACCACTGGTCCAGCTTTAAATCAGTTCTGTTTAAAGGGACACTCAAGTCAAAATTAAACTTTCATGATTCAGATAGAGCAGCAATTTTAAACCACTTTCCAATTTACTTCCATTAACAAAATGTTTTTTGTTTCACACAATTTACACTTTTTGAGTCACCAGCTCCTACTGAGCATGTGCAAGAATTCACAGAATATACATATGTGCATTTGTGATTGGCTGATAGCTGTCACATGATACAGGAGAAGTGGAAATAGACATAACTAAAAATTGTCAGAAAAAAATCTACTACTCATTTGAAGTTTAGACTAAGGGGTCGATTTATCAACCCCTTGGTAGGGATGGGCGAATGTGTTTATATTCGAATTCGAATGTTAGAACGAATATTATTGTAGAAATTCGATTTACATAATAGAATGTTGATAAGAACGAATATTCTTAAAAATTCGATTTTTGAATGTTATTCACAGTTTTCGAATGTCACATTCGAATTCGAATGTCACATTCGAATTCGAATATTACATTTAAAAAACACAGTATTAGACTAGAAATACTATTTCAAATTCGAATGTGACATTCGAATTCGAATGTCACATTCAAATTCGAATATTACATTTAAAACACAGTACTAGACTAGAAATACTATTTCAAATTCGAATGTGACATTCGAATTCGAATGTAGCATTCAAATTCGAATATTACATTTATTAAACACAGTTGTAGACTAGAAGTACTATTTCGAATTTGAATGTCACATTCAAATTCGAATATTACATTTCGAAATTGAATGAATACATAGCTAAACATTCTATTATTCAAACGAATATTTTCGAATTTTATTGAAAAATTCGAAAATGAAAATTCGAAAATAGAATGTTATATAAACATTCGAAATTCGATTCGAACGAACGAATGTATTAAAATTCGTTTTCAATTTCGAATTTTTAGAAACATTCGCCCATCTCTACCCCTTGGGCAGGCAAAGCCTACCTACAACTGCATGTTCTCTGCAGTCCGTATTTACCAAGCAGCGGTCATCAGATCGCTCCTTTCCTAACCTTTCGCCACCTCTTAGACTGGCGAATTTCAATCTCCCCAGTCTCGTCTGATCAGGAAGATTGACAGCTCCTGCCCGCACGTGATTGGCTGTGCGCAGGAAGGGGACAGGATTGCACGCGAGTGCAAAATAGCGCTTGTGTGCAAGGCTGAATATCGGCAGCGGAATTCAGCCCACCAGAGGTGATCTGCGGCAGACTGGGGCGCGTATGTGCGCCCCTGTCCGCTGCAGCTTGATAAAGCGACCCCTAAGTGTTATTGTATTGTCTTTTTATCATGCATTTATTGCTTATGCAAATCTACTGTATTTTCTGGTTGGTTATCCTAATATCTCTTTATAACTTTAGAAAAGTACAATCAAACTGTAAACAAAAATATTTATTAAACTTACGTGAAATTCTGACAACAGTGATCACATCTCTAAAACTGGAAAATCTTATGTGGAATGTTCTTGAAATTGGCCCCACTTCTTAATATTTCCCCTCTAAGGCAGAGATATTAGTTTCAATTATATTATATTTAAAACATAATTTTGTACAGGTAGCTAGTTAAAAAGGACTTTAAAGGGATATGAAACTCAAATTTTTTCTTTCGTGATTTAGATAGACCATGCAATTTTAACCCCTTAAGGACCAGGCATTTCAGACAAAAACTTCCCCAAAAGCATTTTTGCCATCACTACATTTAAACAGCCTTTTTTTTACATTTACCTATCAAAAATATATATTTTTTGTTTAGTAGACAACTTAAAGTATTGATCTAGGCCCATATTGGTATATTTCATGCCACCATTTCACCGCCAAATGCAAACAAATAAAAAAAATTGCTAACTTTTTTACAAACTTTAGGTTTCTCACTGAAATTATTTACAAACAGCTTGTGCAATCACGGCACAAATGGTTGTAAATGCTTCTCTGGGATCCCCTTTGTTCAGAAATAGCAGACATATATGTCTTTGGCCTTGCTTTTTGGTAATTAGAATCCCGCTAATTGCAGCTGCGCACCACACTTGTGTTATGCCCAGCAGTGAAAGGGTTAATTAGGTAGCTTGTAGGGTTAATTTTAGCTTTAGTGTATAGATTATCCTCCCATCTGACACATCCCACCCCCTGATGCCTCCATGATCCCTCTCAAACAGCTCTCCCACCCCCAATGGTCACCCCCATCTTAAGTACTGGCAGAAAGCCTACCAGTATGAAAATAAAACCAACAATCGGCACCACCGCTGCCCGATGCAGAGAGTGACCCTCTGTGCATCAGTACCTCTGCCAGTCTATTTCTGCATTTCGGCCCATTTTAAGTGCAGCCCCCCTGGGTAGTGCTTGCTGATTGGTAGCTACATTTCAGCATGGTGGCACCGATGATTAGAGGAAGGTGGGGAATAACCTTAATAATATGCATATAAAATGTACTTGTGTTTAATGTCCCTTTAAGTCAGTGGTCTCAAAGTACAAGCCCCAGGGCCAAATGCGGCCCTCAAGATAGTTTTATCTGGCCCTTCCTCGTTTAATAGGTAAACCATTACTTTGAGTTGTCAATTTTTTTTTAGGGTTCTAAGAGCTGTAACTAGTTGATATTCTATATAGGCACTCACAAGACAAATATAAAGACAAAGCATCCAGTGTAGACTCCTACCACACACTGCGTTGGGTAAATGTCACTTTTTACATTGCTATACAGTTCCAAGATGATCACTTCACTTGGTAATTATAAGATAAATATACAACTGTGTATGTCTGTTGTGGGCTGTTGTGTCTCTTCCATTTCCTAATATATTCAGTTTCTGAGCACTTACTCAGTTCAAGCGGCCCCCATGGGAGAAGAAAACTTGGTCAGTGGCCCCCAGATACTTTCAGTTTGATACCCCTGCTTTAAAGGGCCACTAAACCCAAAATCTTTCTTTCATGGTTCAGATAGAGAATAGAACGTTAAACAGCATTACAATTTACTTCCATTATTTATTTTGCTTCATTTTCTAGATATTCTTAGTTGAAGAAAAAGCAATGCACATGGTGAGCCAATCACATGAGGCTTCTTTGTGCAGCAACCAATCAGCAGCTAGTGATCATATCTAGATATGCTTTTCATCAAAGAATATCAAGAGAATAAAACAAATTAGAGAATAGAAGTAAATTAGAAAGATGTTTATAATTGCATTCTCTTTCTAAATCATAAAAGAAAAAATGTGGGTGGCATGTCCCTTTAAGTGCATGCACAGCTCTTAGTAATCACACAGCTTGTTTATGTATTTTGGAAAGTTTTGAAGAAAATATTTGCTTCTAGGCATTTTTATAAAGCAATGAAAAACTATCTTTTTTACACAAACCAAGTAATGATCAATGTACTTTTCAAATGATAGGCTGTGTACTAAAGTCAAGACGTGATGGTCAAACAACCAAGGCATTCTAAAAGTGGTAGAGAGATTGTTAGTATATCTTTAAAATCCTTTGACTAAAATGTCCCTGATCAAAACACTGTCTTTAAAAAAAAAAAAATTAAATGGTGCTACCAAACACTGCATGTTTATTAGGTAATGAGGAGGAGGGGAAGGAAGGGTTACAGTTAACCTCTTCACTGTCAGAGAGGACAACAACTATTTTTTTCCCTCAAAGCTGCAACACATTGCAAAGAAAACAAACCAATGCATCACTCTCCCTGGCTACCAAATTGCCATTGAATTCACCCTTATCCTATGCAATAATAAGGTTAACATATATATGTAAATATATTAACACACATATGTATGTATGAATATATATATATATATATATATAGATAAATATATATATATATATAATTCTATTTCTTAAACGTTTAATCAACTCTAAGTAGGAGGTGAGTGGAGTGTAAGTCTGGCTGCCTGATTCTAGCTAACACTGTAATTACAATAATTTTTTTAGGAATGTTAACACAGTTTAAAACATAATTATATCACTTCTGTTAACCCACGTTCTCCCATTATGATTGTTTAACTTCCCGCACTCTGATTCCACAACAGGTTGACTGCAGCCTGCTTTTGCATACACAGCGCCCTCTTCTGGGATTATCGTGCAATTACATAACTGTGCCGTCTTCTATAACTGCTGCAAGCTGGTAATAAACTATTACTATACTGTACTTGTTTTTTGTAACATTTTACATTAATTAATTAAATAGCCTTATTTTAATGCACTCAAATCTGTAAAATATTTTAAGTAGACTAAGGGAATGTGGTTTTGTTTGATGCCTTGTGTCTTAAAAAATACATGGAATAAAAATTTTATGAAGAAATTTGGAAGCGCATGAACTTCCAGCGTTTAGCATTCATATTAGATTAGAATCCTATATTGAAAAGAGAATTCACAGGACAAAAAAAAGTTTTCCCATGAAACATAGTTTAATAAATAAAAAAAAATCTTGCACTTGGAAACACAGTTCAATACTAAATGCCATTATTTGTTCCACTCGTCCAGCTCCAACCCACGTGTATGACACTCAGCCAGCAACGACGATGTAAATGGGACAGGGACACAAGCCACGATGGGCGTGTCTATATCTATACCACGCCCATAAAAGAATGTTTCCTTAGTAAAGGGGCGTGGTTGAAAACGTAACCACGCCCATGTGGGGTGTTCCCTCCATTATAGGAGTTTTTAAATACTTGCCGGGTGCTTTGTGGCCGCAGATAGTGATCGCTGTGTTCTGTAGTGGTGCTGAGGTGAACACAGTGAGGTTATATGCAGTGCATAATCTCTATTATAAATATAGTGCAGTTTATATTAATTAATACAACGGATATATAACAAGATGTTAAAGAACTGTGGAAGGAAAATGCTGGTTTCTATGGTTGGTGCTACTTTCACCTGTCTGCTGGTCCTAGTGGTTGACCAGAACCGACAGGTCCTAGAGGTGCAAGGTGCAGTGGTTCCTGCCACCCCCTATATAGTTGAGGCTCCAACACCTAAATCTGGGGAGCCTGATACAGCTGGGGAAGATGCCCCGGATACAAAGAGCTTCTCAGCTTATTTCAGCAAGCTGAAGAGAGTGAGAAGAGACACGGATCAGGTGGACCCCCGTAAGGATGGCCAGGGGACCATTAAGCCCCCAGTAGAAGACATCTCGCCTAAGGATATCTTCATAGCAGTGAAGACCACCAAGAAATTCCATAGATCAAGGATGGACCTTCTCATGGACACCTGGATTTCCAGAAATAAGGAGCAGGTGAGTTTAGGAGAGAGAATTGTTTTTATTTGTATTTTACATATTAGATTGTACGTTATCAAGATCTGCTGACATAAGCAATGTCCTTAAGTATGCAGCACCCATAATATTATAGTTATTACTGTCATTGGTATCCCTGCTTGGTGAATAAATGTTATCATGCAAAGCAGACACTATTACATTAACTTTATACAAACATCTGTTATAATAATGGATTTGTTAAAAAATTCAGTTGGTATGCAAATATTTACATTGGCCTGGGATGCAGATAACTGTCTTGTTCCATCAATGGAGATTCTAATGCAGCACCCTATGCAGGATGGAGACCCTATTTCCTTATATACCCTTTATTGTCCCCCCTACTGTATAATGTGATGATGGCATCTGGATGTCTCCTAATGCGTTTGACACATTTTGATGGCATCTTAGAGGGTCAATGGAAAACACATAGTCATTTTCTGCTGGGGCAGTGGTATCTATACAACTTGTAAGTGACCAATTATATCATTTATAACGTGTGATATCTGATATTGAATTATTCTGAATCACTCCCCTGGCACGTTTTTTTTTGTCTCCAGAGGAGTTACTTGGGAGGAGCATAGGATTTGGTTTGTGCTTTCTGGATTTACCTGTCAAATGAAGTGGTAGTGGAAAGTTCTGTAAAATATTTTCAAATTCTTATTCTGTTGTGTCTTATGGTGTTATGTATGTATAGGTGTGTGTGTATATGTATATATATATATATATATATGTATGAGTGTGTGTATATATATATATATATATATATATATATATTATTTTTTTAACAATGGTTTCATTACAGAAAGCTTTTCTTACAAGGTGTTTTCTGGAAACAGCACTAGCTGCGGTTATCATGACACCTCTTAACGCTGTGTGTACTCTAGTTAGAATATATAATATAATTGTATGCTTACTTTGCACTTATATGTACATCAGCTAAATGATTTCAAGGTCTCAAGATTCTACTGATCAATGTTCAAACCTGAGTGCAAATTCCCTCTCTGTATAGTGTTTTTTTTTTTTTTCTTAACAAATGTGCAGAATCATTAAACCACCAATTGAAGGGAATGGAGGATAAATTTCCAAAACCCTACAGAATGACATTCCTGGGAATAAACTTCACATGCTTTCTTTCTTCTTTGGTTTCTTATTGTTTTCTTTGCTTTTCCAGGCAGTTTGAGTTCCCAGGGATGAAGTATATGCTCTCACGCTGTCTCTCAGTGCTTGCTAACAAAGCCCCTTTTCTCCAAGCCTAGAGAAAGGCTTCATCGCCTAATGCAAGGGGCTTTTTTTTCATGGGAACACTGAAGCCCAAGCTAGTGAAGTGGTGTAAGCTCATGTTGCCTAGAGATGTAGGCTAGTGATGCTTTGGGGAGGGGGCTAGCAGCGTGACAGGGGGTGACTCTCAGGGGCTCTTTGATAAACTGACAGTCCCTTTAGGGGAGTTGAAGGACAACCGTTTTAGGGAAAAGTGAAGTTGGCAAAACTCTTTGCTGCATAATGTGGTGGGAAATTTGAAGCTCTCAAACTGACCCTTCCAATGTAATTGGTAGCGCTACTTTCTCTAGAAAGGTGCCTGACAGCTTCTGCAAAAGACTGGCTGCATAATCCTGTCTCCAGTCTTTCAGAGGCCTAATTGGGATCTTGCTTAAAGGGACACTGAACCCAATTTTTTTCTGTCATGATTCAGATAGAGCATGCAGTTTTAAGCAACTTTCTAATTTACTCCTATTAATTTTTCTTCGTTCTCTTGCTATCTTTATTTGAAAAGAAGGCATCTAAGCTTTTTTTCTTGGTTCAGAACTCTGGACAGCACTTTTTTTATTGGTGGATGAATTTATCCACCAATCAGCAAGGACAACCCAGGTTGTTCACCAAAAATGGGCCGGCATCTAAACTTTCTTGCATTTCAAATAAAGATACCAAGAGAATAAAGAAAATGTGATAATAGGAGTAAATTCGAAAGTTGCTTGAAATGTAATGCTCTATCTGAATCTGACTATAAAAATGTGTGCAAATTTATTGCATATGCTGACAGAACCACTACCTGTTATGGTCTGTGCAATTCTGTATTTTATGTTAACAAAAAATGGAAATATTCATGGTGTTCTAATTAAACCTAACCCCCCCCCCCCCACCACTGGAAATATTCATGGTGTTCTAATTAAACCTAACCCCCCCCCCCCCCACCACTGGAAATATTCATGGTGTTCTAATTAAACCTAACCCCCCCCCCCACCACTGGAAATATTCATGGTGTTCTAATTAAACCTAACCCCCACCACCACGCGCCACCTCTAGCTTGTGAAAGTTATAAATCTACATATTAATGAACATTTACTGCTGTGTCCTTGTGCAAAAGGCAGTTTACTCGTCTTAAATCTTGAATATAGAGAGTTGGTGTTCTTGAGTCTTTGGGGATCACTGTATTGATTAGCGGTGATCTTAAAATGAGTTGGGAGAAGGCCTGCACTTTGCAATTGCTTTTAATGTGTGCCTAGAATATATATACAGGGACAATGCATAAAAATGCTGCCATGCTAGTTATATTCAAAATATCCCAACCTCAACTGCCCTTTTTGAATGATTGATTTACCTGAAATAAATATATTTTACCTCATCAGTTGTAGGTGAAACTGCATTTTTGAGCAATCATCTGTATATTTTGTCAACAAATATTTCAAAATTTGTTTTTATGCCAATACCGTAGGGCATAAGCAGAATTTCCAGTCTGCTCACCTCAGACTTCCCTCTGGGCAGTAAACATTAAAATGTTTAACCCAAAACATAATAATCCACCCTCCCACAATGACACGCGCACTGATATCTCAACCTCTGACACAGAATTCCTCTATGAAAATAAGGAGCATTTGGGTTCTGTTCTATATAAGAATAGGTTTAATACATTTTATTGCAAAACCTAAAACATTATATATTACAACTTATCTGAAAGTCTACTCCATATATCAACCACCCTTTCTGCCCTCTGGCCTGAACAATTAGGGTAATGGTTCTACTAGTATAAGGTTTAAAGTTTGTAAGTGTATTCTAGAGATATGATATAGACTGTAAGAATGCAGTGTCTGTGATCCATACATATTTTATCTACTTGGACAAGGTACCTTTGAATAAAATACAATCAGTTTTCCTGTGTCCTCTCAATCGCTCAAATAGTTACCTTCTATTGTCTGAGCTATTTTGGTCTCACAATAGAGAAGATAAAATGTTTTTCCTGCATTGTATCCAATGGGAAAGTCTTAAAGGGACACTTAACCCAAATCTGTTCATTTGTAATTCAGAAAGGGCATGCAATTTTAAGCAACTTTCTAATTTACTCCTATTATCAATTTTTCTTCGTTCTCTTGCTATCATTATTTGAAAAAGACATCTAAGCTTTTTTTTGGTTTTAGTACTCTGGACAGCACTTTTTTATTGGTGGATTAATTTATCCACCAATCAGCAAGGACAACCCAGGTTGTTCACCAAAAATGGACTGGCATCTAAACTTCCATTCTTGCATTTCAAATAAAGATACCAAGAGAATGAAGAAAATTTATAATAGGAGTAAATTCGAACTTTGCATAAAATTTAAGCTCAATCTGAATCACAAAATAATTTTTTTGGGTACAGTGTCCCTTTAATAAAAAAATTAAAAAATCAGTATACTGGGGTTAACCCTCAAGCTGCCACAGACAGCTACAATGTATTGCTAGGCACACTAAACTGAACCCTGCAACAATCTGATTTGCTTATTCAGATTGTAACAATTAAATTGATGCAACAATTTGAATGCAAAATCTCATCTGCATATTTTACAAATATTTTGCTCCCATCTCTATTTTGGGTTATTTATCAAATTTGATATGCATTGAATCAGTAGCATTTAATCTCTGGAGAATATTGACTGCAATTCTAGGGGTGAGGGAAGGCGCAGCAACTACATTCCAGTAGAAATTGCAATGAAATATCTAATGGGAAGAAGTGCATTCTGGGTACTGTTCTGTCTGTCTCACTAAGATATTACAAATCTAGTCTGTGTATATCAATACTTAGTTATTGTTGGTTCAGTAGTTTTGCCCAACAAAAACTGTTCTGTGTTAATCAGGGCATGCCAGGCGCTCTAAGTCAGCAGCCTCTGGGCCAGCCCTTATCGTCAGGTGTAACGGCTCGGAGGAGTGCCTGATTACTGACATGCTTCTTACGTGCTGCTCTGTTTATATATATAAACAGAACAAGTACCCTGCTCACTGTTTACAGTATAAACACAGGTTTATGCTTGGTCCAGTGGGATCAGGTAGAGCTGGGCAGAACTGGTTGGAACCTCTTTAGTAGCTCCTAAGTGCCCCCCCCCCCCAGCAGAATGGTAAACCTGTTTACCTTGATAATATCTATTATTTTGGGTCCAAACACAAAACAAACTTGTAGCCAAATGAAACTGACAAATGACAGCACAGGGGTTAAACTATGGAATATGTATTTGTATGTGTACAGATTGTATGTATATCAATACATATCTATAGATATCTTATTATAATGGCAAAAGTCCAGACAGGAAGGGGTTCCTGACCCTGAAAATGCTTGTCTGGACTTTTGCTATCTCTATCTGTGTGTGTGTATATGTATGTATACATGCATGTATATATACATTTTTAAATCAGAGCTGCTATTTGGTATCCTTACAAAAAACTCTTATTTGCATTAACATTCAAGAAGCAGCAGAAATGTAATATGAAAACTACTGTTATTGGACAGTATGTGAATTTGCATGAGGTTTGGGTATTTATATATTTTAAATGTTTTCATTCAAATTTGGATTGTCAGAGTATGCTGGGTGGGGATTATATACCAATTACGGGTAAACTGTTGGCAGCTTGTCCAGTTTTGGGAAGGTGGAGTAATGTTTTGGGTACACTTTAGCGTGTATTTGTGACAGGTGATAAGCAGATAACCTGTTCCAGCTCCAAATTCACCTTGCCCCTCCCACACATTCAAAGACATTTTTACAGCTGAGAAATGATCTGGTATCATCCAGCTAAACCTGTCTTCTATCACCCAGCGGGAAATTCAAATTTGAAACAAATCTACCTTCAATCTATAATTAAATGTTTCTGGGTTTTTTTTTTTTTTTTTTAAGAACTTGCATTTTATTTTATCCAAAAGTCAGGTGTTGTATATTTTTTGTAAAATTGGTTTGCTCACTTTTAACATGTCAGCAGCCAAATGGTTAAACAGGTGCCAGTCTTCAAATTTTAGCTACCGTGCTTTGAACTTTTTTTTTTTTTTTTAAAGTTGTCAATGTACCTGAATACTAATCATCAATAATGTCTGAATTGCCCAGGAATTCAAGGAGTTTATTGTAAAATATTAAAGTAATACAATTAAACATTTGTTATGAAAAAGGCCTAGAATCTTAGACACCTTTTGGATGATTTAATTTTCCTTTCTGGGATATTGTATTAATGTAGTTACAGTATTTAAATGGATATCAAAGTGCATAATTAAAATGCTAATAGGTTTGATCATTTTATGATTGCACAATTGCTTGCAAAGGGCTTGAACATATAGGTTAGTCAACTCTAGAGCAGCATTGCACTACTGGGAGCTAGCTGATTACCTCTGGTGAGCCAAGGACAAGAGACGTGAGTAGCCACCAATCACCAGCTATCTCCCAGAAGTGCATTGCTGTAACAAAGTACATTTTGTTAAAGGGATAATCTAGTCAAAATTTAAACTTTAATTATTCATATAACGTATGTAATTTTAAACAACTTTCCAACTTACTTTTATTATCAAATTTGCATTGTTCTCTTGGTATTCTTAGTTGAAAGCTAAACCTAGGTAGGCTCATATGCTAATTTCTAAGCCCTTAAAGGCTACCTCTTATCTCGGCGCTTTTTGATAGTTAGACAGTGCTAGTTCATGTGTGCCGTATAGATAACATTGTTCTCATGCCTGTGGAGTTACTTATGAGAGGGCACTGGTTGGCTAAAATGCAAGTCTGTCAAAAGAACTGCAATAAGGGGGCAGTCTGCAGTGGATTAATATAAAAGTGTTGGTTATGCAAAACTCGGGAATGGGTAATAAAAGGATTATCTATCTTTTTAAACAATTACAATTCTGGAGTAGACTGTCCCTTGAATAGAAGTAAATATAAAGTAAATATAAGTCTCTTATTAGTGCATGGTCCAACTGAACTATTGTATGTATTGTGTATGCAGGTCTGTTGCTGATGTATAATTAAAGATGTTAATGCCCTTTTAGGTGTATTTCTTTGATAAAGGTTGTAGAGTGTAGTAGAATTGTGTCTACATCTCATTTATAGCATATTCTTTGTTGTTATTTCATACAATTAAGCACTCTGTTTAACTGCCCATTGTTGATAGAGGAGAAGGGGGAACTTAAGGGGGGGGGGGCATCTACAGCATTGGTGGTCCCTATTGTTAAGAGGGGTTGGCATCCTGTGTTTCTTTTCGCTGCTGATTTTTAGAACAATAAGGTTTCCTTCGTCTTAGGTTAAGTTTATGACAAAGGTTTTTTTTTTGTTTTTTTTGCTTTTTGTGTGGTTGAAACTGAAATTTAAGGAAGGTAGAATTTGCATACGAAACTAGACAGTAAATTTGCAGAAGTTAAAAATGAAGCGACTTACAAGAAATAGCGTGTTAGCACATAATTTGATATTGAGAAATGTGTTTAAGTTGAAGCTTAAATGGGTAATAAATGTAAAAAGAAAATGCTCTGTTAGAATATTTAACTATTGCTTGCATAACTTGCATAACTGTAAAAAATAATAGTGGAGTTTTAGATCAGCTGTGTACTAGTAGGACCCAGCTGACCACATCTGTAGAGCAAATGACAAGAGGCAAATGTGTAGCCACCAATCACCAGCTGCTCCTGAGCCCATCTAGATATGCTTTTCAATTAATGATACTAAAAGAACTAAGTAAATTAGCTCTTCATAGAAAAACAATGTAAAAGGGGCATTATTTTATTTAAATGTGTTGGTAGTTATTTTTAGTCAACCCCCCCCCCAACATGAGGTTAAAGGGACATTAAACAAAAAGATTTTTTCATGATTCTGGTAGAGAATACAATTTTAAACATTCCAATTTAATTCTATTATTTAATTTGCTTCATTCTTTAGTTATCCTTTGTTAAAGAAATAGCAATGCACATGGGTGAGCCAATCACATGGGGCAAATATGTGCAGCCACCAATCAGAAGCTTCAGAGCCTATCAAGATAATTAAGCAAATTAGATAACAGCAGTAAATTAGAACGTTTACAATGGCATTCTCTATCTGAATCATGAAAGAAAAAATGTGGCTAATGTCCCTTTAAACATAAATTACACTTGTGCACCATGAACGCTCTTGTGATGTTCTGGAGCTGGTCATGGCCTCTGGTGGCTGAGTGCATGTGCCATTCAGGATTGGCTCACAAGCTCCTTCTCAGGACTGGCAATGCATTGTGGGCCATGAGCATAACTTAATAGGACACAGTAATCCATGAACCTTCATGTAATTTTTAAAACATTTTAATAATGAATCAAGAGTATTTTAATGTTGAATTAGAATTCCTTTTTCTAAGATTACATTTTAAATGAAGAAAGTGTTAATGTTTTTGTTTAGTTGGGGGTTGGTATACCTGACACATGCTCCTATAGAAATTCTGTTCTTAATCTGTTTCTGCTCTTGTGCCAGCCTTGAGTACACAATAAGATATAAATACCACCTTTTTACTGCTGCCATAAAACTACAAAAGAATGTATAAACCATATTCTGTGGATTTTTGACCTGTGTTTTAGAAGTTTGCAGCTTCTTAAGACTTAACCTATTCAATGCCAGACTGTTACGTAACCATCAAAGGAGAATCACGCAGGCATTGCATAGTACAACAGTCCAAATCTTTAGAGAAGTAATTCTGTTGGCAATAATTGGCTTGTATGAGTGCAGAAAAAGGTTAATAATTCAGTTTTTAAAGTGGATTTCCTGATTAGGCTCCTGCAAGCAAGGGCTTGGCAGGAAGGGGTGTGAGGCTGTCACAGATAGCCCCAGAGAGATGACACTCGAGACCTCAAACCCGCTTTTCCCCTTCCTCTCAGAGCACAAAGCAAGCAAGCTGCAAGTATCCGGAGTTTTATTCCACTGAGGAGGGGGTTCTTTGTTCTTTTTCCTGTGCATCAATAGGGGGATGAGAGAACGTCTTCATTTGTATAGAACTCTACTCGTTGTCTGCCCATGATTTTGGCGAGCCAGACTGTGCACAAAATCTAGAAATCCTGGCTGTGGCCTGCTCATAAATATATAAATATATATATATATATATATATATATATATATATATATATATATATATATATATATATATATATATATATATATATATATATATATATATATATATATATATATATATATATATATATATATATATATATATATATATATATATATTTTTTTTTTTTTTTAATCTATTTTTAGTGGAAATCATTACATGGGGAAGGCAAGTTAAAAGAAGCAGCTAAGTTCCATTTATCTGATTACAGAAACTTCAGTACAGTCTTAAAGGAACAGTGTAAGTGCACTGCTTACATATAACTGTTTAACCCCTGCATTACACTACTGGGAGCTAGTTGAACATATCTGGTGTGACAATAAGAGGCTTATGTGTATAGCCACCAATCAACAACTAGCTCCCAGTTATGGGTTGTGGCTCCTTAACCTATCTTGGTATGCCTTTCAATAAGATACCATGAGAATAAAGTAAAACTGATAATATAACCGAGTTGGAAAATCTCTTAAAATTGCATCTATATGAAATCTTAAAGCTTACTTTATCATTTGTATGCCCCTTTAATGGAAATAATCTGCAAGTTTGTAACATTTACTTAAATATATACAATTCAGACATCTTAAAATATGTAGAACAAATGTAATGTAGCCTACTGGAAAATGTCCAAATTGCTGCTCTGCAAAATTAACAGCAACATTTTATAGTTCGCTTTATTTTTCATCTTTTTAATGTTCCTTATTTAAATATTTTATACATTTGCATACACTAAGATATTGCCTTCCTGCTGTCCAAAGAAGGTAGAAAAAAGTCCTGTTTAATCAGTCTTTGGTAAACTGCTTTTGTGTTTATTCTACTGGATAAATTTCAACATTGAGTCTGTTTTTTTTGTTTTTTTTTTTCCTCTGGGTACCAGTAACATCAATCATACCCCTCCCCTACACCAGATTCATAGTCCTTAACCAGCCCAGCTGTATGCTAATGAGAACATATAGGTCCTGCTTAATGTTCCTTCACTGAGTAAAGTTAGCTAGGGAAATACAGGCTATTGTTAGTAAACTGGAACCCTCCATTCATCTCATCTGCCCCATATCCTCTGCAGGAAAAAAAATCCTGCTGCCACTTTGAATAATTGGTGACAGCATAGTCCCTTTCAGCTGCGCTTGGTATCCAGGGGACACCACCTTCCTCCCTTCTGTGTTCTTTATGCTCTGATTTCTTTACTTCTTTTGTATTTGTGTGTGTCGACTCTTTACTCCCCCTTAAGCAGACAGCAGCTGGCTGTGCATCTTTTTTTCTGTTTTTGTTTAGCTTCAATATTGATTGATGGAATTTTTGTTTTTGTTTAAACCTTCCTCTCCGATCCTCCTTTCCAACTCCAACAAAAAACACACAGTGGAACATAACCACATAACCACAAAGACACCCAACATCTGCTTTGCATTAGCTGTGTAAATATGGGAGTGCAGCCAGGCGGGGGGGGGGGGGGGCAAGGTAACTCAAAAGAGGGGTGGCCCAGGTACGTCTGTGCCCTGCAGCAGCATAAGCTTTTGTGGCTTGTAGACTGAAAGCCTCTTATAATGTTACATAGGAGCTGTGGTGGGTGTGCGTTGAGGTCAGTCAAATGAATGCAATAGAAGCAAATCCAAACTGGCAGACAGGTGCAAGGTTGGTACGGCCTACGCCTTTACCGAAGGCAGGTTGAATGAAGCTGGTCTTGTGCCGCAGATAAGCACGAGCAGCTGTTAATACACATAACCACTAGCTAAATAAACACGTCTGGAAGGTTTGAAAAGCGTGTCCATTAAACATAAAGGGCAGCTAAGTAACAAATTGGCATGAAAAGTGCCTTAAAGTAGTATATTAAATGAAGTCTTGTGTATAAAGAATAAATGGATAGGATTTATCCTTCACAAGATGCTGTTCAAGAAAAATAACCTAGAAAAGTAATGAAACATCCACGTGTTCGTTTTCTTATTGTATGAAAAACATGCTCATTTTTAGACTCTACAAACATTACTTTATCATCTTCTTCTATCATATTTGGGGTTAACCTTCTCTACTCTACTCACAACAATATGTGAATTAAATAATTGTCCGTGCAGCAGACTTGGCTTTATCTTTTTTTATTTATTTTTTATTTTTTAAAGAACATTCTTTAAATTAAAAAGTGTGCTACAAATGTTCATTTGTTATATGATGTATGGGGTGATATCTGGTAGAAAAAAATAGATAACCTAAAATTTTCTAGGAATCAAGCTAAAAGCACCATAGATAATGATGATCTGTAGAGAACTCTACATCAGTATATGGTTATATAAAGTGATGGATAACTCCACTTTAAAAAAAAAAAAGCGGATCCGGAATGTTAGCGATATTAATCAGCTGTAACAAAGATGCGCTATACTTTTTAATATAGATATGAAATTCAAATTTCCTGCGCTCGGCCACCCACTACAAAAATCACATTTTCTGTGAGCTAATAGTTTTTAATTATTCTCCAATCAGCACTTCCCCCATATGGAATTGTTGTACTGATTGGACAACAATTCAAACCGTTAGCTCACAAAAAAATTAACTTTTGAAGTAGGCGGATCGTGGGGAATTTGAATTTCATATCTACATTAAAAAGTAAGTTGTAGCGCATCTTCATTACAACTGATGAATTAAGCTTCATCTAAGATATCACCAACTTTCCGGATATGTTTTTATGAAGGGGAAAGATTACCGTCACTTTAAGTCTGAACTGACTTGACCTTGTAAGAAATACAAAGCAGAATTTTAAACAACTTCAACTACCAATGTTCTTTTTGCCTGGTAATTCCCTACTTCATTGTATTGCTTTGCACAATCTTATTTCACCAACCTTTAGGGAAGGTTTTTTTTCTTTGCTAGACCTTTTTAACTAACACAGCTGTCATCTTGAAAGCGTTCACACAAAAAGAACTGCACAGGGTAGTTGCAGATTACATGGGTTCCCCCCCCCCCCCCTCAAACCATCTGCTTGCATGCGTATGAACCGCAGGTGTTTGCAAAGCTCAGCAATCTAATTGGCTTTTTCTTTTGTCTTTCAGACCTTTATCTTCACTGATGGGGAAGACGAGGAGTTGGCAAAAAAGACAGGTAAAAAAACAACAAAAAACTAAAGCATATTCTAGGAACAAATTGCTAATTTTACATACATACACAGGATTAAAGGGATACTAAACTCAATTTTTTTTTTCATGATTCAAATAGCATACAATTTTAAGCAACAGTCAAATTTATGCCTATTTTTTCTTCGTTCTCTTGCTATCTTTATTTAAAAAGCAGAAATGTAAAGCTTAAGAGCCGGCCCATTTTAGGTTCAGCACCTTTGATAGTGCTTGCTTATTGGTGTCTACATTTAGCAAACCAATAAGCAAGCATACGCTTTACATTCCTGATTTTTAAATAAAGATAGCAAGAGATCAAAGAAATATTGATAATAGGAGAAAATGAGAAAGTTGCTTAAAATTGTCTGCTCTATCTGAATCACGGAGAAAAAAAAAACTTCAGTTTAACATTTTTTTTGGTATCTAAAAATAAAAAACATTTCTGTAACATTTTTACGCAAACCTGTGTACTTCCTAAATGTACTGCTAAACGGTTCAGATGTAACCCTGGATTTCGGAGAAAAAAGAAACTCAACTTAAAGGGACACTATACCCAAACATTTTTTTTCATGATTAAGGTAGAGAATACAATTTTAAACATTCCAATTTACTTCTATTACCTAATTAGCTTCATTCTTTAGATATACTTTAATGAAGAAATAGCAATGCACACAGTGAACCAATCACAGGAGGCATCTATGTGCAGCTACCAATCAGCAACTACTAAGCATATCTAGATATGCTTTTCAGCACAGAATATCAAGAGAATGAAGCAAATTAGATAATAGAAGTAAATTAGAAAGTTGTTTATAATTGTATGCTCTTTCTAAATCAGGAAATAAAAAATTTGTGTTTATGTCCCTTTAAATACAATTGTTCATCCAAATCCAAAATCGTAATGCTTGTTAAATTTTAGCTAATTAGATTTAAATCGTGTGCAGAGATTAGTTTCGGCCCTTTTGCTTCGCTGTGCACTGTTTATTATGAATCTGTGCTAATCCTTTATAAAACACATTAACTAGTTATGTGTAATTTCTAGCATGAGTCTAAACCACAATGAACACAGTAGTCTGGAACACCAGCTGAGGGGTGGGTTACATACTAATGCAGCGTGCTCCCACCCCCCTCCTCCCCATTTGATTCTAGATTATAGTCTCTATTCTTCTAATGTAAATGATTCCTATTCAGACCTTAAAGCTGCCTCTGTTAACAGATCATGGTCAGTAACAGGTGGCCTGTTCTGGCAATGACCACTTTCTATAGGAAAGGATTGTGGCTAAATCTTAAAGTGGGGGAAGGGGGCAGGCTAGTAATTAACCATTTCCTAGGCTGCCTATCTAAGCAGCCTTGAGGGTTCTTAGCCACCTGCATTTTGCGTAGGCCTTCCTCATCTGTTGCCCCGCCTCTAATTCATTTTATGTGCTACACAGTAACCATACACCCCAGCAGCTGTATTACGCTGAACGATTATTATCTCTGCTTTATGCCTTGATATTTGGCAGTGAATTGCTATAATCTTTTTATTTTCTTTCAGGAAATGTCATAAGTACAAACTGCTCTGCTGCTCACAGCCGTCAAGCTCTCTCTTGCAAAATGGCGGTGGAATACGACAAATTTATAGAGTCTGGCATGAAGTAAGTTTAGCATCACCACTGAGGTTCTAAAATGTAGGGGTTAATTTTTTTATTTTTATTTTTAAAATACTGTGTTTTGGGATGCATGGTGGAAATTGTGTAACTAATAGTATTTAAAGGGAATCTCAAGTCAAAATAACTTTTACGATTCAGATCATTCAGTTTTAAGACACTTTCTAATTTACTTCTATTATCAAATTGTGTGCAGTCTTTTTATATTCACACTTTCTGGGAAACACGATCCTACTGAGCATGTGCACAAGCTCACAGGTTATATGTATACTAGTCTGTGATTGGCTGATGTCTGTCACATGATACAGGGGTCCGGGAAATTGTCAGGAAAAAATCTACTGCTTTTTCGAAATTCGGAGTAGGTGTTCTTGCATTTTTTAATATTCAGTTCTAGTGTTTGTAGTGGTCCCTTAAATCAGGTTTTAGTATAACAATTTAGTGTAGGAAATCTTCATATTATGATTATTAATGATACTTTCATTTCAACAACCATGTTATAAACTTGGTGTACTGTCTCAGCTAAAATGTGTGCAAAGTCCTTCATGTATAAAAACTCCCGTATTTTTTTTTAAAACTTTTTATACTAGTTTAGTAGTTTCAGAATACATTGTCATGTGTTTTGCTTTTCTATTTAAATAAGGCACCTAAGCAAATATATTTGCTTTGATTTTATTTGTTTTTTAATCTTTTGAGTAAAGGAATAGGTCGAAATTAATTTGCAAAAGGAGTAATTTTGCAATACAATTCCATTAGCAAAAATGCTTCTAGTAAAAGTTTTAAGTGGCATATGCACATATGCTGTGAGATCCTGTGCATCGGTATTCAAGCTGGCGGTGGTGTGTATTGTCTGGAATTAATTTGTCATACAAGCAACTGCTGAGTCTCTAAGAAGGTGTAGTGTTTGAATACTGGTCCATGACCTGAAAAACTAATGGCTTTTACTAGAATAATTTTCGCTAATTGAAGTATATTGAAAAAATGCGATTTCAAACTAATGCGCACATGCACGTTTCAGTTGTGATCTTTCTATTCCTTTAACTGTATAGTAAGCCAGAATCATTCACTAATCAACAAGTTTACCCTATTCTTTAGTAACTTGCTTTGTCTGTCGACCGTTGTTAAATATTTCTCTTCTGTCTTGTTTCAGGTGGTTTTGCCATGTGGATGACGATAACTATGTTAACATTCGCACTATGGTAAAGCTTCTGTCCCGTTATGCTCACACCCAGGATATCTATATTGGAAAGCCCAGTTTGGATAGACCCATACAAGCAACCGAGAGGATTAGTGAAAACAAAATGGTAAGTAACTGAATTGTGCCATATATGAATTGATGCCACCAATAATCGCCATGGAAACATAGCATGCAACAGTCATAGCTTGGAGAAAATCATAGTAGTCTGGGCTCCTAAAACTAGCTTAAAGGGGTATTGAACTATTGTTTTAGATATGCATTTTATGTATTTTATGTATTCGCATCAGAGCACTGTATTACATAATACGTTTTATAAGCATTTGAAGCTATTTTGTTGTTAAAACTAAGTATTGTGTAGCTTATCCATTTTACTGTGGAGAATTAGACACGTGTAAATGAAATTCTTTTGGGCAATCGTATAGCACGTTGCAGGGTCAGTGTTTTAAATCCTGCAGGATACAAAATTCAATATTTTACATCTAATGCTATTAAACGCTAATTTAAAAAAGTCTTTCTGCCCGTTTGTTTCATTGGGTATTCAAACATATTCATTTATATTTTTTTTTATAGCGCCCTGTAAATTTCTGGTTTGCAACTGGAGGAGCTGGTTTCTGCATTAGCCGAGGTCTGGCGCTAAAAATGAGTCCGTGGGCAAGGTAAGAAATTTAATATGTAACATTTAATGTACTGCAATTGATAAGGGACAGTAAAGATTAAAATTTTAACTTTTTAGAAAGAGTATGTAGTTTTCAAGAAGTTTACAATTTATTTTAATCCTAAAATTTGCTTTGTTCTTTGGTATAATTTTGTATGCTCAGGAGCAGCAATGCACTACTGGGAGCTAGCTAAACACATCTTGTCAGCCAATGACAGGAGGCATATATGTGCAGCCACCAATCACCACCTAGCTCCTAGTACTGCATCTGTTTTTTTTTAAATTTGGCTTCAAATATTTTTTTGTGAGCACTGTACCAAACAATTCATAGGGAATTAACTTGTCCTTTTTTTTTTTTTTCCAGCGGTGGGCATTTTATGAGCACAGCTGAAAAGATCCGACTTCCTGATGACTGCACCATCGGTTACATCATAGAGTCTGTGCTTGGAGTGAAGTTAATCCGTAGCAACCTGTTCCATTCTCACCTTGAGAATCTTCAACAAGTACCCAAGAGTGAGATCTCAAATCAAGTGAGTATAATGCAGCTGTAAGGTCAGCAGTCAGGGTCAGTTGCTCTGAGATCTTATTCATGCTCTATCCAATTCATGAAAGTTTTTTTAATTTTGACTTTACTATCCTTTTAAAGGGACAGGGATGTCAGTCATATTCTTGTACTATTAGAAAAATGAACTGATTTGCTTGCAGTTTTGCTTTTTAGCCATTCCAGACCTTTACTGCATTTGAATTGCTTCCAATTTGAGGCTGTATCGTCAGCCATTTATAGGACATAAGTGCGTAACATAAAACTCTGTAATGCAGCAATATTTATAAACCAAATGCTGTAATCATGTGTTAAAGGAACAGTCTACCCCAGAATTTTTATTTAAAAAGATAGATAATTCCTTTATTACCCATTCCCCAGTTTTGCATAACAAACACAGGTATATTAATACACTTTTTACCTCTGATTACCTCTAAGCCTCTGCAGACTACCCCCTTATTTCAGTTCTTTTGAAACTTGCATTTTAGCCAATCAATGCTGACTCATAAATAACTCAATGAGTGAGCACAATGTTATCTATATAGCACACATGAACTAGCGCCCTCTAGCTGCGGAAAACTGTCAAATGCATTCCGATAATAGGTGGCCTTTAAGTGCTTAGAAATTGGCATGTGAGCCTACCTAAGTTTAGCTTTCAACAATGAATACCAGGAGAACAAAGCAAATTTGATGATAAAAGTAAATTGGAAAGTTGTTTAAAATTACATGCCCTGTCTGAATCATGAAAGTTTTTTTTTTTTTTTTTCTTTCAATTTTGACTAGACTGTCCCTTTAAACATAGTAATTACTCTTTATTTGCCATGTACACATTTAATAATCCTTTACTTTAATATGTGCATATATATGCAATGGCACTGATATTTTGTGCATGTGCCGTACAATATTGTAAACAGCACTTACTACTAGACCAGTGGTGGAAAAGAATAGTAAAAATGATTGCTTTTAAAATGGGATATATTTATAAAGATTCTCACACTTCTTAGTAGTTTGCCACCAGGCTTTATAGGGTTAGACTGGAATTGAAGTAATGTATTACTGTCCTTTTTAAGCAAAGTAAATATTCAAAACTATACCAAATAGAGGCTGAATAAACTAATTTATCTCCACTCTTTGCTTTCTTTCAGGTGACGTTAAGTTACGGAATGTTTGAAAACAAGAGGAACGCCATTCTCATGAAAGGGGCATTTTCAGTTGAAGATGATCCTTCACGGTAAGAACTGCTTAAAGGGTCATTAAATTTAGTTATTCATATGAAAATTCAACCCTTTAAAATAAGCAGCACACAAACTAATATCTGTGATGGTGGTTTTGACAATTATTGCTAAACTAGATTTGAAAAAACAAACTTGCAAAATCAAAAGCGCAATTTAAAAAAATTAATTTGTCAATCCTATAGATTGGCGGGTGAATTGGTATGCCTAGCTAGTATCAAGCAACAAATATCTGCACCATTCTAATGTTTGTCTTTTCATATGCTTACAGATTTCGATCAATCCACTGCCTGCTGTATCCGGACACGCCCTGGTGTCCACGGAACATAGTATATTAGAAGACTTCATGGCTTCTTCAACCTCGTCCCAAGTTTCCCTGGTATCCAAAGGGCTTGTGGGACCATAATGTGATGCTTACTGTGATCGTCGTCCGAATTTGAAACTGTGCTGAAGGCACAGTGTTTGCCATAGGCTGCCATGCGGCCGCTTCGCTCTATTTCTGCCTGAGCAGACAGTGGAAGCTTATTTCTCCAGAGCGTCTGACCATCTCTTGTATTAGAGATAGGGGGACTGTATGGGAGAGACTTAAGTCATACTCATCTTCCCTTTTTGTGGTTCAGCCCTCACCTATAGACTCCTTTTTGCTTTGCAGCATCTGCAATTCTTATAGAATGTATGCTGAAGACCTGCCTGTACATTATTATTGCTATAACTTGGGTATTTTTGTTTAATCTGCTGCTCACTATACATTGGTTTGACACCTGGGCAACAAAATAGGTGTAAAATCAACTTTCAATTGACATAATTGGAATTGCTAATTCTATTGGAGCTTGATATAGTGTCTTTCAACTTTCTATTTCATGAATTGTTTAACTTCATTTGTTTATTGAAAAACTATTTGTAAACCCAAGTTTAATATGACTTTTGAAATCTTTATAGTACTTTTTTGTAAGGAAGCAGTCAAATCTATAAAAAATATATATTGACAGATTATTTGCACTTCCATGCCTTGTCAACCTATTTAGGCATATCCAATATAGGTTTGCCCTCTAACAAGCGCCAATTGAGTTATTGAAATACAGATTTTTAACGCTTAAGAGTCTGGAAGCTAGTCTACTATGTGCCTCTATTGCAGCTTGTTTAGTGAACAAACAAAATATTTTTCTATCTTTTCTAAAAAGCCCTATCTGGCTGGGAATGATAAAGTCTAATCTTAGCCCCAATTTTCCACTGCCTTTATATTTAAGACTCCGGCTTTTTTTTCCAAATGAAGGGTGATTTCAAATGTTTGTTCATTAATTTTTCTTTTTGCAACCGCTAAAGCTATTTTTGAGCAACCGTCTAACACAATTTCTCCTTGTACACCGCTTCTAGGCATAGCTATGAACTTGATACCATGTTATAAAATGCTGTTAACCCCTTAACAGCTAGAAAAAGCTTCTGGCTAGGAACGGGTTAAGGCAAAAGTAGATTTTAGCTTCCATGAGTCTTTCTTGCTCAAAAATATTTTCTGTGGTGTTAACTGGGAGGTTTTGTGGTCAAAACAGTTTATTTTTTTTCTAAAAATCTATATTTAACTTATTTTACATGGTTGCTTTTGCTAACTGCACATAGAACTGGTGCTTTAACCACATCACTGCCACTGGTGGGTACAATGCCTTTTTTTTTTTAACTTTACTTTTCTGGTCCTCTGGCAGTGAACTGGTTAAGAGAATGTAGCTTTCTGGCACTTTTAAATATTTGTATATATAAATTTATTTTCAGAGCTGGATTCTGACACTTTTTTTTTTCTGCTGCAGCACTGAAGGGGTTGTAGAAAACGCTTTCTTAAATAGGCAGCAATGCATTACAATCTAATGCTTTTATTTAAAGAGTTAATTCGAATTTCACTAGATTATCCTATTTAAATTTGATAATATATTATAAGAATACTTTGCAGCCCTATCAGGCAGTCAAATGGTTAGAGATACTAAACGCAAATTAATTTTTTTCATGATTCAGATAGAGCATGCAATTTTAAGCAACTTTCTAATTTACTCCTATTGTCAACTTTTCTTTGTTCTCTTGCTATCTTTATTTAAAAAAAGCACTTGCTTATTGGTGACTACATTCAGCCAACCAATAAGCAAGCGTAACCCAGTTTCTGAACCAAAAATGGTCCGACTCCTAAGCTTTACATTCCTGCTTTTTAAATAAAGATAGCAAGAGAATGAAGAAAAATTGATAATAGGAGTAAATTAGAAAGTTGCTCAAAATTGCTGCTGTATCTGAATCATGAGAGAAAAAAAATGGGATTTAGTATCCCTTCAAATTAAATCTTAATATTTTTTTATGGACCCCTTCAGTACAAAGACTCTCCCTCTTCCAGTTAAGATACAGACCGTAACAATGCAGTATAAAGGTTTATTTCATAAATGCCCCGTCTTTATGAATAATTTGCAAATGTATTCCCCCTCCCCTGTCTCTTCTAAATCTGTATCTGTAACAAGGAAGGAATATAAACATCTCATTGCAATCACTGTATACATTTTGATGTTTGTATTCAGATGGGAAAGCTTTTACCACTTCAGTGAGTTCAGTGGTTAAGGTGGACCTTTGAAATTCCACCTTTATAGCCTGCTGCAGCATTAAGGTGGATTTTTTTTCTTGAGTATTGCCCATATTGGGTAGATCTGTAAATATTGTAAAGAGGTAGTAATTTTACTGCCTTTTCTTTATAAGATGTTAAGATAAAATTTTGCTTTTTTATACATTTTTTTTTTCTGTGGATCAGAAAATGTATCTTGTGAAATGAGAATTGTTATATTTTTAATGAAATTGTTAATTATATTGCTCCAGTATCTGGGGTTCATTATTATAGAACATATGACAAATGAATTAACAATTGTGCTCAGGGAATTATACCTGATATCAGGGTGATTCTGTTGTCTTTATTTCTCTGCTTAAAATAAAGCAGTATTTTTGCTGAAATAAAAATGTTTGTGTGTTCATTTAATCTTAAACTACTGTTATCAGATTACAAGCTTTATAGGAAATACTGTTACATCTGCACTATAAAGGATGTGGTATATCTGATACCAAACTTGATGCCATTCTGCAAATCTTCACACCTGCAAAATACATGCTGCCTTGTTTTAACGTTATATGCAAGTTATAGTGCAATAATAAAATGTGGTTTATCCAAGGGGTTACACACAACAATGCACTACTGAGAGCTAGCTGAATACATCTGGGGAGCCAATGACAAGAGGTATATATGTGCAACCACCCATTAGCAGCTAGCTCTCATTAGTGCATTGCTGCTCTCATTAGTGAAGGGGCAGCAACACACTACTGGGAGCTAGCTGAACACATCTGGTGAGCCAATGACAAGTATATATGTGCAGCCACCAATCAGCAGCTAGCTCTCATTAGTGCATTGCTGCTCCTGTGCCTACCTAGGTATGCTTTGCAGCAAAGGATACCAAGATAATGAAGCAATTTAGATAATAGAAGTAAATTGGTAAATTGTTAAAAACGTTACACAACTTTCCAATTTACTTCTATTATGCATTTTTGCTTCATTCTCTTGGCATCTTTTGTTGAAGGGGCAGCAATACACTACTGCAAGTTAGCTGAACACAGTTAAGACCACAAGGCATATGTGCAGCCACCAATCGGCTTCCGCCCAGTGCTGCTCCTGAGCCTACTTAAAGGGACATTCAAGTCAAAATAAACTTATGATTCAGACAGAACATGCAGTTTTAAAACACTTTCCAATTTACTTCCGTTATCAAATTTTGCACAATCTTGTTATATACACACTTAATGGGAACAACCTCCTACTGAGCATGTGCACAAGCTCACAGGGTATGTGTATACTAGTCTGATTGGCTGATGTCTGTCACATGATAGAGGGGGCTGGAAAATGGGAGAAAAAAATAAATTTGCCAGAATAAATACTGCTTATTTGAAATTCAGAGTAGTCTTTGTCCATTGTCCAAAAAAAACATTGTCTTTTTATTCTGCACTTGTTAATTATGCAATTCTACTGCAAGTGATCCTTTAAGTATGCATTTCAACAATAATACAAAGAATTAAGCAAATTAGAAAATATAAGTAAATTGGAAAGTGGTTTAAAATTGCATAAATATCTAAATAATGAAAGTTGAATTTTGACTTTACTGTCCCATTAAATTCATTTAATTTTGTTTTTATTGATGAAAACCTTGGGGGATAGGTTACCAAGCTGACTATAGCCCCATTAACACATTTTTTTTTTATTTTTTGGTAGAAAGCATTAGATGTCTATTAATAATAAAGATCAAGTAACAAGGACAGGCATACACATATACAAATGTTTGATCAATGTTTTTTAGCTATTGCTGACCTTTGCTTTTACAACTGCCCACATCTTGTGGGTACACTGTAGACGTGAGTTGGGCGCTATCATGGCGCCATGCTACTTGCCCACAAGACTAATTCTGCAAATTGATGAAGATTAAGAAATGTCTGATGACTCATGCTGATAATGAAAAACAAGATTTCCTGTGGAAAAGCAGAAGCAGAGACAACTAGTTTGTGTTTACGAAACCCCCTGCCAGGCAGATGATTTACGTTTGGGGAAATTGCATCATATATATATATATATATATATATATATATATATATATATATATATATATATATATAAACACATAGAAACACCCAGCACTCACCAGCTAGCTCACAGCTAAGATAAAATCACAACTGGAAAGGTTAGTCACCGCATCTGGCCAAATGGTAAAGCTCAGGCACCACGTCAAGGTCCTTTCCATTGCCTGAGTCCCTAACACAGCCACACCATCATGTGAGCTCAAAAAGCCAAACAAACTGAGAACAAAGAAGGGGTGCACAGGTGGCTGTAATCACCCATAGAAAATACAAAACATGGAAGGGAACTGCACTCCAAGACCGGATCAGGTACACATCCTGTGACTCAGTAACATCCAGCCCTGGGTGCTAAATAGCACTCCAAAAAAGCTGTGATGTCACCAGAGCCACAGGCAGTTAACCCCAGTCCGGAATGGGTGCAGGAAACAAGGGAGATTACAAATAAAAAGTAATACAACACATAGAAACACCCAGCACTCACCAGCTAGCTCACAGCTAAGATAAAATCACAACTGGAAAGGTTAGTCACCGCATCTGGCTAAATGGGAAAGATCAGGCACCACGTCAAGGTCCTTTCCATTGCCTGAGTCCCTAACACAGCCACACCATCATGCAAGCTCACAAAGCCAAACAAACTGAGAACAAAGAAGGGGTGCACAGGTGGCTGTAATCACCCATAGAAAATACAAAACATGGAAGGGAACTGCACTCCAAGACCGGATCAGGTACACATCCTGTGACTCAGTAACATCCAGCCCTGGGTGCTAAATAGCACTCCAAAAAAGCTGTGATGTCACCAGAGCCACAGGCAGTTAACCCCAGTCCGGAATGGGTGCAAGAAACAAGGGAGATTACAAATAAAAAGTAATACAACACATAGAAACACCCAGCACTCACCAGCTAGCTCACAGCTAAGATAAAATCACAACTGGAAAGGTTAGTCACCACACCATCTTTTCTACTACAGTACATTTGCAAAGCAACTAGAATATGGATGAAAAGTGACCTGGAGGTAACATAAGTTATTAAGTGAGAGAACTTAAATGTATTCATACATTGCTCAATAAGCACTTAGAAATTCTAAGTGTAGCCACTGCCAGCAACTAGATAAGGGAGCTGAAATTAAAGAACATAGGTTCTACTTTCATACAATTTTTGCAGATAAAGTCCTTTGAGCATGGAAAAGAAATCTAGTGCAGGAATAGCAGGTGTTTCCTAGCAACAACTTCTAAGGCATAGCTACTCCTTTCCCTAGCTGCTACTCCTTTGTCTTCCTGTAGAGACCACAGCCCCCTTGTGGGGCTGTTAAAGGAAGTAATGGACCCTGCACAAATTGACTTAAAAATGGAAATAAAAGGTAAAAATGATATTAAAATAAATCATTGCAATATATAATTCATGTACAGCTTAGTGTTTTATTTCAACAATGAAAGAGATTGTTTTATATCCCTTTAAGGAGCATACCCTACAATTCTATATATGAATGAGAGACAAACCACAATAACATTAGCAATTTAAAGTGTATTGAAAATGCAATGTAAAAAAAATACTCCTAGGACAGAACACATTAAAACTATTCTACAGGCTAAATGCACATATTCATCCTTTTACTGTATTTATCTCCTTCAAAACGGTTAAACTCCTGGAAAATTTAGAAAACTCCCATTCTGCTCCAAGTGAGGATATTGCCAGTGAATGAAGCATACACATGTCTGCTTCTGATTTGTTTTTCAGGATCCACATCTGGAATGACACAGAAGCATTGTTTTCACTTTACTACACTTACTTTATTGGGTTTGTCCCATGCTCTCTAGACAAGCCAAAAAGGCAAATTCAATTTTCTCCAAAATTCTTCAAATCAATAATTTGTTAAAGGACCATTATTTTGAAACTGTTTTTTTTACCTCAATGTGTTTCCAATGACTAATTATACCACCTTTTTTTTTTTTTTTTTTAAAGGGACACTAAACCCAATTTTTTTCTTTTGTGATTCAGATAGAGCATGCAATTTTAAGCAGCTTTCTAATTTACTCCTATTATCAATTTTTCTTCGTTCTTTTGCTATCTTTATTTGAAAAAGAAGGCGTCTAAGCTTTTTTTTTTGTTCAGAACTCTGGATAGCACTTTTCTATTGGTGGATGAATTTATCCACCAATTAGCAAGGACAACCCAGGTTGTTCACCAAAAATGGGCTGACATCTAAACTTACATTCTTGTATTTCAAATAAAGATACAAAGAGAATGAAGTAAATTTGATAATAGAAGTAAATTAGAAAGTTGCTTAAAATGTCATGCTCTATCTGAATCACGAAAGAAAAATGTTGGGTTCAGTGTCCCTTTAAAACACAACCTATTAATATAGATTGAGCTTGCAGTGAAATAATTGCTCCTTTATTTTATCGATTTCTGTAAACATGCTTTTATACTGTGTATCAAAGCCAAGTGTTTAGAAGGAACAAAAACAATTACAATTTGATTACTTATCTCTCCTACCTCCCACTGGGGGCAAGATTACATATGCGGCGGTGTCACCCGCAAAAGCCGACAAAGCCAGTTTTTACGCGGTTTTCGTATCACATATACAGCGCCGTGTATATTTCACCCGTCGCCCGCAATTTTCACTCCCATAAGCTAACCTAGAACCGTGTCGCAAATCGGTATCACATATTCAGCGCAAGGACTTACGTGGCGAAAATGGAGAAATTTTACTCCATTTTCACCTCGCCACACCTAGGCAGGCGCAGCAAGCCTTTCACTAAGTATATAAGCACCGTAACAACCTGAAAATAGTAACTAACGCATGTGCATTATCTAGCTATCTGTCAACCTCCAACCCCCACCGCAATAACTAATAAACTATATTAAGCCCCTAATCTGCCAACCCCCACATTGCAAAACATCTAATTAACCTATGAATTCCTAATCTGCCAACCCTCAAACGCTATATACCTAATAAAGTGATTAACCCATAAACCGCCATCACCCCACAATGCAATATACCTTAATAAACTATAAACCTCTAATCCGCCATTCACCCATATCGCAATGTACCTATTAAAACTATTAACCCCTAAACTGCCATCCCCACCAACACAATAAACTTACCTATTAACACCTAATCCACCATTAACCCACATAGCAACAAACCTAATAAACCCCTAATCTGCCACACCCCCGCAACAAACATAACTAAATTACTAAGCCCCTAACCTAACACCCCCTAAATTAAACCCAATTACCTAAATTAAATATTTTCACAATTAAAATAAAAAGCTAACATTACTTAAAACTAAAATTAAATTAATCTAAGATTACAAAATATAAAGCATTCATATCTAATGCTAAACTACCACTATCCATTAAAAGGGCCTTTTGTAGGGCATTGCCCTAAATTAAACAGCTCTTTTACCTTAAAAAAAATTACTAAGTCCCCACTAACAGTAAAACCCCCACCCACCAAACCCCCCAAAATAAAAAAAACCTAACACTAAAAAAATCCTAAAACTACCCATTGCCATTAAAGGGGCATTTGTATGGGCATAGGGCATTCAGCTCTTTTTCAAAGGCCGATTAAATCCCTAATCTAAAAAAAAATAATAATTTTTTTTTTAAAAGCCTAAATCTAACCCCCAGATAGTTACTCACGGTTCCTGAAGTCTGGCGGTGAAGTCTTCTTCCAAGCGACGATATCTTGTATCTTCTTCCAAGAACAAGCCGGCGCAGAACTGAAGACCGGCAACCACGGAGCATGGAGATCCTCTTCGTACAATCACCGCCACACTGACAATTGAATTCAAGGTACGCGTTTAAATGTGGGGTACCTTGCATTCCTATTGGCTGATTTGAGTCTTCAAATTCAAATCAGCCAATAGGATGAGAGCTACTGAAATCCTATTGGCTGTTCAGAGTGCCATAAGTTGGATAAACTAGCGATGTCCAGAAATGAGCGTAAATTCAAATTTCTGGAGTCACCGGTGACTTACGGCACTTTAGAAACTGCTGGCGCCTAAGAAAAAAAGGTCAAATCTCCCATAAAAGTCTAACACGCCTCCCAAAAATAAACCCGACACGTAAAACCCCAATATCCGCCATCAAACCCACATCGGAACTAAAAATAAAAGTATTAACCCCTAAACCGACAACCCCCCACAACGCAATATGCCTAATTAAACTATTAACCCCTAGTAAGCCATTTACCCACAACACGATCTACCTAATAAAATAATTAACCCCTAATCTGCCATTAACCCACATAGCAAAGTACCTATTAAAACTATTAACCCCTAAACCGCCATTAACCCACATCGCAACAAAACTTATAAATATATTAACCCCTAATCTGCCATTAACCCACATAGCAAAGTACCTATTAAAACTATTAACCCCAAAACCGCCATTAACCCACATCGCAACAAATCTTATAAATATATTAACCCCTAATCTGCCAAACCCCCACAACGCAATAATCCTAATAAAACTATTAACCCCTAAACTGCCAAACCCCCACAACGCAAATAACTAATTAAATTACTAAACCCCCTAACCTAACACCCCCCTAAATTAACCACAATTACCTAAATTAAAATAGAAAAAAAATAAATGAATCTAAGATTACAAAAAATAAAAAATTCTAACATTACATAAAATAATAAACCAAATTATCAAAAATTAAAAAATTAAACCTAATCCCTATGATATAGTGTGCATCGGTGATCGTACGAAAAGAATCTCCACACTCCATGGCTCTGCGGTGGCCAGTCTTCAGTTCCGCGCTCTGCTCCGTGCTGGCTTGTTCCTGGAAGAAGATAGAAGATATTGATTCTTGGAAGAAGACTTCACTGCCGGACTTCAGAAACCGTGAGTACATATCTGGGGGTTAGATTTAGACTTTTCCTACATTTTTTTTTTTTTTTAGATTAGGGATTTAATGGACCTTTGAAAAAGAGCTGAATGCCCTTTTATCTGATGATAAAAGTGAAATGGGTAGTTTAGGATTTTTCAGTGTTAAGTTTTTTTATTTTGGGGGGTTTGGTGGGTGGGGGGTTTTACTGTTAGAGGGGGGACTTAGTATTTTATAAGGTAAAAGAGCTGTTTAATTTAGGGCAATGCCCTACAAATGGCCCTTTTAAGGGCAATTGGTAGTTTAGCATTAGATTAGTGGTTGTTTTTATTTTGTTTTGTTTTTTTATTTTCATAGGGATTAGGTTAAAAAATTTATTTTTGATAACTTGGTTTATTATTTTATGTGATGTTAGAATTTTTTGTTTTGTGTAATCTTAGATTAATTTAATCTTAGTTTTATTTTATTTTAATTGTTTGTAACTTTGTAATTGGGGTTAATTTAGGGGGGTGTTAAATTAGGGGGTGTTAGGTTAGGGGGTTTAGTAATTTAATTAGTTATTTTCATTGTGGGGGTTTGGCGGATTAAGGGTTAATAGATGTATTAGATTTGTTTAGGGGTTAATAGTTTTAATGGGTACTTTGCGATATGGGTGAATGGCGGATTAGGGGTTAATAGTTTATTAAGGTATATTGCATTGTGGGCTAATGGTGGTTTAGGGGTTAATCACTTTATTAGGTATATAGCGTTTGGGGGTTGGCAGATTAGGGGTTAATTAGATGTTTTGTGATGTGGGGGGTTGGCGGATTAGGGGTTAATATAGTTTATTAGTTATTGCTTTGGGGGTTCGCGGTTGACAGGTAGATAGATATTGCACATGCGTTAGGTGTTAGTTATTTTCAGGAGGTAGATAGATATTGTGCATGCGTTAGGTGTTAGTTACTATTTTCAGGGTGTAACGGTGCTCACATACTCAGCGCAAGGCTTGCTGCACTACCTATGTGTGGCAAGGTAAAAATTGAGTAAAATGTCTCCATTTTCTCTGCATAATTCCTTGCGCTGAATATGTGATACTGATTTGCGACACGGTTCTAAGTTAGCTTATGGGAGTAAAAATTGCGCGCAACGGGGAAATATACGCGCCACATTTATATGTGGCGCTGTATGTGTGATACCAAAACCGAGTAAAAACCGGCGTTGCCAGCTTTTGCGGGCGACGCTGCATATGTAATATTGCCCCTTGTATCTAAGCTATTGCAGAATGCCCCCTTATTACAGTTCTTTTGACAGACTTGCATTTAGCCAATCAGTGCCCTTTCATTTGTAACTCCATGGGCGTGGTCACAATGTTATCTGTATGGCACACATGAGATAACACCCTCTAGCTGTAAAAAAAACTGCTAAATTCATTGAAATAAGGGGCGGCCTTCAAGGGCTTAGAAATTAACATATGAGCTACCTAGGTTTAGCTTTCAACAAAGAATACCAAGAAAACAAAGCAAATCTGATGATAAAAGTGAATTGGAAAGTTTAAAATTGTATTCCCTATCTGAATAATGAAAGTTTATTTTGACTAGACTGTCCCTTTAAGTATATAAACTTTCAGTATAGGCAGGGATATCACAGGCAAAGTCAGCTATTTCAAATACCAAAATAAAGGTAAAGGAGCTATTTGTAAACCATTGAATACACTCAAGTAGGTAAAATGGGTAATTGGGGAAAAATTTAAATACAGGCAAAAATTAGGGCACACAGTCCCTTTTTGGCAATTTTACCGCATTTTGAGGGAAATTTAGGTTACAGAAAATGCCTTTTGGCCTTTCTAGGGACAGTGGGACAAGCCACATTGTTTATACAAGCTGTCTTTATATCTAACTTATAAGTGCAATTCCAACAGCTCTATTGTTGGAACGGGAAACCTCTACTAGTCTGATTTAAAAAAAGAAAAACAATTAAAGGGACATTCTACACTAGATTTTTCTTTGCATAAATGTTTTGTTGATCCATTTATATAGCCCATCTGGGAGTGATTTTGTAAAATGTAGTTTTGCTTATTGTTTAATAACATTGTGCTGATTTTCAGACTCCTAACCAAGCCCCAACGTTTTAGATGTATACTGATGTCTACTTATTGTAGCTGCTATTGTTTGTACAATCTGTCTTTTCATATGAGGGTAGGGGGAGTGTCTTTTGTTTCTGTTTCCCCAGCCCCTTTCAGTGGATGTCCCAGCCTAACCCTATCAGCACTGCTAAACTGGGAGCTTCTAAGGAAGTTTTTAAAAGGTTTTATATTGGAATTTGGTGTATACTTTCCCTTTAAGAACAGGAACACAGACTTTTTAAAAACACAAAATATCTATATGCCTCTTTACATTAAAAAAATAAAAAAATCAACTATTTCCCCTTAACCAGTTTCTTGTAAGTCTCTGTTCTTTTACCAAAAGAGGAAGCACAAATTAGCACATTTGCCCTGTTAATATCAGTGACTGATATGTCACAAACCACAAGAATTTGTTCTCTTTTTAACCCCTTAAAGGGACAGTTTACTCAAAAATGTTCTCCACTTTAATTTGTTCCCAATGATCCACTTTACCTGCTGGAGTGTATTAAATTGTTTACAAGTAGCTCCTTTACCCTTATATTGGCATTTGAAATTGTTGATTTAGCATGTGGTATCCCCACCTATTCTGAAAGTTTGTGGCCGCGCGTACCAGCTATAGATAAGCTTTGTAAACACAGCCAGCAGAAGAAATTACACTCCCAGTGTGATAAAGCAGAGATAAGGTAATAAAATGTTGATTTTCCATTGTTCTCTCAAAGTACTGGTGATTGTTTTAAGGACAGATATAAGATAAAGAAGCAGGTATATGTACACAATGTGATACAGTAATGAGATCTGATTATACTTACAAGCTCAACCCATTTTATTAGGTTGTGGCTTCAAAACACAAAATCAGAGCTTTAATATACACAAATAAGCCTTAAAAAGCTAATTTTCATACATTTTTTACTCTGCAGTTGGTAAAAAAAGCAATTGTGAACACATTAAGGGAAAAACTATTTTACAGTATACTGTCCTTTTAATGACCGGACCATTTTTCAATTTTCTTACCCTTAATGACAATGGCTATTTTTACATTTCTGCGGTGTTTGTGTTTAGCTGTAATTTTCCTCTTACTCATTTACTGTACCCACACATATTATATACCGTTTTTCTCGCCATTAAATGGACTTTCTAAAGATACCATTATTTTCATCATGTCTTATAATTTACTACAAAAAAATAATAAAATATGAGGAAAAAATTTGACCCCCAAAATCTGTTACACATCTACAATCACCAAAAAACACCCATGCTAAATAGTTTCTAAATTTTGTGCTGAGTTTAGAAATACCCAATGTTTACATGTTCTTAGCTTTTTTTGCAAGTTATAGGGCCATAAATACAAGTAGCACTTCGCTATTTCCAAACCACTTTTTTTCAAAATTAGCGCTAGTTACATTGGAACCCTGATATCTGTCAGGAATACCTGAATATCCCTTGACATGTATATATTTTTTGTTAGAAGACAACCCAAAGTATTGATCTAGGCACATTTTGGTATATTTTATGCCACCATTTCACCGCCAAATGCGAGCAAATAAAAAAAAAACTTTACATTTTTCACAATTTTAGGTTTCTCACTGAAATTATTTACAAACAGCTTGTGCTATTATGGCACAAATTGTTGTAAAAGCTTCTTTGGGATCCCCTTTGTTCAGAAATAGCAGACTTATATGGCTTTGGCATTGATTTTTGGTAATTAGAAGGCCGCTAAATGCTGCTGCGCACCACACGTAAATTATGCCCAGCAGTGAAGGGGTTAATTAGGTAGGTTGTAGGGAGCTTGCAGGGTTAATTTTAGCTTTAGGGTAGAGATCAGCCTCCCACCTGACACATCCCACCCCCTGATCCCTCCCAAACAACTCTCTTCCCTCCCCCACCCCACAAATGTCCCCGCCATCTTAAATACTGGCAGAAAGTCTGCCAGTACTAAATAAAAGGAGGTTTTTGTTTTGTTTTTTTTTATAAAAAAAATAAAATATTTTAGCTGTGATGGACTCCTGCCTTAGCCCCAACCTCCATGATTCCCCCCCCCAGCTCTCTAACCCTCCCCCCTATCTAATTGCGGCCATCTTGGGTACTGGCAGCTGTCTGCCAGTACCCAATTTGCCCCAAAAACAAAAGTATTTTTTGCTCTTTTGCTTTTTTTTATGTTTTCTGTAGTGTAGCAGCCCCCCACAATACCCCTATCCCCCTCCCCCTCCCAGATCCTTTTATATTATTTTTTAAAAAAATCTTTCCCCCCCCCTCTTCCCTCCTCATTGGTGTCAGTGGCCAGCTAATGCGCGTGCACGCGCGCCCCCGCACGCTCCCGGCACCCGCCGTGCACATTGCACTTCTAGGAACCGGATGCCGGGTAGCGATGGGCCGCCCACCCGCCTCCCTGTTACGCTCCCACCCACCAACGAACCGGCACCATCGCTACCGGTGCAGAGAGGGCCACAGAGTGGCTCTCTCTGCATCGGAGTCTTCTAAAAAGGTATTGCAGGATGCCTCCATATGGAGGCATCACTGCAATACCCTGAGAGCTGCTGGAAGCGATTGCGATCGCTTCCAGCACTCTCTTAGACAACTGACGTACCAGGTACGTCCATTGTCATTAACTGCTTGTTAATGCATGACGTACCTGGTACGTCAGTTGTCATTAAGGGGTTAAAATACAATTTTCTGCCCATCAACAACAGATGACACATTTATTGATGCTTCCAAAATTACTAACAACCATATTTTCATCTTTATTTTTAATGCTACTTAGTCAAAATTAATCTTTTTATAGTCTAGGTAGAGCTCAAAAATTACTTCTGTTATTAAAGGGACAGTCTAGGCCAAAATAAACTTTCATGATTCAGATAGAGCATGTAATTTTAAACAATTTTCCAATTTACTTTTATCACCAATTTTGCTTTGTTCTCTTGGTATTCTTAGTTGAAAGCTTAACCTAGGAGGTTCATATGCTAATTTTTTAGAGCTTGAAGGCCACCTCTTTTCAGAATGCATTTTTACAGTTTTTCACCACTAGAGGGTGTTAGTTCACGTATTTCATATAGATAACACTGTGCTCATGCACGTGAAGTTATCTGGGAGCAGGAACTGATTGGCTAGACTGCAAGTCTGTCAAAAGAACTGAAATAAAGGGGCAGTTTGCAGAGGATTAGATACAAGATAATCACAGAGGTTAAAAGTATATTAATATAACTGTGTTGGTTATGCAAAACTGGGGAATGGGTAATAAAGGGATTATCTATCTTTTAAAACAATAACAATTCTGGTGTAGACTGTCCCTTTAAGTTTGCTTAGTTTTCTTTATTAAAGAATAATCCTAAATTAGTGTGTCTTTAGCCATCTGGTAGCAGTGTTTTCAGCATTTTTTATAGCAATGTTATACATATAGAGAAACATTGCTGTCATAGGGCTAGATTAGAAGTGGAGCACAAATTTCTCGCGTGACTGTAAACAGTTTACAGGCGCGCTATAAATAATCAGCCATTAAAAGTGGCTGGTTAATGCTACCGCAAGCTCGTGGTAGCAATTAGCTCTCCGAAAATTAACCAGAGATCAGATCTCTGGTTAATTTTAAAAATGTCCCCAATTGCCCCCAAAATAAATTGCATCTTTAATTTTTAAAATAACTGCACAAAGCAGTTTTTAGGGTTTAAGGTTAATGGGAACTGGCACTAAAAATATCTTTACATTGCAGTCTATGGGGACTGTGTGTTCACTGTAAATATATATGAATATGCTTATTTACATATATATTTGTGTTAATATGTGTATATAAACGTATAAACACATAAATATATATGTATATATTCATGGAGAACAGCATTTGTTTTTATTTATTGCATATAAAAGGGGACATTTTAAATCACATAAGTTTGTTTTTATTTTATTTTTCTATTTTTCTTCAGTTTGTGCATGTCAATGGTGAGTTTATTTTATTCATTTAGGTATCCAACTAGAACATCTATTGCGGGTTTGGTTTCCATGTTAGCCTTTCTAGAGAATCTCTGAAAAGCTGATTATTTTTTATTTTTTTTTTATTATTATTATTTTAATATTTCCTTTAACTTTTTATCCGAGAAGACAGTGTGAGAGTAAAGCTTGGGTTTTAATACAATGGATTTGGGAAAATAGGAGGTGTAGGAAATTCTAGACCTAACAGAAAAGAGTTCACTTGTTTCTAAAATATCTCCTTTGTTAAACAGAGAGCTGTATACATTACTGAACGTTGCGCTACACACCTCTGAATAAAATAGAAACATCCAAGCATAAAACTATTTTTGGGCTCATAAGATATTTTGATTTGCAAAATATCAGCACATCTGTTAAAATTCAATTGTATGTATCACTGGAAGAACTAATGGCTATTGGGCCCTTATGCAAGAACATATTCTGCCCCCTCCCCCATACATAATGCTGGGAGTAAATAATATTTATTATAATAGTTCTGTTTTATGTGTAAAAATCCAGAAAGGAACAATTATATATAGACACAAAATGTTGTCAGCTATATAGTATGCCCAAGTGAGACCTTAGATCAGATGTACAGTATGGTCTTGTAGCCCTCATAAACTCAACGTGAAGCTGATGTGAAGCTTCAGTTTAAATACATAACCCTTGCAGCCTCATTATACCAAATGTATGCTCAAATGAGACCTGAAATCAAATCAACGTTCCTGCTGCTCCCATTATGCCATCTAGAAGCCTATGCAAGGTGTTATGTCCTGGCACTGGGGAAAGCGCAAACTAGATCTCATGATGGTACTGAAATAAAGAACCGACACACAAGAATGCAGTAGAATAATCAGTGTTTATCATGAATTTATTATGATAACACAAATCAGTAATCAACTTTATAAATGTGTCACAAATAGGAAGTTACAATTATAGTGCAACAAGGCAGTGATTAAACTATAAATGCATTACTTATCTTCGGGTTTCAGATAAGGTGTTAGTAGCATAAAACAGCGCTGATAGTCATCATTCAGTGGAACACAGACAGATGCTGAATCAAACTTCTTTCCAAGATGTTACCCTGTAGACTTCCCTGCCCCCTGAACAATTCTAATAATTAAACGTAACAGTTTTGCAGGTGTGACTGAATAGCAAAACAATAGTTCTTCTTGTAACAAGCATATATTCTCATGTTAGTCTAGCATTATCTGTCTCGTGCAATGTTACATACAACTCTTTCTAGATAAGCTCTGCTATGAGAACAGAAAGGCAGAGTGAAATACAAACTTATTTCTTAAAGGCATGTATGTGTTAAAGGCATATGATTGAGAATGATCTAAACTTGTACAAGTTAAAGGGACATTAAACACTAAATACATTTCATACACATAGTATTAAAGGTAAACTGAACTCAAATATTTTTCTTTCGTGATTCAGATAGAGCATGCAATTTTAACTTTCTAATTTACTTCTATTATCAAATGTTCTTAATTCTCTTGGTATCTTTATTTAAAAAGCAAGAATGTAAGTTTAAATGCCGGCCCATTTTTGGTTAACAACCTGGGTTGTTCTTGCTGATTGGTGGATGAATGCACCCACCAATAAACAAGTGCTGTCCAGATCACTTAAGCAAAAATTGTCTGGCTCCTTAGCTTTTTCAAATAAAGATAGCAAGATAATGAAAACAAAATTGATAATAGGAGTAAATTAGAATGTTGTTTAAAATTGCATGCTCTATCTGAATCACTAAAGAAAAAAATGTGTTTAGTGTCCCTTTAAGGTTATTCCCCGCCTTCCTCTAGTCATGGGTGCCGTCATGTAAAAAGTTAGCTTTCATTGTATTCCAGTGTTGACCTGTTTGCACATATGCGGCAACTCTTCTTCAGTTACCTGAAGTGAAACTTAGGTGCAAAAATGGCAGCACCTATAATTAGAGGGAGTTGCATGAAATGTATTTAGTGTTTAATATCCTGTTAAGGCGTTAAAAGTGGCGCAAGGTGCGGAGTATAAAGGATAATTTTGCCCCAGGGCCAGCGATTTCTACTTACACCTCTTACAGCAGGAGCTAATCGGGATAAAGGTCCCCACAAAAAGGAAATCCCCTGACAAGCTTGTCAAATCCTTTTTTTGACTCTTTCTTTTTCTCCGTTATAAAGAGACATTAAACAACTAGATATAATGTGTATTCAAACAAAGATTAGACTGAGAATAATATTTAGAGGTCATTTTAAAATTACATCTGTCAAATTACATATTTGAATAGAAACATATTTGCAATATAAATGTATTGGCAAAAATGCTTCTAGTAAATATCACTGTTTTAGTGGTAATGTTTTTTTCTGCACGTGCATGTGAATCAAAGCTATATATTATCAGTGCACCAACATTTTAAATACTGCAGCTACTCAGGGCACCAGTGGGGGCTTGTATAATGTCAGCAATTAACAAATTGAGTCATTACCAGATGGTACAAGCACCTTAGTCTCTCTGAGCAAGTGCTGAGTTTAAATGCTGGTGCACGGTGCATATTTAAATACTTTGAAACAGCTATAGATTTCATAAGAAGCATTTTTGCTAATACATAAATATTACAAAAACATTTTATTCAAAACTGAAATGCATCCATGTGGATTCCAATTTTGGCTGGAATGTCTCTTTAATTATTGAACAAATAAGTGAAAAGTTTTAGTTTCTATAACGTACAAGTAGAAAAACATAATTTATGTAAGAACTTACCTGATAAATTCATTTCTTTCATATTAGCAAGAGTCCATGAGCTAGTGACGTATGGGATATACATTCCTACCAGGAGGGGCAAAGTTTCCCAAACCTCAAAATGCCTATAAATACACCCCTCACCACACCCACAAATCAGTTTAACGAATAGCCAAGAAGTGGGGTGATAAGAAAAAAGTGCGAAAGCATATAAAATAAGGAATTGGAATAATTGTGCTTTATACAAATAAATCATAACCACCACAAAAAGGGTGGGCCTCATGGACTCTTGCTAATATGAAAGAAATGAATTTATCAGGTAAGTTCTTACATAAATTATGTTTTCTTTCATGTAATTAGCAAGAGTCCATGAGCTAGTGACGTATGGGATAATGACTACCCAAGATGTGGATCTTTCCACGCAAGAGTCACTAGAGAGGGAGGGATAAAATAAAGACAGCCAATTCCTGCTGAAAATAATCCACACCCAAAATAAAGTTTAATGAAAAACATAAGCAGAAGATTCAAACTGAAACCGCTGCCTGAAGTACTTTTCTACCAAAAACTGCTTCAGAAGAAGAAAACACATCAAAATGGTAGAATTTAGTAAAAGTATGCAAAGAGGACCAAGTTGCTGCTTTGCAAATCTGATCAACCGAAGCTTCATTCCTAAACGCCCAGGAAGTAGAAACTGACCTAGTAGAATGAGCTGTAATACTTTGAGGCAGAGTTTTACCCGACTCAACATAGGCATGATGAATTAAAGATTTCAACCAAGATGCCAAAGAAATGGCAGAAGCTTTCTGGCCTTTTCTAGAACCGGAAAAGATAACAAATAGACTAGAAGTCTTTCGAAAAGACTTAGTAGCTTCAACATAATATTTCAAAGCTCTAACAACATCCAAAGAATGCAACGATTTCTCCTTAGAATTCTTAGGATTAGGACATAATGAAGGAACCACAATTTCTCTACTAATGTTGTTGGAATTCACAACCTTAGGTAAAAATTCAAAAGAAGTTCGCAACACCGCCTTATCCTGATGAAAAATCAGAAAAGGAGACTCACAAGAAAGAGCAGATAATTCAGAGACTCTTCTGGCAGAAGAGATCGCCAAAAGGAACAAAACTTTCCAAGAAAGTAATTTAATGTCCAATGAATGCATGGTTTCAAAAGGAGGAGCTTGAAGAGCCCCCAGAACCAAATTCAAACTCCCAGGAGGAGAAATTGACTTAATGACAGGTTTTATACGAACCAAAGCTTGTATAAAACAATGAATATCAGGAAGATTAGCAATCTTTCTGTGAAAAAGAACAGAAAGAGCAGAGATTTGTCCTTTTAATGAACTTGCAGACAAACCTTTATCTAAACCATCCTGAAGAAACTGTAAAATTCTCGGAATTCTAAAAGAATGCCAAGAAAAATGATGAGAAAGACACCAAGAAATATAAGTCTTCCAGACTCTATAATATATCTCTCTAGATACAGATTTACGAGCCTGTAACATAGTATTAATCACAGAGTCAGAGAAACCTCTTTGACCAAGAATCAAGCGTTCAATCTCCATACCTTTAAATTTAAGGATTTGAGATCCTGATGGAAAAAAGGACCTTGTGACAGAAGGTCTGGTCTTAACGGAAGAGTCCACGGTTGGCAAGAGGCCATCCGGACAAGATCTGCATACCAAAACCTGTGAGGTCATGCCGGAGCTACCAGCAGAACAAACGAGCATTCCTTCAGAATCTTGGAGATTACTCTTGGAAGAAGAACTAGAGGCGGAAAGATATAGGCAGGATGATACTTCCAAGGAAGTGATAATGCATCCACTGCCTCCGCCTGAGGATCCCGGGATCTGGACAGATACCTGGGAAGTTTCTTGTTTAGATGAGACGCCATCAGATCTATTTCTGGAAGTTCCCACATTTGAACAATCTGAAGAAATACCTCTGGGTGAAGAGACCATTCGCCCGGATGCAACGTTTGGCGACTGAGATAATCCGCTTCCCAATTGTCTATACCTGGGATATGAACCGCAGAGATTAGACAGGAGCTGGATTCCGCCCAAACCAGAATTCGAGATACTTCTTTCATAGCCAGAGGACTGTGAGTCCCTCCTTGATGATTGATGTATGCCACAGTTGTGACATTGTCTGTCTGAAAACAAATGAACGATTCTCTCTTCAGAAGAGGCCAAGACTGAAGAGCTCTGAAAATTGCACGGAGTTCCAAAATATTGATCGGTAATCTCACCTCCTGAGATTCCCAAACTCCTTGTGCCGTCAGAGATCCCCACACAGCTCCCCAACCTGTAAGACTTGCATCTGTTGAAATTACAGTCCAGGTCGGAAGAATAAAAGAAGCCCCCTGAATTAAACAATGGTGATCTGTCCACCACGTCAGAGAGTGTCGTATAATCGGTTTTAAAGATATTAATTGAGATATCTTTGTGTAATCCCTGCACCATTGATTCAGCATACAGAGCTGAAGAGGTCGCATGTGAAAACGAGCAAAGGGGATCGCGTCCGATGCAGCAGTCATAAGACCTAGAATTTCCATGCATAAGGCTACCGAAGGGAATGATTGTGACTGAAGGTTTCGACAAGCTGAAATCAATTTTAGACGTCTCTTGTCTGTCAAAGACAGAGTCATGGACACTGAATCTATCTGGAAACCCAGAAAGGTTACCCTTGTCTGAGGAATCAATGAACTTTTTAGTGAATTGATCCTCCAACCATGATCTTGAAGAAACAACACAAGTCGATTCGTATGAGATTCTGCTAAATGTAAAGACTGAGCAAGTACCAAGATATCGTCCAAATAAGGAAATACCACAATACCCTGTTCTCTGATTACAGACAGAAGGGCACCGAGAACCTTTGTAAAAATTCTTGGGGCTGTAGCTAGGCCAAACGGCAGAGCCACAAACTGGTAATGCTTGTCCAGGAAAGAGAATCTCAGGAACTGATAGTGATCTGGATGAATCGGAATATGTAGATATGCATCCTGTAAATCTATTGTGGACATATAATGCCCTTGCTGAACAAAAGGCAAGATAGTCCTTACAGTTACCATTTTCAATGTTGGTATCCTTACATAACGATTCAATATTTTTAGATCCAGAACTGGTCTGAAGGAATTCTCCTTCTTTGGTACAATGAAGAGATTCGAATAAAACCCCAGCCCCTGTTCCAGAACTGGAACTGGTATAATTACTCCAGCCAACTCTAGATCTGAAACACATTTCAGAAATAGAGCAGAGAGAGAAGGGCGCCTCCTAGTGTAGCCAATTATTTATAAAGGGAATGATGCAAAAGTAAGCATACTCACAATGTGGGGAGGCAGAGATAATGCCTAGGTGAACGGTCTGGGAACTTCACAGTGTCCCAGCTAACTGTGCACTATGCTGAGGGCTGCTCCTCCCAAACGCAGAAGAAATATCTGTAATCTGGAAATCAAGAGAGAAAACAAGAGGGCGACCCCTAGTGCAGATCAATAATGAACCAGTAGTAAATATCTGCTGGTGCTTGCGAATGGATACTCACAGACAGTATTGCACCCTATAGTGCAAATGTAGCAAACTAGGAATATTAAGGTGTCCTAGTACACATATCCACCCAAGAGGCACTATCGTGATGTCAGGTGAACTTCAGGTGTATAAGATGGACGTCAGGATGATCGAAAAAAAGAGAACTCCAGTATCGATATAAAAATGTTTAATTAAAAAGATAAAAGTGAACATACACAGATCTACAATGACATCTGTTGTAAAATTGCTACGCGTTTTTGCCTGAGGAAAAAGCGTGGTTAACGCTTAGAAACGCGTAGCAATTTTACAACAGATGTCATTGTAGATCTGTGTATGTTCACTTTTATCTTTTTAATTAAACATTTTTATATCGATACTGGAGTTCTCTTTTTTTCGATCATCCTGACGTCCATCTTATACACCTGAAGTTCACCTGACATCACGATAGTGCCTCTTGGGTGGATATGTGTACTAGGACACCTTAATATTCCTAGTTTGCTACATTTGCACTATAGGGTGCAATACTGTCTGTGAGTATCCATTCGCAAGCACCAGCAGATATTTACTACTGGTTCATTATTGATCTGCACTAGGGGTCGCCCTCTTGTTTTCTCTCTTGATTTCCACATTTCAGAAATGCTTGAGCTTTCACTGGATTTACTGGGACACGGGAAAGAAAAAATCTCTTTGCAGGAGGTCTTATCTTGAAACCAATTCTGTACCCTTCTGAGACAATGTTCTGAATCCAAAGATTGTGAACAGAATTGATCCAAATTTCTTTGAAAAAACATAACCTGCCCCCTACCAGCTGAGCTGGAATGAGGGCCGCACCTTCATGTGGACTTAGAAGCTGGCTTTGCTTTTCTAGAAGGCTTGGATTTATTCCAGACTGGAGATGGTTTCCAAACTGAAACTGCTCCTGAGGAAGAAGGATCAGGCTTTTGTTCTTTGTTGAAACGAAAGGAACGAAAACGATTATTAGCCCTGTTTTTACCCTTAGATTTTTTATCCTGTGGTAAAAAAGTTCCTTTCCCACCAGTAACAGTTGAGATAATAGAATCCAACTGAGAACCAAATAATTTGTTACCCTGGAAAGAAATGGAAAGTAGAGTCGATTTAGAAGACATATCAGCATTCCAAGTTTTAAGCCATAAAGCTCTTCTAGCTAAAATAGCTAGAGACATAAACCTGACATCAACTCTGATAATATCAAAAATGGCATCACAGATAAAATTATTAGCATGTTGCAGAAGAATAATAATATTATGAGAATCATGATCTGTTACTTGTTGCGCTAAAGTTTCCAACCAAAAAGTTGAAGCTGCAGCAACATCAGCCAATGATATAGCAGGTCTAAGAAGATTACCTGAACACAGATAAGATTTTCTTAGAAAGGATTCAATTTTCCTATCTAAAGGATTCTTAAACGAAGTACCATCTGACGTAGGAATAGTAGTACGTTTAGCAAGGGTAGAAATAGCCCCATCAACTTTAGGGATTTTGTCCCAAAATTCTAATCTATCAGATGGCACAGGATATAATTGCTTAAAACGTTTAGAAGGAGAAAATGAATTACCCAAATTATTCCATTCTCTGGAAATTACTTCAGAAATAGCACCAGGAACAGGAAAAACTTCTGGAATAACCACAGGAGATTTAAAGACCTTATCTAAACATTTAGATTTAGTATCAAGAGGACCAGAATCCTCAATTTCTAAAGCAATTAGTACTTCTTTAAGCAAAGAACGAATAAATTCCATTTTAAATAAATATGAAGATTTATCAGCATCAACCTCTGAGACAGAATCCTCTGAACCAGAAGAGTCATTAGAATCAGAATGATGATGTTCATTTAAAAATTCATCTGTATAAAGAGAAGTTTTAAAAGATTTTTTATGTTTACTAGAAGGAGGAATAACAGACATAGCCTTCTTAATGGATTCTGAAACAAAATCTCTTATGTTATCAGGAACACTCTGAACATTAGATGTTGATGGAACTGCAACAGGTAATGGTACATTACTAAAGGAAATATTATCTGCATTAACAAGTTTGTCATGACAATTAGTACAAACAACAGCTGGAGGAACAGCTACCAAAAGTTTACAGCAGATACACTTAGCTTTGGTAGTTCCAGCACCAGACAGCGATTTTCCTGAAGTATCTTCTGACTCGGATGCAACGTGAGACATCTTGCAATATGTAAGAGAAAAAAACAACATATAAAGCAAAATTGATCAAATTCCTTAAATGACAGTTTCAGGAATGGGAAAAAATGCCAAGAAACAAGCTTCTAGCAACCAGAAGCAATGAAAAATGAGACTTAAATAATGTGGAGACAAAAGCGACGCCCATATTTTTTTAGCGCCAAATAAGACGCCCACATTATTTGGCGCCTAAATGCTTTTGGCGCCAAAAATGACGCCACATCCGGAACGCCGACATTTTTGGCGCAAAAGAAAGTAAAAAAATGACGTAACTTCCGGCGACACGTATGACGCCGGAAACAGAAAAGATTTTTTCAGCCAAAAAAGTCCGCGCCAAGAATGACGCAATAAAATGAAGCATTTTCAGCCCCCGCGAGCCTAACAGCCCACAGGGAAAAAGTCAAATTTTAAAGGTAAGAAAAAATGATTGATTCAAATGCATAATCCCAAATATGAAACTGACTGTCTGAAAATAAGGAATGTTGAACATCCTGAGTCAAGGCAAATAAATGTTTGAATACATATATTTAGAACTTTATAAAAAAAGTGCCCAACCATAGCTTAGAGTGTCACAGAAAATAAGACTTACTTACCCCAGGACACTCATCTACATGTTTGTAGAAAGCCAAACCAGTACTGAAACGAAAATCAGCAGAGGTAATGGTATATTTATAAGAGTATATCGTCGATCTGAAAAGGGAGGTAAGAGATGAATCTCTACGACCGATAACAGAGAACCTATGAAATAGACCCCGTAGAAGGAGATCATTGCATTCAAATAGGCAATACTCTCCTCACATCCCTCTGACATTCACTGCACGCTGAGAGGAAAACCGGGCTCCAACCTGCTGCGGAGCGCATATCAACGTAGAATCTAGCACAAACTTACTTCACCACCTCCATAGGAGGCAAAGTTTGTAAAACTGATTTGTGGGTGTGGTGAGGGGTGTATTTATAGGCATTTTGAGGTTTGGGAAACTTTGCCCCTCCTGGTAGGAATGTATATCCCATACGTCACTAGCTCATGGACTCTTGCTAATTACATGAAAGAAACCCCTTTATCAAAACTACTTGGGACTCGAAAAGATTTGGATTTTGGAATATGTGCATCTTTATAATAGGAACGTTTAACACCTTAACGACCAAGGACGTGTCAGGCATGTCCTACAAAAAAAATACCCTTAAGGACCAAGGACATGCCTGACACATCCTCTGGGGTTTCAAGTGGTGGAAGCGAGATCTCTTCCAGCCACTTTCATGGTATTGCTGTAATGCCTCGATATTGACCTTTTGTTGCACACCGATGCAGAGAGAGCCACTCTGTGGCCCTCTCTGCATCGGCCAGCAATGATGCCGATCGTTGGTGGGTGGGAGCCATTGCAGGGAGGTGGATGGGCAGCCCATCACTGGTGAACTTACGGCCAGCAGTGTGAAGTCACTCGCCGGTGCGCGCAGGAGCTTTCTGCCAGTACTAAAGATGGCAGTGACAATAATGAGGTGGGGGAGGGAAGATAGCTGTTTGAGGGGGGGTCAGGGAGGGATCAAGGAGAGGGGTGTGTCAGGTGGGAGGCTGAACTCTACACTAAAGCTAAAATTAACCCTTCAAACTCCCTACAAGCTACATAATTAACCCCTTCACTGCTGGGCATAATACAAGTGTGGTGCGCAGAGGCATTTAGCTGCCTTTTAATTACCAAAAAGCAATGCCAAAGCCATATATGTCTACTATTTCTGAACATAGGGGATTCCAAAGAAGCATTTACAACCATTTGTGCCATAATTGCACAAGCTGTTTGTAAATAATTTCAGTGAGAAACCTAAAGTTAGTGAAAAAGTTAATGATTTTTTTCATTTGACGGTGAAATGGTGGCATAAAATATATCAAAATGGGCCTAGATCAATACTTTGTGTTGTCTACTACACTAAAGCTAAAATTAACCCTACAAGCTACTTAATTAACCCCTTTACTGCTGGGCATAATACAAGTGTGGTGCGCAGCAGCAATTAGCGGCCTTCTAATTACCAAAAAGTAATGCCAAAGCCATAAATGTTTGCTATTTCTGAAAAAAGGGGATCCCAGAGAAGCATTTACAACCATGTGTGCCATAATTGCACAAGTTGTTTGTAAATAATTTCATTGAGAAACCTAAAGTTTGTGAAAAAGTTAGTAAAAAAGTTTACTTTTTTTTTTTTATTTGATCGCATTTGGCAGTGAAATGGTGGCATTAAATATACCAAAATGGGCCTAGATCAATACTTTGGGTTGTCTACTAAAAAAATATATACATGTAAAGGGTTATTCAGGGATTTCTGACAGATATCATTGTTTTAATGTAACTATTGCTAATTTTGAAAAAAAATGGTTTGGAAATTGCAAAGAGCTACTTGTATTTAATGCCCTATAACTTGCAAAAAAAAAAGCAAAAAACATGTAAACATTGGGTATTTCTAAACTCAGGACAAAATTTAGAAACTATTTGGCATGGATGTTTTTTGATGGTTGTAGATTTTTTCATCATATTTTATAATTATAGTAAATTATAAGATATGATGAAAATAATGGTATCTTTAGAAAGTCCATTTAATGGCGAGAAAAACGGTATATAATATGTGCAGTTACAGTAAATGAGTAAGAGGGAAATTACAGCTAAACACAAACACTGCAGAAATTTAAAAATAGCCCTGGTCCCAAACGGTCAACAAATGGAAAAGTGGTCTGGTCACGAAAGGGTTAAAGAGGGGATGGAACCAAGTGTAAAAAAAACGTATGTCATTTAGGCAATATTTACATGTCATACTATAGATTAAATCAAAGAAGAGCAGTCGAACAGTTCGAATAAAATCCAAAATATTTATTGATATGCATTAAAATACATGGAAGGAAGCCAAGATTCAAATGGGTGAGCGTAGCACTGTCTGGCTTACGCGTTTGGCTTTTCTTATGTGATCTACCTCATTGAATGCACTATTTGCAATTTACAGTACGTGGGGCTTACGAGTAGAGATGTCAATTACCGTATACGGGAACATTTGTCTACCATCTCTAGGGGCAAATCATCAACCCCACTTGTGCAACATTTTGCAATCAAGCATAATAGTAACATGCATTCTTTTAGATGGTTTGCAATAGAAAAAATAAAAGCACCTAAGAGAGGAGGTGACTTGGACCAGATTTTAGCAAAAAGGGAAATGTATTGGATCTTCAGATTGGGCACTCGCATACCCCAAGGTCTTAATTCAAAATACGACCTTATAAATTATTGGGAGTAATTCGTTTGCGGAGTCTCCCTGGAGATCCACTACAGAGATGCTGATATGTATCACTAATTGATTTGATATCCTTTTTTAGCAATATTGTTTCCAGGGGTTAGTATTATATGTTTGATTATATATATTTTCAGTTTTGGCATCACCCTGTGTATTTCTGAACGTTTATATTAACATATTCTATGCTTTATATATTTTTCACACGATATATGCAACTTTATTTTGTATTCTGATATCTGCATATTGTTCGTTATTATCTAATACTAGATGCCTGTTCACATAACCTTATGTTCACTCCGGTAGTTGTTACTTGTAGTCATGGTACTCAATTAAATAATTGGGAACAGCGTAACTAATTAACCGCAACCAATACGGTTGCCTTTTAGTATTTTTAAAATGACTCAGGTGATCCTAGCACTATTGGCTATGACTACTGTGTAAGCCGAAACGCGTAATCCAGACAGTGATACACTCCCCAATTTGGATCTATGCTTCCTTCCATGTATTTTAATGCATATTACTAAATATTTTGGATTTTATTCAAACTGTCCGACTCCTCTTCTTTGATTTACTCATTCCACCAAAGTGACAGCTTGTTCAAGGCACATAAGCACAGTCCGCTGTTATTCACCAGCTCCGAGGCTATAGGATACGTCATTGGAATGTCATTGGATCGTCACTGTTGCTGCAAACCAGGATTGGCTGATGATCGTTATGGTCCGTTCGCACAGGGGTGAGAAGCCTAACGAACAACGCATAGCGTTTGGCGAGGGATCGCACTGACTGTTGGGTCTCATCTGAGCATGGTAACCTACTTTCCAGCATTTTCGCTTTGTTTTCCAGTGGTTTGCATGTGGCAACAACGTGACTGTTTACAGGACTTTTGACCAACAAGTTGGTATTATAGCCTTACGGAGCTATAAGTCTTGGTGGCCTAACAGACCGTTTGCTTAATTGTATACTAGACCTTTAGACGTATATTAACAGGTCTTATCCACTGTTCCCCTTCACTTTGTTTACATACTATAGATTATACAAGCAACCTAAAGATAGTATTCCAGTGTTGACCTGTTTGCACATATGCGGCAACTCTTCTTCAGTTACCTGAAGTGAAACTTAGGTGCAAAAATGGCAGCACCTATAATTAGAGGGAGTTGCATGAAATGTATTTAGTGTTTAATATCCTGTTAAGGAGTTAAAAGTGGCGTAAGGTGCGGAGTATAAAGAATAATTTTGCCCCAGGGCCAGCGATTTCTACTTACACCTCTTACAGCAGGAGCTAATCAGGATAAAGGTCCCCACAAAAAGGAAATCCCCTGACAAGCTTGTCAAATCCTTTTTTTGACTCTTTCTTTTTCTCCGTTATAAAGAGACATTAAACAACTAGATATAATGTGTATTCAAACAAAGATTAGACTGAGAATAATATTTAGAGGTCATTTTAAAATTATATCTGTCAAATTACATATTTGAATAGAAACATATTTGCAATATAAATGTATTGGCAAAAATGCTTCTAGTAAATATCACTGTTTTAGTGGTAATGTTTTTTTCTGCACGTGCATGTGAATCAAAGCTATATATTATCAGTGCACCAACATTTTAAATACTGCAGCTACTCAGGGCACCAGTGGGGGCTTGTATAATGTCAGCAATTAACAAATTGAGTCATTACCAGATGGAACAAGCACCTTAGTCTCTCTGAGCAAGTGCTGAGTTTAAATGCTGGTGCACGGCGCATATTTAAATACTTTGAAACAGCTATAGATTTCATAAGAAGCATTTTTGCTAATACATAAATTTTTTTGACTCTTTATTTTTCTCCGTTATAAAGAGACATTAAACAACTAGACGTATATTAACAGGTCTTATCCACTGTTCCCCTTCACTTTGTTTACATACTATAGATTATACAAGCAACCTAAAGATAGTTTTACAGTGTATAATTTTAAATTCCTCTCTGAGAGAGCGCATGTGCACATGTGCACATGCGCAAAGTGCATCAGGTCTGTTGGAGTCCTTTGTTGAGCTGATTTACTCCATTTACCTTTATTAATAGAATAGTTGGTTTACAACAGGTGGTGTCCTCGCCATTTTCTTTGTTACTTTGTAAATACTTTTGTATACATTTTAGTACCCTCAAAAGATAGTACAGTACTATAATTAGAAAGGTAATATTTGTTATTTTAAATAAATATAGACTATTATTTGAATTATTTTAGAAAAACAAAACAAAACTAAAGACACAGGCAGAGAAGATAATGACTTACAGGCAGGGAAAAATAGTAATTTTTGATATTTTTTTGGGGGGGATTTTGGAATTCCAGATGTGTTCCTGTATTTAATATATAAAGCAACTTTGCTGTGTAGGGCGAAGTAAGCAGCAAGCAGGGGCACTTTAACAATTAAATTCTGCAGCCAATATAAATCACATTACGCTACTTTCTGCGTTTAGCATCTTACAATCGCCCTATATTCGTATGCATGTGTTTTTCTATGAGGGTTTTTAGTATTTTGTTACGACCTCGCCACCTTTTCATTTGCGAGAAAAAACAATGAGAACTTTTGGGTAGGAAATATTCAATTATGCTGAGATTTGAGAGACAATTTCATACACGCCAATGGAACACTCGTGTTCAGTCCATTTTATGAAAAAACAACAATCACACTTTGTAGTTTGTACTTAAATGTTTGACTTTTTATGTGTAGTTTTCACATCCAGTGTACCTCAATTAGGATTTATGCTGTGCCTATTTAATACAATTTATTCCTGTATAACTTACAAACATATTTTAAGTTTTTTGATAAAATACAATTTTTGGCAAACAATGTTGTTATTCTTTTGGATGCACCTTAACAATACATTTTTTTCCTGTGTATATTTGTGTGAATGGTTAATTTATTTGTTTTGTATGATTTTGAAATTATGAATTTAATTGAGAACTTTTGTAATGTATGCATCTCCTTCCCATAGCAAAAAGCAGTATACGCCCCTTAGCGAGACACCCTTATATAATAGGATCCAACATTGTTAGTATCAGCTTGTTTTAAAGTGATGGTAAATCCTAGCATTTGTGGAACGCTAGGATTTACTATTGGAACAAATAAAGGGGACTTTCAATCATGAAGTATAAAATACTTCATGCTGAAAGTTCCTTTATTTGTTTGAAGCATTCACCAAACTCAGCTCCTCAGGAAGCCCACGGCTGAATGCTATTTTGCTGATAGGTGAAGTTTCCACCTCTTAGCCAATAGCTGTGTGGGCTATCCGGCTTGGCACCAGTTGGAACACACGTCTATTGGCTAAGAGGTGGAAACGTCACCTCTCAGCAAAATAGCGTTCAGCCGTGGGCTGCCTGAGGAGCTCAGTGCAGCAAACGCTTCAAACAAATAAAGGATCTTTCAGTATGAAGTATTTTATACTTCATGACTGAAAGTCCCCTTTATTTGTTCCAGTGGTAAAATCCTAGCGTTTCACAAATGCTTGGATTTACCATCACTTTAAATGTCTGTATACAGGCATTCAAAATATTTTGATATGTTTACTTAGCAACAAGTTGATGTTAAGTTTCCTTTATACTAGTAAGTAAATTCATTATTACTTAATAATAACTAAAGTAATAAAAAAAAAAAATAACACAATAAATACATCATCTAATCCTGTAACAACTCTAATCCAAAACTTATATCTTCAGCAATCTAATAATTGTATCTTTTACTATAAAAAAATTAGACAGGAACAAAGCTATTGTTGCCATTGGACAATATGTATCTTATCAATTTGAGTGACAAGTCTGTGTCTTCAGTTATCTGCAGAAGAAAAGCTGTTGGACAGCACCATGACTCTAACAGGTCAAACAGGGACAATGTCCTTTGTGTCTCAAGTGACCTAGGCAGAAGGGAATCTAAAGAGTGTCCTAGAGCCCTTGTCCCAGGAAAGTATCTAGAGGTCAAGGGGAACAGCAGCTGCTCCCTGACTTGTCACTCAACTGAAGCCTACACAAGCAGTAGTTTTTTGTCTGCTCTGTATCTTTCTAAGCACAGCACAGGTGCAGCTGCGTGATTCATACATAGCATGTTTGGCACGTTCATTCTGGGCTATAGTCTGGGGTAACACACATGACCTTTTTTTACATAATAAAATGGCAGTTGGTAAACAGAGAGAGATAAATTGTTGGTAGCTTTATATGTGCACTGTAAGAAAGATATAGATCCAAAAATGTTATAGCTTAAAATTTAATGTTTCCAAAAGTTATTCCTCTATTAAATGACAATTTATATAAAGTTCATGCTGGGAGATAGGATTGAGGTTACTTCTCTTTCAATAGTGAAATCATACCCATTGCATTTAGTGAAGATAGAGAAGGCTGGAGACCTAACTACAATGCCCTGAGACCCTGGGTCTGATTGTATCTATCTATCTATCTATCTATCCACCCATCATCTATCTATCGATCTTCTATCCATCCTCAAAATCATTAGACAGAGCGGAATGTATATTATTACTATTGCTTACAACTTTAGTTAACATTTTTTGCACCAGGATCCTATGTTGAATAGGTCCACTACTGTGCCAGATGTTCAGTTATTAACCACTACCAATAGTTTTCTCTGCATGGGAACATTTTGTTGAACTTCTTTAGCTGAAAACCCTTTTGATATGACATTCTGCCTTCATCTTGAGAAGCATTAATCTTTTTGTTGGGGGGGAGGGGGGTTCAAGGGATATAGTTTAGGTTTTGTTCATAATATATTTTCTCATCTGACAAGACTAAAACGATGCAACGTTCATCAGAATATTTTTCATTCATTTAGGTTTAAGAAACCAGTTCATTCCTACAATTTTGTAGTTTTCAGATACCAGTTCCGATTTTCTCATCTGTGTCAAATGTCATTCGAATTCAGACCACCACAATAAAAAGAAGACTACAAAGATGCAATGTTCCTCAGAATCCTTTTTGTCGAGTTTAGCTTTCGTGAATAAAATGTTCTCATCTGAAAAAACTGAAATGATGCAATGTTGGTCAGAATATGTTTTTTTGTTCATTTCGGTTTCAGATACCAGTTTGTTCAACTTCATTATATGTTCTTGTCTGTATTTTCGCTTCTAGTTCAAATGAGTTTGGGTTTCACAGGTTTCATTTTGTTTATAAAGCATCTCTCCTGTTGTCTATTCTATTATACTTCGGCAAAAAAGGCTAGGCATTCTATAAAATCCCTAGGTAAAGTATTTAAGGTCAAAATGAAATCATCTCATTTCACACTTTTACCAAAATATGCTGGGCATTGTACAGAATACCTAATACCTGAGTTTCTAACGTTGCCTGTAATATATATATACAGTATATATATATATATATATATATATATATATATATATATATATATATACAGCGTATATATATATATATATATATATATATATACTTACGCACACACACACATATATATATATATATATATATATAGTTTTATATTTTTACTTAAACACACACACACATATATATATATATATATATACATACATACAGTATATATATATATATATATATATATATATATATACTGTATGTATGTATATATATATATATATATATATATGTATTGGTCTGTCTTTCTATCTATCTATCCAATTTCCATTCTAAAACTAGTTTATTAATTATGTCTGAAAATCCCTGGGTGATTATGATTATTATAGCATCTGTATGGCCTAGCAAATGTAAATATATAAAATGGTAAAACTTCCTGCATTCTTCAAGGACTTTAACAATAATGTTGTCTGCTTCCTCTGAATTGCTTTACTGGGCTCCTGATTGTGACTTGTGAACTTAAAAGAAAAGGTTGGAATACCAGTGGTTTATGGTCCGTGGTAGACATGGATAGTTTAGTGGTCCAGGAATATAGCAAGTTAGTATTGTTTTGTCCCTGGTTGATGATCTATGAAAAAACTAACAAAGGCTGGCTAGGGACACTGATGTAATATACAACCTATTGATTTTACAGCCTATTGTTGCCAAGCACTGTTAACCAGCTAAAGGGACATAAAATGTATTGTCAGCCATTGACCAATAGATAGATAGATAGATACCTAGGTATTTTCTGCACTTCTTGTTTGTTTTATTTTTAATTAAAAGGGACACAAAACCCAAAAATTTTATTTTTGTGATTCAGACAGAGCATATAATTTTAGAGAACTTTACAATTTACTTGTATTATGGAATTTGCTTCTTTCTCATGGTATTCTCTGTCGAAGAGATTCCTAGGAATGCAGAGTACACTGGAGCAGTACATGACAAAAAATAGTGCTGCCAACTAGTGCTCTTGTAAATATATAACATTCTTGTAAAACAGCTGCTATATAATGCTGCCATCTAGTGCTCTTGTAAATATATAACATTCTTGTAAAACAGCTGCTATATAGTGCTGCCATCTAGTGCTCTTGTAAATATATAACATTCTTGTAAAACAGCTGCTATATAATGCTGCCATCTAGTGCTCTTGTAAATATATAACATTCTTGTAAAACAGCTGCTATATAATGCTGCCATCTAGTGCTCTTGTAAATATATAACATTCTTGTAAAACAGCTGCTATATAGTGCTGCCATCTAGTGCTCTTGTAAATATATAACATTCTTGTAAAACAGCTGCTATATAGTGCTGCCATCTAGTGCTCTTGTAAATATATAACATTCTTGTAAAACAGCTGCTATATAATGCTGCCATCTAGTGCTCTTGTAAATATATAACATTCTTGTAAAACAGCTGCTATATAGTGCTGCCATCTAGTGCTCTTGTAAATATATAAAATTCTTGTAAAACAGCTGCTATATAGTGCTGCCATCTAGTGCTCTTGTAAATATATAACATTCTTGTAAAACAGCTGCTATATAGTGCTGCCATCTAGTGCTCTTGTAAATATATAACATTCTTGTAAAACAGCTGCTATATAGTGCTGCCATCTAGTGCTCTTGTAAATATATAACATTCTTGTAAAACAGCTGCTATATAGTGCTGCCATCTAGTGCTCTTGTAAATATATAACATTCTTGTAAAACAGCTGCTATATAGTGCTGCCATCTAGTGCTCTTGTAAATATATAACATTCTTGTAAAACAGCTGCTATATAGTGCTGCCATCTAGTGCTCTTGTAAATATATAACATTCTTGTAAAACAGCTGCTATATAGTGCTGCAGAGACATACACGCAACTAAGCTTACTTCTATGATCTAATCTACTTAATTCTCTTATTATACATTGTTGAAAAACATACCTAGGTATGGTGAACAGGAAAAGCAGAGCACTACTGGGACCTAGCTGGTGATTGGTGACTACACACTTTTGTCTTTTGTCAGTGGCTCACCAGATGTGTTCAGCTAGCTCCTAGTAGTGTATTAATAATCTGGAGCAAACTCTCAGGGCCATACTTTAAACTTGTAATACATGCCCAAGTTAGCATGGTCGCAATATTGTGCCCCTGCTAACGTTAGAGCACCACTTGTAATCTAACCCTATTATTTTTGCCCCTTTATGGCCATGTAAGTATCGTTTTACTATGCTTGTGCTGTAGCAGTTTCTTTCGTCAAGAATGCACATCTGTCACATGTGACTAAGATGTGTGCACGTGCATCTGATACTTTTGAATGCTTGTGAGCCAGAAGTGCCACATTTAGATACATTTGTATACAATTTACCTGTATGTGCTAGGAAGCTCTGTGAACACAAAATGTTTTCACACAACATGTGATTACTTTTATCAGTAGCATTTTTGGAAGCATAAATGTATTACAAAAATACTTCTATTTAAAGTGAATATAAAGTTTAATGAATGAGTGCCCGGTTTTTAAAAATACTGTTAAAAACAGGGCCACTTTCATTCATTAAACTTTACATTGCAGCGTTTTTTTCAAATACTTACCTTATTTCTTTATAAAAACAGCCCAGCGATCTTCCGCCCGCAGCTCCTGCGTTACTTAGCACAGCAATGATGAATCCGGCTTCCTCCAATCATTGCGTGCACCCAAAGGCATCCAGCTCGTGAGGCTATGCAATGATTGGAGGAAGCCGGACGGAAGATCGCCAGTCTAGTTTCATAATGAAAAAGATATTTGAAAAAAGATGCTTAAATGTAAAGTTTAATGAATGAAAGTGCTGTTTTTATTAGAATTTAAAAAACCGGACACTTTCTCATTAAACTGGACATTCACTTTAAATCTGAAATGCACTACTGTGAATTTCAAATTATAATTTAATTTTCCATTAACGGATCATCATGAATGCACGGCATGTATTTGTATATATCTAATTATACTGTCCTCTAAAGGTCTCAAAGGGTTAAAGCCAGACATGGACTGCCATTATTCAGGTGATGATGCTTCACTGAGAAATGTGAGATGGGTAGATTGTAAAAACCTTTAATACTGCAGAAGGTCAATCTATACCCAACAAGCTGGTTCCCAGACCCTAGTGATGCTGTTAATCTAGTAAAAGATTTACACACTCAGTTTCAGGCACTGAGCATCAGTTTAAACCATCTGCTATGCTTCCTTGCTCTCTGAAATATTGACTAAATTGACTTTTACAGCAGCATCTGCCGAGCTACCTACACATATCTGGCTCAGCATTAAAGGGATAGCAAAATCAAAATTAAACTTAAATGGACTGGATAGAGCATGACATTTTAAACACCTTTTTATTTTACTTCTGTTATCAATGTTGCTTAGTTCTCTTGTTATCCTTTGTTAAAGAGTACTCCTAGGTGAGCTCAGGAGTATGCACGTGTCTTTAGAGATCTGGAAGCAGTGTTTGTAACATTGTATATAGCAATGTTATACATAGTTACAAACACTGCTGCCAGACAGCTAGATTACAAGTTGTGCGGTATGGTGCAGTGCGGCTTTACCACTGAAAAATTGGCCATTGCGCACGGAATATGCAGGTCTCCCGTATTACAAGTCACTGTGGTTTGGCTATACCGCTAGCATTTTAGCCTTTACACAACTCTCCATTCCGAACTCAAAAAATAACTTTTGAGTGCAGGATTTTCATAGCTCTGTATTACAGGTGGTCCGGCTAAAATGCTTGCGTTATATCTTATACCGCAACAATCCATTCCGAGAGCTGAGACCAGTAGTTATGGATTTTGCGAAACAAAAATGTTTCACAAAACTCATAATAAAAATGTTACAAAGTTCACTAACACCATAAATTACCTATTAACCCCTAAACCGACATCTCCAGCATCGAAAATACTATATAAAACCTATTAACACCTAATTCGCCACCCACCCACATCGCCAACACTAAATTAAAGTATTAACCCCTAATCTGCCACCCATCCACATCGCCAACACTAAATAAACCTATCAACCCCTAAACTGCCGGCCCCCCACATTGCAAGACACTAAATGAAATTATTAACCCCTAAACCTAACACCCCCTAACTTTAAATTAATTTACAATATAACTACCTTAAAATAAACAAAAACTTACCTGTTAAATAAAATAAACCTAAGCTTAAACTATAAATTAACCTAACATTACTATTTTAAATAAAACACCTAAGTTACAAAAATAAAAAAATACTAACACTACAAAAAAATATAAAAAAAAATAACATTACCAAAAAACCCCACTAACATTACAAAAAATAATAAACAAAATTATCCAAAATAATAAAAATTAAACTTAATCTGATAGCCCTACAAAAAAGCCACCCCAAATTACAAAACACCCCCTAATCTATCAATAAACTACCAATAGCCCTTAAATGGGCCTTTTGTATGGCATTGCCCTAAGTTAAACAGCTCTTTTACATGATAAAATGACAAAAAAAAACCACCCAACCAACCCCCCAAAATAAAAAAAAAACTAAGTCTAAATAAAACCTAAGCTACCCATTACCCCTAAAGGAGCATTTGTATGGAAATTGCCCTTAAAAGGGCAATCAGCTCTTTTGCGCACATTAAATTGAAAAAGCCCTAATCTAAAAAAAAACAACAAAATAGATACTCACCGTTCCTAAAGTCCAGCGGTGAAAGACTTCATCCATGCGGCTCCATCTTCATCCATCGCAGGACCATATTCTATCTTCTTCCCGGAGGTGCGGAGAGGTCTTCCAGGTAGTAACACACAAACACAGAGACACACGCACACATAAGGATTCACATATAGACACTCTAGCAGACACACAAAGAAACACAAAAACACACTCAGACACCCACACAAACACTCAGCACTTGTTTACATTGACCTGACAAGTAATGAGGTAGACTACAGTTTTGTCAAAAAAGGAGATTTACAAGACAAAATATGGAATTCTGATTATCTTTTTGTCAAGGAAGATGCCAACTAAATGATGACAACAGCATGCAGTGGCTGAAAGGAAGGGCCCTGAACTGCCTAAACAATAATTTAAAGGTTAAGTGGTGGATTGGTGACTTCCAGAAAGGTCTCATTAGTCTCAAAGTCTGTAGAAAGATGAGAATAATCAGTAGTAAGGTCAAAATGTCCTAAAAAGAACAGACAATGGCCACACACACACACAATCTTGCACATACACCCAAGGAAAAACCCACAGAGACAGCCTCAGAAAACACACAAAGACATACACACTCACAGACACCCACGAAAAACACACAGACATACACACACACACACACACACACACACACACACACACACAGAGACACACACAGAAAACACACAAAGACATAAACACACACCCTCACAGAGACATCCACAGAAAATGCACAAAAACAGACACACAAACTCTCACAGAGAGATCCACAGAAAAACAAATACATACACACTCAAAACATAAACACAGACATCCACATAAACACTAACAGCAGGTAAAATTTCTGCACATTGCCATCCCCTAAATCAACAGTGTGTGACATGCATGATAAAAAAAATAGCAGAATTTTTAAAGAATCATATATGTAAATGTGCAAACAAAAATACTTCTGTGAATTCAAAATTTGAGAGGTCCAATCAAGGAAAGATGATGAATTAACAATGACACAATTATTTCACAAATTAGAAGATGCACTAAAACGTGAACACAGACACTGGTGGAACATTGATACTCTTAAAAAGTATAAAAACAAAGGTCAGATAACCAGAGGTTTAAGGTTATCCAAATTGTGCTCTTTTACATATGATGAAGATTTAACCAAAAAATGGCAAAATTAATTAACTATTTGTTCATTTAAATTAATAGATTTGCTTATTGAGTTTAGAGAATCCCTTTTAAGTAATACTGAAGCAGAAATTGAGAAACTACAATTATTATTGGGTAAATTTGAACAGAATTCTGAATATATCAGTAAAAATAAGGAGGTTTTAGAGAAATCTGAAATTTTCCAAAAAAAAAAAATTAGAATTAAAATTAAAAAGCTAGCTAGAGACGAAAAGGACTATTTAGAAGGTTGCATATATAATACAAGCAATGCAAATGTTCAAATGGAGGATATCTCTAGCGAGGAGACTTTAGAACAAAAAGATTATTCAGGCTTTGAGAATAAAACAACTGAAAATAAATGGGTTAAGATAAACTATAAAAAAACCAAAGATAAAAAGAAAAATATTGTTGCTAATCACAATCAAAGGTATGATCTTCAGTCTCCTGGTCCTTCAAAAAATACTAACTATTCATGGAGAAATAAGAATACAAATAAACTTAACCATGATACACAGTATAGTACCAGGAGATTGAATGACAACCAATATTCACCAAGAGTTTTCTTTAATGACAGACAAAATGAATATAGACATTATGATAAGGGTGGCAAATACTATTCAACACCACCACAAAATAGAAATAAGTCTAATTATTTCCACCAGCAAAGATGGGAAAATAAGAAACCAGAATGGAGGTCAGAAGAATCACGGGGTTTTCAGTCAGACAACAAGAGAAGCAAATATCACATCACATGCACCTATATGCCTAAAAAAATTAGAAAGAGCCCCTATAAAAGAGGATTATATAAGACCTTTAACCCCAAAAAAATGGTCATACGCAAACGTGGCAGCAGAGGTAGAGCTAAGTCTACCAAAAAGAAGAAACTTGAGAGAATGAAAGAAGGTATTTTCAATCTCTCAAGCCATATTCTTACAAATGAGGAAATCTGCGTATTAAATAGGGGCCTTTCTTTTTGTTCTTCAAACGAACATAATTTGTTTGAACTCTTTGTAGACCTAAATAGGTTTGTAAGGAAGTTGTCTATGCAAAGATATTTTTGTGACAAAAAACTAGACAGCACCAAACAGAATTCAATTATCACTGATAGTATGCCAGAAAGACCAAATGAAGATATAATATACTATGAACCAGAGGATCTGTGTAATGTTTTATTTGACGAGTACATACACTCTAACTTAATGTTAAGATCAAATTTCAATCCCCCAATGACCAGTCCATATATTTCCCTATTTCAAAATTTAGTCTTGCAAGAATTTGGTGCTCTTGAAAAGAAAGTGAGGAATTCTAGTTTAAATATGTACGAAATCAAAGCACTATCAAGGCTAGCCAATAAAGAGGATTTGGTGATAAGAAAGGCGGATAAGGGGGGGGGGGGTTGTATTGCAAAATATGTCTGATTATTTACAAGAAGCAGACAGGATACTATTAGACCTAGAATATTATAAAAAGCTTACCTGTAATCCCACTAAGACATATCTAACAAGTCTAATAAAAATTGTATATGGGGGGGATTCTAACAAAGAAAGAAAAAGAATACTTAGTACCAATGTCTCCTAACTTAGTGTATTACTACCACCTCCCTAAAGTCCACAAATGTACCATAAGTCCACCAGGTAGACCCATTATTTCGGGCATAGGGAGTCTGACAAGTAATTTGTCCGAATATGTGGATCAGTTTTTAAAAAAAACAGTAAAGGGTTTACCTTCTTATATTAAGGATACTCCGGACCTCATTGCCAAGTTATCAAAAATTGAAAAGGCAGGATGAAATTTACTTTGGTTTACTTGTGATGTAACCTCTCTTTATTCTAACATAGCACATCACTTAGGTTTAGATGCAGTTGACACCTATTTGAAAAGAGACCAATATTTACCTACAAAACAGAGATTATTTTTATTGGAGGCTATTATGTTTGTATTACAACACAACTATTTTGTTTACCAAGAACAATTTTTCTTGCAAATGAAAGGAACGGCCATGGGCACCAGATTTGCCCCTAGCTTTGCTAATTTATTTATGGGGGTATTTGAGGAAAATTACATCTATAACTCCCCCCTAGGGGCAAGTCTGGTGTTCTATGGCAGTTTTATAGATGATCTTATTTTCATTTGGGAAGGGACAGAAAGTAATGCTTTGGACTTTATTAAGTCGTTAAATGAGAATAATATGGGTATGAATTTTACACATAAAATCAGTATAGACCATATTGAATTTCTTGACCTGGTACTCTATTTCGATGAAGAAGGACATATAGCAACAAAAACTCATTTTAAAACAGTTGATACAAACAGCTATTTAAATTTTAAAAGTAACCACTACAAAGCGTGGAAAAAGAATATACCATATAACCAGTTTTCTAGAATCCGTCGAAATTGTACGGATCTAGCTGTATTTGATGAACAAGCAGAAATATTGAGAACTAGATTTTTGGAAAAAGAATATCCTAGGGATATAGTTGAGGAGGGTTTTTTGAAAGCAAGAAATAAAGATAGATCTCAATTCTTTGAAAAATCTAAGACAAAAGATATATCTGAACAAAATGGTCCTTATAAAGACAACAAAAACAAAAATAATAATCTTAGATTTATAACTAAATACACCTCTAACCATGATAAGATTGGGAGAATTGTCTACAAACATTGGAATATTTTACTTAGTGACCCTATATTGAAAAACTGTTTGGATAAAAATTCCATTTGCACTTTTAAAAGAGCACCTTCACTAAAAAATTGACTTGCTCCAAGTAAAGTAGTAATGAATAAATATGGAAAAAAGAAAGCTCCAATGGCCAAAAATTGGCTATCTGGAAAAAAGTTTTTTTTAAATGCAACCGGGCAAATTGTGGTCTGTGTGCCTTTACAACAGGAGAGAGATCCAAATTTGTATCCTTTTCAACAAAGGAGGAGTTTGAGATTCACACTCGGTTTTCTTGTGATTCCTCCTTTGTAATATACTTATTGGAGTGTAAATATGGCCTACAGTATGTGGGGAGAACCTGCAGACCCTTGAAAAAAAGATGGGCGGAACACATCAGAAATGTGAAAAATTCCTGTATGAAACACAGTGTTTCTAGACATGGAACTTGCTGTCATGATGGAAAGATATATATATATATATATAGCATTTTCCCTATTGAACAAATTGTCCCCAAATAAGGTATAAATAGACTAACTGATCTTAGACAAAGGGAAACGTTTTGGATATGGAAAATGAAAACTTTGAATCCATATAGTCTAAACGAGAATTTAGATATGGCTGCATTCAATTAAATAATCATTAAAAGTTGGTTACTAGACATATAGTAATTTAGAATTTATATTTAGTCATTTTCTAAATCTAAAAGTGGAGGTATTTTCATATAATGATTTTACATTACATCATTTATAGCCATCTATTGGTTATGACTAGTTACTTGAGATATGAGATTTTGTGGTATAATCTTACTATAGTTTTTGTGGGTAGAAGTTATTTTCTAACTAAGCCTTAATAGTTGAAGTAATATAATACCCATCAGCCCCCAATACCACACTATAGGTATTCACTATTAGGGAGGCACATAAAAACACCCCATTTATGAATTTTAATCCAATTGGACTCTTAGGTCATATTAATGATATTGGTGTTGGATAGATATACAAATATTATCAATTACTTTTCTATTAATTTCCACATCACAATGTGAGTTTTTATAATATATGTATACACCTTTATGTGAAATTTATAATATATTAGATACCATTATGTAAATGCATGTAGGAGATGCGCTCCAATCTGGGATGTACCTATGTTTTTACATCTTGGCGCATATATGCGCTTGGTATTAAGAATTTTGACATTCTTGTTATTATATAAAACAATCAAATCATATATGCATTTCACTTTATGTATTTGTGGAATTTCGCATATCGTTACGTTAAAGAATTTATTATATTTTTTCGTAATATTAAAATAATCAGTTCAGATTATATATGTTGCAATGATATCCCGAGATTGTGACTATTAACAGATGCACTACTATTAATGACACAAAGTTGCAGTTCGGTCATCAACAATTGCTTAGTAAATCTATAGATAGATAGGAACCTCTATGATTTGTGTGAAGCGGGTTACACACCCACTGTATGATTGGCGTAGCAATATAGGCATGAGCCAATCATATTGACATAGATACACACCCACCTATTGATTGGTATGACGTATTACTCCTACACGCATGCGCCCTTGTACGAGATAGACGCCGTGCTGGGCTATTTTAAGCTGTGAATGTTAAATGTTTTTATACACCTGAGGAAGCGGTCTAGACGACCGGGAAACGCGTTGTGGACATTATATGTTTTTAATAAACATTGTTTTTAACTTTTCACTTCAGGGCTTGAGAATATTATTACAGCACCAATATCCTGGGTAACCTAGCTGTTATCCCGTTAACACCTAATTGTTCAGCTGACACCAGAAGACGGCAAACTCGGTGGTGGGATTGAGACGATAAACAGCCATAGGGATCCCAGACTCTGTTTGCGAACAAGAGAGTGGCTGAAACAAGAGAGATTTCCAGTGCTACGATAGAGCAGCTACCTGGACAGCTGTTAATGCTCCAGAAGGCGTTTGTGGCACTTTTCAAGTGCTCAATTTCTTGTAAGTACGCTTAATATGATGCGAGGGGACTGATTTTATATGCTGATATACACTATGTGGGCGTCTTCTTCTTTTTCATCCTCTCTACAGATCTATTATACTTGATGCCTTCAAGTTGTGGAAGAAGCCTTTGCAGCCCCAATACGATTCGACTTTCACAAGTGGTTTTTAAGGTCCTGTTTGAATGAACTGACTGGGACTGATATTTCCCTTTTTATATTCATATATTTATATTTGTTTCTGAATATTGATATTTGTTCCTAGTTTTTATCACACGCAATCATTGTCAAGAATTGGGTTTTATTATTTGTGTTCTTATTGCAGTTGGGCACGAATATTTGTCTTAGTGCCCTTATATTTATTGCATTAATATTATTTTACAAGAGGCGCATCTGACTTTCATTTTTTTATTCAGCACTACTTCACATTCAGCATGTAGAAGTAAATGCTTAGAACTATTCCATACAAGTGGACAGCAGTGGAATGATGCAACTCTCATGAATACTTCTGGCTTTTTCTTTCACAGATACAAATGATAAATAATAAAATATTTAACATACCTATTTTTGGTATCATTATAGATAAAACAATCAGTACTCCCAAAACAGCAGGTTTCTAAAATAACCGATAGAGAGTTTAAAGGGACATAAAACCCCACATTTTTCTTTTCTTTCATGATTTAGATAAAGCATACTATTTTAAACAACTCTCCAATTTATTTCTATGATCAATTTTGCTTAATTCTCTTGATATCCCTTATTGAAGGATCAGCAATGCACTACTGGGAGCTAGTTGAACAAATTGAAAAGCTATTGATAAGAGGTATATATGTGCATCCACCAATCGGCAGCTAGCTCCCAGCTCCTGAGCCTACCAAGGTATGCTTTTAAACAATGGATACCAAGAGAATGAAGAAAATTAAATAATAAAATACTCTGTAAAATTCTGTACTCTATAAAAATAATGAAAGAAAACTTTGGTTTTCTGACCCTTTAAGAAAGTCCATCCCTATAGAGTTTCTCAAAGTTCCAAGTACAGTACTGAAATATCTGACCATACTTACTTCATAACTGAAACATCCAAGGGAACAAAACAAGAACCTGCAGAAAAAGATGAGGAACAAAAGATTATACTACTATTTGAGAAATATGCAGACTTTCAGAAAACTACATGATTATGAAGTCACCATAGACCTCACAAAAGAGGGCACCATATCAGCCACCACCCAGGATGGCAAAGACAAAAAAAATCCAGAAATGTTTCAGATCGTTAGTGTTTTATACCAGTGTTACTCAACGACGGTCCACAAGTACCCCCAACAGGCCTGGTTTTCAATATAGCTGAACCAGTGCACAGGTGAAATAATCAGCTGATCAGTAACCATGGTAACTAACCAGCTCTCACCCAAACTGATTATTTCACCTGTGCACTGGTTCAGCTATAATGAAAACGTGGCTTGTTGGAGTACTTCAGGACTGCGGTTGAGAAACAATGTTTTATACAATATTATGATAATATAGATTTATATACAATTACATTTGGCATAAGAAAAAAACAAATATTTGGTAACCTTTCAATTATGTATCGGTTAATTAATTCAAACAACAGAGATTTGCCATGGTTTGAATACTGTATTAAAATACAGCATAGAAAAAAATACATTCTGGGCCACAAAAGAGGAACGATTGATTAGCAACTGGAAAAAAAAAAGCACCTAATTTTAACATCATGGGAAGATAAAACTGTATCTGAGTTACTGAACTTTGATAAAACCAAATACTCTCACATCTGTGTGCTCTTGGAACAACATTGAGGCCAGGAAAAAAGCTTTTTTATGTTACAGATTCAAGGGTTTTGCAGTTAGTCACATACGTTTTCCTTTATAAAACCCAAAGAAAAAGAAAAAAGTTTCTTTCAACTAAAAAAAATAAGACATCTGTGAAGAAAAGTGTATTTCTGTATTTTTACCAAAGTTGCGCTCATCTGTTATTTAAAAAAAAAAAAATGCATAAATTTAAAGTAATGCACAGCCGATCTGAACTTGAGATTTTTATAAAACAATTATTTTGCGACCATGGAAGATGACATCAACAACAAGTAGCTTAAACTGATGGGAAATCCTAGCATTTTTGAAATGCTAGGATTTAGCAGTGCTAAGAATAAAGCATAAAGGGGACTTTCTGTCTGGCCTCAAAGAGTTCATACTCTCATTTTTTTAACCACTTACTCTCTATGATAACTGTTGATTGCCAATAGCTTGTAAATGTGCGTTCTATTCTGAGATCAGATGTTGTGCTATGTTAGTGAAATAAGTCAGTTAAACGTTAATCTAGCCCCCGCTATAGAAGGGGCTTAAGCAGAGAGAATCTATTACACTGAATAGCTGTGCTAAAGTTCTTAGACTGAGAAACGCGTCGCTTTTATCTTATAATATTTTATTAAAGTAATTTTAACTATAAAACACTTGCTGCTTGACATCTGGTTATTTTGAGGACATTTTTGGCCTTCAGAAAGGTCAGAAGGACTGTTGTATCCTGATTGCCTTGGTATTAAGTCTGTTGGGTGACTGAATTGATCCCAGCTTGCCTCACTAGCATCAATGGAGATGCTACAACAAATGTGAGTTTAAATTTTCTATCTTTGGTTGCTGACAACTTAAGCCAAACAATACTAGGCCATATTGGCACTTTGTGTTTCCATATTTCCTTATACAGATTCTACATTACCCTAGGAGGTCGGTCTGCTGGGTGACTGTTATAGATCCCAGACTGTGTCATTAGCACCACCAGAGGTGCTTTAATATATGTGAGTGTATCTATTTATCATTTATATATCTATCATCTGAAACTTACAATATTGGGCCATGTGGCGCATCTGTTTCTGCTTGTTGTTCTAGATTGTTGTTCCTGGATCTTGGCCTGGACCATCACAGATTGCTGCCTCTGACTTTAATTCTCAAGAATCACCATCAAAGGACTGTATCTTAATTTGTTTATTTATACAAACATTTATCAACACATGTTTACACATTTGGAGTTCTAGATATTTTTGCCAAATATCCTTGTTAGGAATCCTTATAAGTGAATCAGTTTATTTGAGAAACTTTAACTAGTGATATATGAAATTCCTGTTGTGTATTGCCATTTATATATCTCTATTTAGTTGGTTATAATACTTACTATAGTGTAATCTCACCTGTTCTATAACACTATTGTGATCTCAAGGGCGCCCCCTATTCTATTTGTTTTTCTGTGCTAAAGTTGACTGTGCAAGCAAGGACTTTATAATTACAGATAGAGTATTAGCTAGATAGCTTTAATCTCATAACCTGACATTCCACATATTAACAGGTCCTCTTGTTACAGCATTATTTTTTAATTTATTAATAGCCGGCTGCAAAAGATAACATTGGTATATGACTGCTTGATATTATACAAACCAAGTATAATGTTTCACATATAGATACATGAATCTCAGAGGTATTATTCACACATCTATGCTATATATTGATATCTAGAGAGTTTAAGTGTTTTTAAACGTGTATGATTGAATAGTTAAACCAATAAAGATAAAGCATGAATGGTTAAAAATCATTCCTGTATAATGCAGGGAGAATTTTTCCTAAATAATTGTGGGGGTAAAGCACTCTTTTTTTGTTACAGACTTTGTAACTCATTTATCTATGAGTCTCCTTAGTGCTATATTGCCCCCCTAACAGGTGCTTGTTGATTACAAATATATTTGGCACCTATAGGTACTTACCATTAGTACTACTTTACCTAATGTCTTGTTACATGAAGTATTATATACTTGAAGCTGAAAGTTCCTTCATTTGCCTGCAGCATATGCTGCACTGAGCGCCTCAGGCCTCCCACGGCAGAACACTATTTTTTAATAAGGTTATGTTTCCCTCTCTCAGCCAATAACTGTGCGGCACAGTTGGCATTATGCTGTATGGCTAGCACGCTATTGGCTAACATCAACTTATTGAAAAAATAGTGTTCTGCTGTGGGCAGCCTGAGGCGCTTAGCACGGCATAGGTTGCAGGCAAATAAAGGAACTTTCAGCATGAAGTTTTTTTATTAAAAAAAAAACCACTAGGATTTACCATCACTTTATTATGAAAATGTGATCCTGATACTTTGAATATTTAATGTAACATCTGAATATACAATGTATCATTTTAAAGTTCAAAAGTAAGGAAAAACATTTGATATTTTATTAATACATTTTTTTTCGAATACAATATCTATCAGCCTAGATCATTGGTTTTAAAACCTGTCCTCAGGCATCCCCAACAGGCCAGATTTTCAGGATTACTTTGAGTAAGAGCAGGTTAACAACAATGTTTATTAATCAGCTGATTATTTCCCCTGTGCTCCAGTTCAAATATCCTCAAACTGTGGCCTGTTAGGGAGATCTGAGGACAGGTTTGAAAACCAGTGGTCTAGATACTCCATTATAATAAGGGAACTGAAAATATTGAGGGCATGTCTTGCAAAAGTTAGTAACACTTAGGAGAACATATAAATAGATACTAAGAGGAAATGGTCTAACATGCATGATGCATTTAAAACAGTACAAAAAGCAAACCAGTTTAAAAGATTACAGTTTTTTTTTCTTCTTGCTGCCTCATTTGGCTCAGGCCTTTTTTTGTATGGGTGTAGCACATGGACAGAACAGCATTATTTTGAATATGTGTCAATTTAAAATATAGAAATAATAATAAGGAAACCATTATATGTGTGTATGGACATGAACATAAGCTATCAAGGTATTTAATTGTTCTGCACACTCACATGCAGGTATCCAGCAATAGCATGAAAGACATACCAATAGCAGCGTTTGTCTCATGTTATGGAGGCTACCCTGATCTGAGCACTAAAAGGCCCACCCTGACCCTGATCGCTAGCCTGGGGTGGCCTCCATACTGCTATTTCTGCACCATCTTACTTGTGGGGCATGCAGAAATAGCGTGGCCTCACTCCCACTGCAGCCAATAGACTGGATCTAGTGCACCAGAAAACAGATGAGATATAGGCAACACATGGATGCCAATTCATTCTTGTAGGGTGCTGCCTCTAACAAGGCAAAGGCATTAGTACCATCAGGTACAGCCTCACCTAGTGCCTGCAGTTCTGGGGAAAGAAACCATCAGGTACAACCTCACCTAGTGCCTGCAGTGCTGGGGGAGAGAGATCATCAGGTAAAACCTCACCTAGTGCCTGTAGTGCTGGGAGATAGATCATCAGGTACAACCTCACCTAGTGCCTGCAGTATTCAGTGCTGGGGAGAGAGATCATCAGGTACAACCTCACCTAGTGCCTACAGTACTGGGGAGAGAGATCATCAGGTGCAACCTCACCTAGTGCCTGCAGTACTGGGGAGAGAGATCATCAGGTACAACCTCACCTAGTGCCTGCAGTGCTGGGGAATGAAACCATCAGGTACAACCTCACCTAGTGCCTGCAGTGCTGGGAGATAGATCATCAGGTACAACCTCACCTAGTGCCTGTAGTGCTGGGGAAAGAAACTATCAGGTACAACCTCACCTAGTGCCTGCAGTGCTGGGGGGGGGGGCGGGAGAGATCATCAGGTGCAACCTCACCTAGTGCCTGCAGTGCAGGGGAGAGAGATCATCAGGTGCAGCCTCACCTAGTGCCTGCAGTGCTGGGGAAAGAAACAATCAGGTACAACCTCACCTAGTGCCTGCAGTGCTGGGAGAGAGATCATCAGGTGCAACTTCACCTAGTGCCTGCAGTACTGGGAAAGAGAGATCATCAGGTGCAACCTCACCTAGTGCCTGCAGTGCTGGGAGAAAGATCATCAGGTGCAACCTCACCTAGTGCCTGCAGTGCTGGGAGAAAGATCATCAGGTGCAACCTCACCTAGTGCCTGCAGTGCTGGGAGAAAGATCATCAGGTGCAACCTCACCTAGTGCCTGCGGTGCTGGGGAAAGAAACAATCAGGTACAACCTCACCTAGTGCCTGCAGTGCTGGGGGAGAGAGATCATCAGGTACAACCTCAGCTAGTGCCTACAGTGCTTGGGGTGAGAGATCATTGCAGGCACTAGTTCTCCTAGGTGAGGTTGCACCTGAGGATCTCTCTCCCCAGTGCTGCAGGCACTAGGTGAGGTTGTACCTGATGATCTCTCTCCCCAGTCCAGCAGGCACTAAGTGAGGTTGTACCTGATGATCTCTCTCCCCAGCACTGTAGGCACTAGGTGAGGTTGCACCTGAGGATCTCTCTCCCCCAGCACTGCATGCACTAGGTGAGGTTGTACCTGATGATCTCTCTCCCTCAACACTGCAGGCACTAGGTGAGGTTGTACCTGATAATCTCTCTCCCCAGTACTGAACACTGAAGGCACTAGGTGAGGTTATACCTGATGATCTGTCTCCCCAGTACTGCAGGCACTAGGTGAGGTTGCACCTGAGGATCTCTTTCCCCAGTACTGCAGGCACTAGGTGAGGTTATACCTGATGATCTCTCTCCCCAGTACTGCAGGCACTAGGTGAGGTTGCACCTGATGATCTCTCTCCCCAGCACTGCAGGCACTAGGTGAGGTTGCACCTGATGATCTCTCTCCCCAGTACTGCAGGCACTAGGTAAGGTTGCACCTGAGGATCTCTCTCCCCAGTACTGCAGGCACTAGGTGAGGTTATACCTGATGATCTCTCTCCCCAGCACTGCAGGCACTAGGTGAGGTTGTACCTGATGATCTCTCTCCCAGTACTGCAGTCACTACGTGAGGTTGTACCTGATGATCTCTCTCCCAGTACTGCAGTCACTAGGTGAGGTTGTACCTGATGATCTCTCTCCCCAGTACTGTAGGCACTAGGTGAGGTTGCACCTGAGGATCTCTCTCCCTAGTACTGCAGGCACTAGGGTCTCGATCCGATATGCAGCGTCGCCCGCAAAAGCCGGCGACGCCAAATTTTGCGCTGGTTTGGTATCACATATACGGCGTAACCTAGAAGTTACGCTCGTATATTTCTGCCTTCCGCCGTAGATTTTTGGGTCATAGACAGGTATACCAAACCAGCGCAGTTTGGTATCCAATATACAGCATAAGGACTTACGTGGCGAAAATGGAGAAATCTTACTCCATTTTCACCTCGCCACAAATTGCAGGCATAGTAAGCCTTACGCTGAGTATTGGAGCCCCGTAACTCGCTAAACTACCTGCAAAATAAAACCTAACGCATGCGCAATGTCTATCTACCTGTCAACTGCGATCCCCCGCCGCAATCCCTAATAACGTTATTAACCCCTAAACGGCCGCTCCCGGACCCCGCCGCCAGCTACATTAACTACCCCCTAATGTGAGCCCCTTACACCGCCGCCACCTACATTAACTACCCCCTAATGTCAGCCCCTTACACTGCCACCAGCTATATTAAATTATGAACCCCTAATCTAATCCCCCTACCCCGCCGCCAGCTATATTAAATTAATTAACCCCTAAAATACTAAACTATCCCTACCACTAAACCTAAGTCTAACCCTACAAATAGCCCTGAAAAGGGCTTTTTTGCGTGGCATTACCCCAAAGTAAACAGCTCTATTGCCAGCCCTTAAAAGGGCTTTTTGCAGGGCTTTGCCCCAAAGTAATCAGGTCTTTTACCAGCCCTTAAAATGGCTTTTTGCGGGGCATTGTCACAAAGTAATCAGCTCTTTTACCTATAATCTAAATCCCCCTACACCACCGCCACCTATAATAAATGTATTACCCCCTAATCTAATCCCCCTACACCGCCGCCACCTATATTAACTATATTACCCCTAATCTAATCCCCCTACACCACCGCCACCTATATTAACCCTAATTATATTAGAGTTAATATAGTTAATATAGTTTTTATATTATATATATTAACTATATTAACTCTAATTATATTAGGGTTAATATAGTTAATATAGTTATTATATTATATATATATTAAGTATAATAACCCTATCTAACTCAAACACCCCTAACTAAATTCTTATTAAAATAAATCTAATTAATATTAATATTATTAATTAAAATATTCCTATCTAAATCTAAATACTTACCTATAAAATAAACCCTAAGATACCTACAATATAATTAATAATTACATTGTAGCTATTTTAGGGTTTATATTTATTTTACAGGTAACTTGGTATTTATTTTAACTAGGTACAATAGCTATTAAATAGTTAATAACTATTTAATAGCTACCTAGTTAAAATAATTACCAATTTACCTGTAAATTAAATCCTAACCTAAGTTACAAATACACCTACACTATCAATAAATTAAATACACTACAAATATCTAAACTAAAATACAATTCAATACACTAAACTAAATTACAAAACCCCCCCACTAAATTACAAAAAATAAAAAAAGATTACAAGTATTTTAAGCTAATTACACCTATTCTAAGCCCCCTAATAAAATAATAAAGCCCCCCAAAATAAAAAAATGCCCTACCCTATTCTAAATTAAAAATTAACCAGCTCTTTTACCAGCCCTTAAAAGGGCTTTTTGCGGGGCATGCCCCAAAGTAATCAGCTCTTTTGCCTGTAAAAAAAAACACAATACCACCCCCCAACATTACAACCCACCACCCACATACCCCTACTCTAAACCCACCCAAACCCCCCTTAAAAAAACCTAACACTAAGCCCCAGAAGTTCTCCCTACCTTGAGTCGTCTTCACCCAGCCGGGCCGAACTCTTCATCCAATCCGGGCGATGTCTTCATCCAAGCGGCAAAGAAGAAGTCTTCCATCTCGGCGATGTCTTCATCCAAGCGGCAAAGAAGAGGTCATCCATTGGGGCAAAATTTTCCTCCAAGCGGCATCTTCAATCTTCCTTCTTCCGACCTTCGACGCGGAACATCCAGCTGGCCCGACGACTTAAAGACGAATGAATTTTCCTTTAAATGACGTCATCCAAGATGGCGTCCCTCGAATTCCGATTGGCTGATAGGAATCTATCAGCCAATCGGAATTAAGGTAAGAAAATCTGATTGGCTGATTCAATCAGCCAATCAGATTCAAGTTCAATCTGATTGGCTGATCCAATCAGCCAATCAGATTTTCTTACCTTAATTCCGATTGGCTGATAGAATCCTATCAGCCAATCGGAATTCGAGGGACGCCATCTTGGATGGCGTCATTTAAAGAAAACTTCATTCGTCTTTCAGTCGTCGGGCCAGCTGGATGTTCCGCGTCGGAGGTCCGAAGAAAGAAGATTGAAGATGCTGCTTGGAGGAAAACTTTGCCCCGATGGAGGACCTCTTCTTTGCCGCTTGGATGAAGACATCGCCGGTATCGAAGACTTCTTCTTTGCCGCTTGGATGAAGTCATCGCCGGATGGAAGACTTCTTCTTTGCCGCTTGGATGAAGACATCGCCCGGATTGGATGAAGAGTTCGGCCCGACTGGGTGAAGACGACTCAAGGTAGGGAGATCTTCTGGGGCTTAGTGTTAGGTTTTTTTAAGGGGGGTTTGGGTGGGTTTAGAGTAGGGGTATGTGGGTGGTGGGTTGTAATGTTGGGGAGTGGTATTGTGTTTTTTTTTTACAGGCAAAAGAGCTGATTACTATGGGGCATGCCCCGCAAAAAGCCCTTTTAAGGGCTGGTAAAAGAGCTGGTTAATTTTTAATTTAGAATAGGGTATGGCATTTTTTTATTTTGGGGGGCTTTATTATTTTATTAGGGGGCTTAGAATAGGTGTAATTAGCTTAAAATACTTGTAATCTTTTTTTATTTTTTGTAATTTAGTGTTTGTTTTTTCTTGCAATTTAGTTTAGTGTATTTAATTGTATTTTAGTTTAGATATTTGTAGTATATTTAATTTATTGATAGTGTAGGTGTATTTGTAACTTAGGTTAGGATTTATTTTACAGGTAAATTGGTTATTATTTTAACAAGGTAGCTATTAAATAGTTATTAACTATTTAATAGTTATTGTACCTAGTTAAAATAAATACCAAGTTACCTGTAAAATAAATATAAACCCTAAAATAGCTACAATGTAATTATTAATTATATTGTAGCTATCTTAGGGTTTATTTTATAGGTAAGTATTTAGATTTAGATAGGAATATTTTAATTAATAATATTAATATTAATTAGATTTATTTTAATAAGAATTTAGGGGTGTTAGAGTTAGATAGGGTTATTATACTTAATATATATATATAATATAACTATATTAACTATATTAACTATATTAACCCTAATATAATTAGGGTTAATATAGTTAATATAGGTGGCGGCGGTGTAGGGGGATTAGATTAGGGGGTAATATAGTTAATATAGGTGGCAGAGGTGTAGGGGGATTTGATTAGAGGGTAATACATTTATTATAGGTGGCGGCGGTGTAGGGGGATTTAGATTATAGGCAAAAGAGCTGATTACTTTGTGACAATGCCCCGCAAAAAGCCATTTTAAGGGCTGGTAAAAGAGCTGATTACTTTGTGACAATGCCCCGCAAAAAGCCCTTTTAAGGGCTGGTAAAAGAGCTGATTACTTTGGGGCAAAGCCTCGCAAAAAGCCCTTTTAAGGGCTGGCAATAGAGCTGTTTACTTTGGGGTAATGCCACGCAAAAAGCCCTTTTCAGGGCTATTTGTAGGGTTAGACTTAGGTTTAGTGGTAGGGATAGTTTAGTATTTTAGGGGTTAATTAATTTAATATAGCTGGTGGCGGTATAGGGGGATTAGATTAGGGGTTAATAATTTAATATAGGTGGCGGCAGTATAGGGGGATTAGATTAGGGGTTAATAATTTAATATAGCTGGCGGCGGTATAGTGGGATTAGATTAGGGGTTAATAATTTTAATATAGCTGGAGGCGGGGTAGGAGCTCACATTAGGGGGTAGTTAATGTAGGTGGCGGCGGTGTAAGGGGCTCACATTAGGGGGTAGTTAATGTAGCTGGCGGCGGTGTAAGGGGCTCACATTAGGGGGTAGTTAATGTAGGTGGCGGCGGAGTAAGGGGCTCACATTAGGGGGTAGTTAATGTAGGTGGCGGCGGTGTAAGGGGCTCACATTAGGGGGTAGTTAATGTAGGTGGCGGCGGGGTCCGGGAGCGGCGGTTTAGGGGTTAATAACTTTATTAGGTGTGGCGGGTTCCGGAAGCGGCGGTTTAGGGGTTAATACATTTTTTATTATTAGGAGAGTGAGGGGGGATAGCGGATAGAGGGGTATACGTGTCGGGCTATGTTTGGGAAGCGTGTTAGACAGTACGGGAGATTTTATAACTTAGTCAGGTTTTGTAGGCGCCGGCAGTTTCTAAAGTGCCGTAAGTCACTGGCGACTCCAGAAATTTGTACTTACGCAGATTTCTGGACATCGCTGGTTTATCAGACTTACTGCCCTTTAGCAATTGCCGGCGGGGTATATTGGATAGCTCGAGTTGCGAGCTGAAACTACGGGCGGCGGGGGTTCCCTCACTTGCGCCGCAAACTACGATCTATATCGGATCGCGCCCTAGGTGAGGTTGCACCTGAGGATCTCTCTCCCCAGTACTGCAGGCACTAGGTGAGGTTGCACCTGAGGATCTCTCTCCCCAGTACTGCAGGCACTAGGTGAGGTTGCACCTGAGGATCTCTCTCCCCAGTACTGCAGGCACTAGGTGAGGTTGCACCTGAGGATCTCTCTCCCCAGTACTGCAGGCACTAGGTGAGGTTGCACCTGAGGATCTCTCTCCCCAGTACTGCAGGCACTAGGTGAGGTTGCACCTGAGGATCTCTCTCCCCAGCACTGTAGGCACTAGGTGAGGTTGCACCTGAGGATCTCTCTCCCCAGTACTGCAGGCACTAGGTGAGGTTGCACCTGAGGATCTCTCTCCCCAGCACTGTAGGCACTAGGTGAGGTTGTACCTGATGATCTCTCTCCCAGTACTGCTGGCACTAGGTGAGGTTGTAACCGATGATCTCTCTCCCCAGTACTGCAGGCACTAGGTGAGGTTATACCTGATGATCTCTCCCCCAGCACTGCAGGCACTAGGTGAGGTTATACCTGATGATCTCTCACCCAGCACTGCAGGCACTAGGTGAGGTTGCACCTGATGATCTCTCTCCCCAGTACTGCAGGCACTAGGTGAGGTTATACCTGATGATCTCTCCCCCAGCACTGCAGGCACTAGGTGAGGTTGCACCTGATGATCTCTCTCCCCAGTACTGCAGGCACTAGGTGAGGTTGCACCTGATGATCTCTCTCCCCAGCACTGCAGGCACTAGGTGAGGTTGCACCTGATGATCTCTCCCCCAGCACTGCAGGCACTAGGTGAGGTTGTACCTGATGATCTCTCTCCCCAGCACTGCAGGCACTAGGTGAGGTTGCACCTGAGGATCTCTCTCCCCAGTAGTGCAGGCACTAGGTGAGGTTGTACCTGATAATCTCTCCTCAGCACACAGTATCTCACAAAAGTGAGTACACCCTTCACATTTTTGTAAATATTTTGTTATATCTTTTCATGTGACAACACTGAAGAAATGACACTTTGCTACAATGTAAAGTAGTGAGTGTACAGCCTGTATAACAGTGTAAAATTGCTTTCCCCTCATAAAAACTCAATGTCTAAACCATTGGCAACAAAAGTGAGTACAACCCCAAGTGGAAATGTCCAAAGTGTCAATATTTTGTGTGGCCACCATTATTTTACAGCACTGCCTTAACAGTGTCCATGGAGTTCACCAGAGCTTCACAGGTTGCCACTGGAATCCTCTTCCACTCCTCCATGACAACATCCCAGAGCTAGTGGATGTTAGAGACCTTGCGCTCTCCCACCTTCCGTTTGAGGATGCCCCACAGATGCTCAATAGGGTTTAGGTCTGGAGACATGCTTGGCCAGTCCATCACCTTTACCCTCAGCTTCTTTAGCAAGACAGTGGTCGTCTTGGAGGTGTGTTTGGGGTCGTTATCATGTTGGAATACTGCCCTGTGGACCAGTCTCCAAAGGGAGGGGATCATGCTCTGCTTCAGTATGTCACATTACATGTTGGCATTCATGGTTCCCTCAATGAACTGTAGCTCTCCAGTGCTGGCAGCACTCATGCAGGCCCAGACCATGACACTCCCACCACAATGCTTGACTGTATGCAAGACACACTTGTCTTTGTGCTCCTCACCTGGTTGCCACCACACACGCTTGACACCATCTGAACCAAATACGTTTATCTTGGTCTCATCGGACCACAGGACATGGTTCCAGTAATCCATGTCCTTAGTCTGCTTGTCTTCAGCAAACTGTTTGCAGGCTTTCATGTGCATCATCTTTAGAAGCGGCTTTCTTCTAGGACAACAGCCATGCAGACCAATTTGATGCAGTGTGCGGCGAGTGGTCTGAGCACTGACAGGCTGACCCCCTCACCCCTTCAACCTCTGCAGCAATGCTGGCAGCACTCATACATCTATTTCCCAAAGACAACCTCTGGATATAAAGCCGAGCATGTGCACTAAACTTCTTTGGTCGACCATGGCAAGGCCTATTCTGAGTGGAACCTGTCCTGTGAAACTGCTGTATGGTCTTACCCACCATGGTACAGCTCAGTTTCAGGGTCTTGGCAATCTTCTTATAGCCTAGGCCATCTTTATTTAGAGCAACAATTCTTTATTTCAGATCCTCAGAGAGTTCTTTGACATAAGATGCCATGTTGAACTTCCAGTGACCAGTATGAGAGAGTGTGAGAGCGATAACACCAAATTTAACACACCTGCTCCCCATTCACACCTGAGACCTTGTAACACTAACGAGTCACATGACACTGGGGAGGGAAAATGGCTAATTGGGCCCAATTTGGACATTTCCACTTAGGGGTGTACTCACTTTTGTTGCCAACGGTTTAGACATTAATGGCTGTGTGTTGAATTATTTTGAAGGGACAGCAAATTTACACTGTTATACAGGCTGTACACTCACTACTTTACATTGTAGCAAAGTGTCATTTCATTAGTGTTGTCACATGAAAAGATATAATAAAATATTTACAAAAATGTGAGGGGTGTACTCACTTTTGTGAGATACTGTATGTATGTGTATGTATATATATATATATATATATATATATATATATATATATATATATATATTAAATTCACCACAGAAGGCACTCTCCGGTAATTGTAACAATTTTACTTCAAATAAGTAAACGTTTTCGGGTGTTTACCCGAAAACGATTACTTATTTGTAGTTAAGTTGTTACAATAACCGGAGAGTGCCTTCTGTGGTGAATTTATTATGTATATGGTTTGAATGGCACCCTGGGAGCTGCTATGTTGGGCGAGTGCTGGGTTCTATCCGTGGATTATATATATATATATATATATATATATATATATATATATATACATACACACACACACATATATATATATATATATGTATATACACAAACACATATATATATATGTATATACACAAACACATATATATATATATATACACATACACACATATACTGCTCATGCAAATAGTGTTATGGTTGGTGGCTTAATGAGGTTTATATGCTTTGTTACATAACCCCCAATGTGGTTTAAATTTAGGCAGAATTATTTTGTGAAATTCAACTGAACACTCATTTGTTTATCTGTGAGTCACATTAATCACTCTGTAACATCTTGTGACCAGTAATTTATCATTATCAGTATCTGACAGGAAATAGCCATGGTACCATCACACGTATTTTAGTTTCCTGCTCTAGTACAAGGCAGTTGCAAAATATAAAGGAACCTTAACTGATGACATAACATTACCTTATCAGATCTGACCAACTTGCATAGAGTGCACAAATCTGCATATTCAATCATGTATTAACTACTCCAGCCTAAGGCTCTGGGACCACTCTACTGTAATCCTCTACATTGCTACTATTCTCTACAATTGGTCTATTCTTTCTTCATGTGGAACCAAAGTAAGTTGCTGGGCCTGTGTGTACATTTAGGTTTGTATAATACCTTGCTAAATGAAGTTTATGTAGAAGTATATCTTTCTGTTTCAATTAAACAAAGACTCTGAGATTTTTTTTTTTTTTTAATACGTTCCTTTATTTGAAAAGGTCGGACGCCCCTGCTTATTATGCATCATACTATGCTAAAATGTACAGACATAAAACCTGAAACATGCAATAATGAGTTTCAAACTACATAAGCCATTAAGGATAAAATCCCAATTTTTCTATCTTCATATTACATAGTATTGGAAAATATTAATAATCATAAGGTTACGAATGTTATTATTAGTCTCATTATAGTAGTTTGCAATAAAGCATTTTAATTAAGCAAATGCACGCTCTATATTAGCCTCACTAGATCACCTCTACCCTGAACACACAGTATGCTTTGAATTGTAGTTCCCACATGTGCACTAGAGTAGATGACCTGGGGATTTCAGTATAGCAATATTCAGTTATGGATGTCAAGCAGTGTGGTGGTCCATGCATCAGAACCAATTTTCAAGGTGTCATAGAGGGTCTTGTATCTGGCATGGCAAACCTTGTGTTATAGCATTTTAATATGACACAAATGCTTGCTTCAAATGATACGCTTAATTCTACGCAGGGGCATAATATGGCCTAGGCCAACAAGGCCGGTGCCTAAGTGGCAGATTTGGGAGGGGCAGCACATCTGCCCTATCCTCTCTCTAAAATCCAGCACACAGTACAGTGAGCGATAAAGTGCAGGCTTTTACAGAGAAGACAAGGCACGTGCGCTGATTAAGGTCGCTCTTCACAGGCAGTGCTCCTTTAAACCATTGCTTCATTTAGAGCCGCCGGTATTTTTGCAGAGGAAGAGTTCTTGGTGAGAAACTTGCCTGGGGATATGCTTACAAGGTGAGGCTGGGGGAGAAGACCATGTGCCTATATGCTGCCTTCCCTTATCAGCTGTGGTGGGCCTGCGAGCGAAGTGCTTATTGCAGCTCTTAGTAACTAACAGACTGGATGCGTCTGCTTAGATCAGCATGTGATGTCTAATCATAAACTCTCAGCGCTTATGTATGTTAGCTGCGAATAGCTAACTTTCTCTGCATTCATGTGATGTCTAATCATAAACTCTCAGTGCTAATCTATGTTAGCTACTAATAGCTAGCTTTCTCTGCATTCATATAATGTCTAATCATAAACTCTCAGCGCTAATGTATGTTAGCTACTAATAGCTCTCTCTGCATTCATGTGATGTCTAATCATAAACTCTCAGCGCTAATGTATGTTAGCTACTAATAGCTAGCTTTCTCTGCATTCATGTGATGTCTAATCATAAACTCTCAGTGCTAATGTATGTTAGTTACTAATAGCTTTCTCTGCATTCATGTGATGTCTAATCAAACTCTCAGCACTAATGTATGTTAGCTACTAATAGCTAGCTTTCTCTGCATTCATGTGATGTCTAATCATAAACTCTCAGTGCTAATGTATGTTAGCTACTAATAGCTAGCTTTCTCTGCATTCATGTGATGTCTAATCATAAACTCTCAGTGCTAATGTATGTTAGTTACTAATAGCTTTCTCTGCATTCATGTAATGTCCAATCATAAACTCTCAGTGCTAATGTATGTTAGCTACTAATAGCTAGCTTTCTCTGCATTCATGTGATGTCTAATCATAAACTCTCAGTGCTAATGTATGTTAGTTACTAATAGCTTTCTCTGCATTCATGTGATATCTAATCAAACTCTCAGCGCTAATGTATGTTAGCTACTAATAGCTAGCTTTCTCTGCATTCATGTGATGTCTAATCATAAACTCTCAGTGCTAATGTATGTTAGCTACTAATAGCTAGCTTTCTCTGCATTCATGTGATGTCTAATCATAAACTCTCAGCGCTAATGTATGTTAGCTACTAATAGCTAGCTTTCTCTGCATTCATGTGATGTCTAATCATAAACTCTCAGTGCTAATGTATGTTAGCTACTAATAGCTAGCTTTCTCTGCATTCATGTGATGTCTAATCATAAACTATTAGCGCTAATGTATGTTAGCTACTTATAGCTAGCTTTCTCTGCATTCATGTGACGTCTAATCATAAACTCTCAGTGCTAATGTATGTTAGCCACTAATAGCAAGCTTTCTCTGCATTCATGTGACGTCTAATCATAAACTCTCATTGCTAATGTATGTTAGCTACTAATAGCTAGCTTTCTCTGTATTCATGTGACGTCTAATCATAAACTCTCATTGCTAATGTATGTTAGCTACTAATAGCTAGATTTCTCTGCATTCATGTGACGTCTAATCATAAACTCTCATTGCTAATGTATGTTAGCTACTAATAGCTAGCTTTCTCTGCATTCATGTGATGTCTAATCATAAACTCTCAGCACTAATGTATGTTAGCTACTAATAGCTAGCTTTCTCTGCATTCATGTGATGTCTAATCATAAACTCTCAGCGCTAATGTATGTTAGCTACTAATAGCTAGCTTTCTCTGCATTCATGTGACGTCTAATCATAAACTCTCAGTGCTAATGTATGTTAGCTACTAATAGCTTTCTCTGCATTCATGTGATGTCTAATCATAAACTCTCAGCGCTAATGTATGTTAGCTACTAATAGCTAGCTTTCTCTGCATTCATGTGACGTCTAATCATAAACTCTCAGTGCTAATGTATGTTAGCTACTAATAGCTTTCTCTGCATTCATGTGGTGTCTAATCATAAACTCTCAGCGCTAATGTATGTTAGCTACTAATAGCTAGCTTTCTCTGCATTCATGTGATGTCTAATCATAAACTCTCAGCGCTAATGTATGTTAGCTACTAATAGCTAGCTTTCTCTGCATTCATGTGATGTCTAATCATAAACTCTCAGGGCTAATGTATGTTAGCTACTAATAGCTAGCTTTCTCTGCATTCATGTGACGTCTAATCATAAACTCTCAGGGCTAATGTATGTTAGTTACTAATAGCTTTCTCTGCATTCATGTGATGTCTAATCATAAACTCTCAGTGCTAATGTATGTTAGCTACTAATAGCTTTCTCTGCATTCATGAATCCACAGAGTAAATAGTAAACGGACACTTAAAAAGTTTCATTACTTGAATGATGGTAATTACTGTATGTTGTTGCATGTGAAGGGCAGTGATTGTTTCAAAGTGTATTTCTTCTTTCCCTCCATTCCTCTCTCCATTCTTTCCCTTTCTCCCTCCCTTCCTCAACTCCCTCCCTTATTTTTTCCCGCCCTTCTTTCCCTCCCTCCCTTCTTTCTCTTAACTTCCTCACTTGCTCCCTTCTTTCCTGCCTTTCTTTGCCTCCCCCCTTTTCTCATCTCCCTCCCCACTTTTCTCTTCTCTCTCTCTCGCTCTCCCTGCCTTCTTTCTTTTCCCTCCCTTTTCTCCCCTCCCCTTCTTTTATTTCCTTTGTCTCAGGGAGAAAATGGTTTGAGATGCATGCAATTCAACCCCCCTATATGCAAGAGTTTTGATGCCCCATTTTATTTTGAATTGTTATTTTTTTTTTACACACTGACCCAAGAAAATATGAATGGGAAAAATCCCTAAAACCTTCATTCCTTTGGTATCCTTTGTTGAAGAACTACTGGCAGCTAGCTGAGTGCATTGGGTGAGCCAATAACATAAGACATATATGTGCACCCACCAATCAGCAGCTCCTACCAAGAAAACAAAACAAATTAGATAATGATGTAAATTGGAAAGTTGTTTAAAATCAATTGCTCTAGCTGAACTCTGAAAGAAAAAATGGGGTCTTATGTCCCTTTAATTTATATGGCCAGTGACTGATAGCTACATACGTATGTCGCTTCTTACTGTTTTACTGACTATGTTCTGCTTTGGAGCAGAAATGCATTCTGTTATGTTTTAAACCTTTTGTGAGGCTTAAAGGACCACTCAATGCAGTAGAAATACATAATTAACAGTGCATAATAACAAGACAATACAATAGCTCTTACTCTGAATTTCAAATAAGTAGTAGATTTTTTCTTACAAAACTTATTTTTTCTTGCATTTTCCGGCTCCCTGTATCATGTGACAGACATTTGCCAATCACAGACTAGTATACATATACCCTGTGAGCTTGTGCACATGCTCAGTAGAATCTTGTTCCCCATAAAGTGTGAATAAAAAATAATAGGCAAAATTTTAAAAATGGAAGTAAATTGTAAAGTGTCTTAAAACTGCTGCTCTATCTGAATCATAAAAGTTTATTTTGACTTGAGTGTCCCTTTATGCAAATAGAGGGAAGTATCTAAGCAATAATAAAAATATGAATAAGGGTATAAAATGCATTTCACAAACTAATGTTGCTCAAAGCCCTCATGAGCTCATATGGAGAGAAGAGATAAAGAAATAAATAACTTCCGCTCACAACTGGTATTTACCTTAAAAATGATCAGTACAGAAGGACCATGGGAGTTTTTGATTGGTTCGCTTATGCACTGCAGTCTTGCCTGCTTTGTATTGCCTGGAATACCTTGTCGACAATAAGGGAGATATAATGTGACATCTTATCTCAGAGGTGTAGCAGTAGACTCTCTGCCCGTAGCAAACTATGACCCCCTATTATCATGTAAAAAAAAACACTTCTCATCCTTATGACCAGAAGAACTGAAGTCATCCCATGTGATATGTGACCATACCATGTGACATGACAGCACTGATTGTGCAATACATATGGACGATCCTGAGCCATTTAATGTTGTAATATTAAAATAGTAAATAAGAACCTACAATGAAAATATCAGGGAGACTTGCAAAAAAAACTAATTTTTGAAGCATTGAACACAACAGAAAGCTTTTAATTGTTCTTTAGATTAATTAAAGGGACAGTCTAGTCAAAATTAAAATTTCATGAATCAGATAGGGCATGTAATTTTAAACAACTTTCCAATTTACTTTTATCATCAAATTTGCTTTGTTCTCCTGGTATTCTTTGTAGAAACCTAAACCTAGTTCAGCTGTTCATATGGTAATTTCTAAACCCTTTGAAGGCCGCCTCTTATCTCAGTGCATTGTGACAGTTTTTCACAGCTACACAGAGCTAGTTTATGTGTTCATGTTCCATATAGTTAGCATTGGGCTCATTCCAATGGAGTTATTTATGAGTCAGCACTGATTGGCTAAAATGCAAATCTGTCAAAATACTGAAATAAGGGGGCAGTCTGCAGAGGCTTAGATACAAGGTAATTACAGAGGTAAAAAGTGCATTAATATAACTGTGTTTGTTATGCTTCACTGGGGAATGGGTAATAAACAATACATTTTTTGGAGTACACTGTCCTTTTATAAGAACAATGTAATCAGGCAAGTAGCTGATTCTGCATTTAACAGCTGCAGAAACATTCTTGTAAATGGTTAGGGTTCTCTTTCACAGCAATCTGTCCCACACTGGAAGGTTGATTTCTGCTGTCTCTCGCTTACATAGCTTTTCTATAGTGAATACTGCAGTATGGAAATTCTCAGTATAGGTGATGCTTACAAAAGACAAAAACAGCTATTCCACATTGATCATAGGGACACACATTCAAAGTGAGAAAATGTTACAGTAGTGAAAAACATTCCTATATTCATACACAACAGTTATTAATATCTCAAATGTCATAAGTGATAAACAGTTTGATATCTTGGAAATGAAAGTGACACTCACCGTTTTTTGACCTTTAAACATAATACAGTGGTTTCTTTTTGTGTCCAATATGGGACTGTCCCAATAACATCAACCTACATTCTCTGTTGCATGAACAGCACAAAATATCTCAGATAGAAAGACAGGTCACATCCTGTCTAGGAACATTCTTATAGTTACCATTTGCAAGGTTATCCTTTGTGTAATAAAATAAATACGTAAATCAAATTTACTTCAATTATCAAATATACTTGGTTCTCTTGGTATCCTTTGTTGAAAAACAAACCTAGGTAGGCATAGGAGTGTGCACATGTCTTTAGCACGCTTTAGTGGTAGTACTTGCAACAATCTAATACATTGCTACAAACACACTCCTGCCATAGATTCCTTAAGGCATATACATGCTCCTGATCTATGAGACAACCTCAGTTTACAGTTCAACAATGGGTTACAAGAGAACAAAGTAAATTTAATAATAGAAGTATATTAGAAGTTTTCTAACAAAATATTTTGACTCTACTGACCCTTTAATGACCAGGGTTTTGAAGACCCAAGTTTTACATTGTCCATTTTTGTAATATGTTATATTATATTCTCTGATTGGTTTATTGGACTGTGAGACAGAATGAAGAAGGAATCGTATTGGCTCCCTGCACCTGCATGATGACTTAGGCTGTTTTTTACTTCTTAACATCTGTGTGCTGAGAAGTGCAGAGGTTTTCAAGCCATCTGGATGTGAACATATATTAACACAGTCCATAAAGCCCAGCAACATGTGATGTATTCACATGTTCAGATGGTCCTTAAAGGAACAGTCTACAATAGAATTGTTATTGTTTTAAAAGATAGATAATCCCTTTATTACCCATTCCCCAGTTTTGCACAACCAACACAGTTATATTAATATACTTTTTACCTCTATGATTACCTTGTATCTAAGAACCTTCTTCCAGCCCCCTGATCACATGACTGTAACTGTTTATTATCTATTGTCTTGCATTTAGCATTGAAATGTGCTAAATCTTAAATAACCTGGGGCGCGATCAAATATACGGCGCAGGTTTCGGCGCAAGCGAGGTAACCCGCACCGCCCATAATTTCACCTCGCACATCGGGGTATTACATATACTGCGTCGTCAGATGCTAAACTGGCGTAAGTAGGACAAACTGGCAATCTTCTGAAATGTGCGCAAATACACATTTTAGTCGTCGCAAGTAACTTACGCCAGTATTTTGTCCACGGAAAGTGTCAATATATAGTAGTTTTATGCAAATTAGGCTAACACTCTTAAAAATGATCCCCGATTTCAAATAAATGCAACACGTAATTCTGCTATTCAAAATTCAGATATAAACCCATATATAAAGAGATGAAGGTAATACAATTATGATTTCCCATTGTTCTCTCCTCCAAGTATTGTTGATTGTTTTGAGAAGAAATTTAAAGTAAATAAACAAGTATATGTCCACAATGTGATAAAGTACCTACAAGCTCAATCCATTTGATTATGTTGTGGCTTCAAACTATTTCAAATACATAATTAAACCTTAAAAAACCAATATCATAGTATACTGTCCCTTTAACCTTGAGATGCTGCTTAAATGTATGTGTTTGTTAAGGCTTCCAGGGAGTTACGTTGTTTGCGCCTGCAATTTGTGGCGAGATGAGAATGGAGTAGATTTTCTGAATTCTGCGCGCGTAAGTCCTTATGCTGTATATTGGATACCAAATTGCGCGTCTGTTCTATGTTAGTCTATGGTTACAAAAAATACGGGCGAAGGGTGAAATATACGCGTGTAACGTGTATGCTACGCCGTATATGTAATACCAAAATCGCGTAAAATCTGCCGTTGCCGGCTTTTGTGGGCGACGCTCTATATGTAATGGAGGCCCTGATGCCTGAACTCAGTGTTATCTATATGGCCCACGTTTTTCTTTCAATCTCTTTGTGTTGAAAAGGAATTTAAACAGCATGTGATAAGAGGCAGCCTTCAAGGGCTTAGAAATTAGCATATGAGTCTGCCTAGGTTTAGTTTCAACTAAGAATACCAAGAGAAAAAAGCAAATTTGATGATAAAAGTAAATTGGAAAGTTGATTAAAATTACAAGTCCTTTCTGAATAATGAAAGTTTAATTTTGACTAGACTGTCCCTTTAAGATATTGAAACCCATTTTTTTCCTTCATGATTCAGGTGCAGTATGCAATTTTAATCAACATTCCAATTTACTTTTATCTAAATTGCTTTGTTCTCTTGGTGTCCTTTTTTTAAAAGAATACCCAGGTATAATTAGGATGTGGCCAGACTGTTAGCCGATGGACATTTGGCCAACAGACATTTGGCCGACGGATAATAGTCCGACACACAAGTGGCTGTCAGATAACAGTCCGGCCACGAGATAGGTAGATAGATTTGATAGATAGATTAGATAGATAAATAAATGCAATAGATAGATAGATTAATTTGATAGATAGATTCTATAGATAGATATATTAATAGATAGATTCGATAGATAAATAGATAATTTCACAGACAGAGAATTTCAAGACGTGTGGGCTGGGACCCATGGTTAGGTTCCCAGAGGCGGTTGCCGCGCCCGAGGCTCTGATTAGAACAGAGTACTCCAGAGCATATCTGCCCTCAGCCGAACTCGGAACATGCTTCGGCATTCTGTCCGTCGGCCAAATGCCCGTCTGCATTTTGTCAGAGCACCTACTCAGGAGCAGCAATGCAATACTGGGTGCTTGCTGCTTATTGGTGGCTGTGCATATATCACTTTCCTATCCCTTTAACCATTTTTAATACAAAAAATATTTTAACACATTTAATGAGACATTCCAGCCAAAATTAGAATTCACATGGATGCATTTCACTTTTGAAAAGATGCAATACATGAATTAGGATACATGCTTCTAATACAAGATATAGCTGTTTCAAGAGTGTATTTAAGTATGCTCTGTGCACCAGCACTTGCTTAGAGAGCCTTAAGCACTTGTATTATCTGGTAATGACTTAATTTCTTGATTGCTGACATGATACAAGCCCCACTAGTGCTCTGAACAGCTGCATTATTTAAAATGCTGGTGCACTGAGAATATCCAGCTATGCTTCACATGCACATGCAGAGAAAAGTGATAACTTTTACTAGAAGCATTTTTGCCAGTACATGTATATAGTAAATGTGTTTCTATTCACAGATGTAATTCATCTATGTGCATTTACGTTTTGACTGGAATGTCCCTTTAAATAGTGCACATTTTCATAGGCACAACAGCAATACTTAGCGTTTTCTTTCCCTTATAATAACTTTGTATAACTTTTATTTTGTGAACAGCAAAACGTTTTTATTTGCCAGACTTCACTGTAGAGAGGCTTTTATTCATTAATAATGGTGTTTGTTTTAAATGGATATTAATTGAGAACATTTTCAAGTGTATGTTGCACAGTTACAAACATATAAATAATTCTTCAAAGGTTTATAGGAACATCTGTTCTGAATATCTTTAAAAGTCAGGTAGTGCATTTTCTTTTAAAAGGTATGAAAGACAAACATCTTATAGACTTTTTGATTACTCAAAAGTGACACCTATTGACATTTTATAAATATATTCAAAGCACACTCAAAACCATTAAAGGTACAGTTTATCCCTCAACTGCACAGTGAGCTTTTGAATATCAGACCCTAAGTATTGGGATTTGATATTCAAACAGACATAAGATAAGGAAGCATTTATGTGTCTAAAAAGTGATAAAATAAATAGATCTGATTTGCCTGCAACCCCAACCTATTTTGATGGGTTATGGTGTCAAATAACAAAATAGGCTATTTCATATACAAAAATAAACATAATGGATCAATTTCTCATACATCTTATAATCTTCAGCTGGTATAAAAAGTAATTAGAAACATATTGAAGGGACACTGAAACCCAATTTGTTCTTTCATGATTCGGATAGAGCATGATATTTTAAACAACTTTCTAATTTACTCCTATTATCAAATTTTCTTTGTTCTCTTGCTATCTTTATTTTAAAAGCAGGAATGTAAATCTTAGCAGCCAGCCCATTTTAGGTTCAGCACCATGGACAGCGCTTGCTTATTGGAGGCTTACATTTACCCACCAATAAGCAAGCATAACCCAGGTTCTCAACCAAAAATGGGCCGACTCCTATGCATCAACATTCCTGCTTTTTAAATAACGATAGCAAGAGAATGACGGAAAATTGATAATAGGAATAAATAAGAAAGTTGCTAAAAATTGCATGCTCTATCTGAATCATGAAAGAAAAAAATTGGGTTTAGTGTCCCTTTAAGTGTTAAACATTTTACAATATACTGTCCCTTTAATGTTTGTTCTTTAATAGTCCTCAGTGAGCAACCCAACTACACACAGAATTGTACACATTCTGCACATAACTTTTGTATAGGCTGTCTGGTGGATAAATGTAGCCATCAATAAGCAAGCGCTACCCAGGGTGCTGAACAAAAAAATTGGCTGGCTCCTAAGCTTACATTTCTGCTTTTTCAAATAAAGATACCAAGATAACAAAGAAAAATTGATAATAGGAGAAAACTAGAATGTTGCTTAAAATTGCATGCTCCATCTGAATCATGTAAGACAAA